>NW_008795129.1:21120278-21159872 GCF_000699145.1 Aptenodytes forsteri
GGGGTGGCAGCGCTCGCCCTGGCTCCGGCAGTACCCGCCTCATCGCGCCGGGGACAACCGAGGCGTTGGGAAGACGGTGCTGCTGGGTGCCGCTTTAAGCGGGAGCCCCCCAAATTGTATTTAACTGTATGCTCAACGTATAAAAAACACAGCAGTTGGGAGATAGATTTCGAAGACAGCAGGTATCTTTGACATACCTGTTGCAACTACTTCTCCTGTAGCCTTACATAAAACGTGAGGATCAAAGCACTCAATAAGTGTTATTATTTTAAGAACTTAATGTTTCTTAAAATAGTAATTGCCCACTTCGTGAGTGCAGACCGTGACCCGCTGTGAGAGCAGCCTGGTGTTGAAAAGAAAGGGAAGGGACGGGACATACTTTCCTATCGCACTGCAACTAAATTCAGGTTAACCTACTGGAGTTGCATTCACAAAGTGTTTTAACGGACCATAATTGACAAAACGTATCCTTTCACCCCCTTTTAAACTTTTTAAGGGCTAGTTAATTTGATCTATAAATAAATGGCATAATTCTAGTAATACTACAAAGAGGTCTTAGAAAAATATAATTTGATAACGTGAATATTGAGAGTGGCATAGGAAAAAGTACTTCAACTGCGTTTTGGAGACACGATCTGCCTGGTATAATGAGGCACCTGTTAACACTGGCTGTTACAGCAGTAAAAATAATAAATAGTATGTTTTTTATAATCATAAAACGTACTTGAGAAGACAAGTGCGCTGTTTACTCAAAGGCTTTTGTTATGGAAATACTGCTTGAAACTAACCCATTTAACAGAAAAGTCACATTTAAGTTGCTTTTGATAATTGTGTGAAAACAGTGTTTGAAGTACTCTGGATCAGTACTCTGCTTGAGTGGGTGCCTGAAACAAAAATTTTCACCCCCATCTGATGTGAAATCTGTGGTAATGAAAAGTGCCTCTTCTTCTGCCAACTTCCAAGGGTTATTACAGACAGAAGAAGTTGCACCTGCTTTTGAACGGTTTTTGTGGGATATACTTTTTTCCAAACAGGAAAATCTGTTACTGCTCACTATAAGCAGGAATGTGTGTATGCTTTGGGATCGTTCACTGGGAGAGAGAGAAATGCTTGATTTTGGGGAGTTCCAGTCTAATGTTGCTCAAACAAAAAACCCTCCAGTTTATGGCGATGGAAGTTGCGAGTAACTGTGATCTGATACAGCCATTTGTCAGAGCCTTGAGTTAAGAATATCTGCTGGAATTAACGGACAGCTTCTGAAATTGTTTGTTAAGTACCAGTGCATTTCACAAGAACAAGTACTATTTAGCAAAAGAGTCTCAGAATCAGACCCAATGAAAGTATTTCTCTTCCTAAATAGTATTTTCTTAGCTAGACAAAGCCAAAGAAGACAGATCACCCACTGACGCTGAATTTCAAATCCAACAGTGATTTTTGAAGGCATTAGACTCTTTTTTTTTTTTTTTAAACCTAAACAAGTAGGAAGGACAAAATCACAGGTGTAGGCAGAAAGAGAGGCTAGATATGAACAGCTTTCTGATTTCCCTCATTCTTAGTCTAGCTCAAATGAGAACTTGGGGCTCACTTTTAGAAGTGATACGAGAATTGCAAAAGCTGACTGTGTGTGTCAGGCTTAGTGCATCTTTTCAAGGATAATTATACAAAGACCAAACCTGCGCTGACTTATCGCTGCCTTGCTTTCATTGAAATCGGCCAGTGAAACTAGCCATTTTGTTGATCACAATTAGCGGTTTTGTTGATGGTCTTTAAGCAACCCTTACACTACATGTATCAATATTTTCTCTCTGAATATTTGTTCCCTTTCTGAAGAGACCTCGGCAACGAAATGAGGTATTACACTGTAAGTGGACAATGAACGGAGCACAGGTCTAAAGCTAACTGAGCCTTTTTAGCTAAGTAATATAGCTGAGACAGTATTAATAATGAAGTCCCATTTTTCCTAAGTGGTTGATCTTGGTCTTCTCACTTACTCTAGACTTGACATCAGTGTAACTATGCTGACTGCAGTAAACCGTACCAGATATATAATCAGGTAAAGGGAGAAATGGCTCTTCTAAAACTTTAACCCATGACAGAGCCGTTTTAAATCAACAGAACCAGACCTTGATTTTGCATTTAACTATGTATTTTAGATGTGTTCATCAATTCAGATGGCTCTCTGTTACTTTCTCATTCAGTCTGGCCTTTTTTTACCCACATGAAGGATGGGTGTCTTTCCTCTGTGTGTTTAGCTCTGTCACTTGAATGAAATCATTGCAGTATAAGGCTGGACTAGGGAGACTTTCCTGAGAAAGAACAGAAAATCTCTTACTGTACTCCAGTGAGAAATAAGCCATGACTTTGCAAATGACTGAAAATCATTTATTAACAAAACCTCTTGGCAGACTAATGATTTTCGTCTAAGTGTCTAATTAGTTAATAGTAAGACATTCAAAGAAAAAGGTACAATCAATATAATGAAGCATGTATATGCATACTTTTACTAAAAAGTGTTTACTAGCAATGCCACTATTCTTCCTATCTTTTCTTTGGTAGAATTATCGATTTCCTATGCTTATCTGTTGTTGGTATTTTCTGTGTTAACTTACGCCATCACAGCTCAGCATACTTTCTGCAAGATTGTCTTACAATGTTAAATTGTTTACTTGGTATTCCCCAAAGTGTTGATAAAAATAGATTATGTTTAAAGAAGAAAACAGAAACAAGGCTTGTATAAGTTAGTTATTGATGCCTCTTCCATATGTTGTTTCTGCATGCAGTAGACCCAATGGGAAATACTGCAACTAAAAATAGGCCAAAGGAATTGACTGTGCTGAGCTTCACTGAACTAATAACGACGATGATCGATAGCTCACTAATGCCTTAGGCTTGAGATAAAAGCTGTACCAGCCAGCCACAAAGTCTGGGAGTCATAAAAGTGATATATTTATTAGTTGCAACAATAACTGCACAGGCCTAAACAAAGGAAGAAGAAGCCATCTTACCCTCTTACTGATGGCTTCGTTGGTGTTTGGGGAACAACTAACTATACATAAGCTTCCATCCTCACCCTTCCTGTTACTCAATGACTGTTGCATCTCTTTTCTCTCTGCTTCCTCAAATAAGTCTTAAGTCACTCGATTCCCATCTCTTTAGCAGTGAACTTATTTTTGAGCACTGACTTCTCACATTGGAGTTGACTGAAAAATTCTTGGTAGACCAAATTAGAAATTGCATTGAAATTTCGATACAGCCTCTCTGAAACTCGGCGTCTTTTGCAGTGGTTCGTATCAGTGGAAGGGAATGTAAGACTAGGTAACAACTGAGGTCTCTTTTACCTGCAGTATTTTTTACATTACTTACGCTCATGTGCATTCTGTCACAGTCAGGTGTACAGTTCATCTGTCCCTTAATAAATTCGTTACTGGATTATAAAGGTACTGTATATAAAATGCATACTACATAGGAACTGCAAAATTATCAGTAGGGGATTTTTGGAGGGTTGTGTGCTGGCTTTGTTCAAGTTCCCTGAAGCTGCTTTGTGTAGTTATTTAAAGCCCCCCTTGATAGAACATGGTAAGCAGGGAGTTAATTTATGGAGATACCAGTTAATGTGAAAACAAGGAGTGGATCAAATCTGAAATAAGAAAAAGAACACAAAGAAATGATACTAGAAATAACGTGGCAGTGTCTGGGCAGTCATGCAAGAGGAAAAGCAAGGAAGGTCTTGCATGGTTCTGTGTAACTCTTGACACAGTGTACCTCTTCTCTAAAGGAGAAAGGAAGAATACTTGTGCCAGGTAGCAGCATTCTTGCCTACGAATTGTATTTTTAACACCTATAACCTATACACAGGCAAGACTTTTCCATAACCACACGGCAAAAATAGAATTGTTCCCACTTGAACCATGATAAGGCAGGTAACAATCCAATACGCTTTGGGGTATATAGACAGTATCGCTCTCTAGGTAAGCTCTGTCTCCACCTTCTTCTGTGGCAGCTATGTCCTCTCTTCATGCCAAGTTAAATATAAATATAAAATAGAAAAAATGGCTTGTTCATACAAATTACATTACGTAATTATAGATGAAAAATGCTGTATCTTCAAATACGTTGCAGAAGCTGTTGATTTCATTCTTTCTTTTTCATCCTTGGTTTTACAGACAGGAAAATGAGACATGGGGTGGTGAAGCGACTTGTCTAACATCACCCAGTAGGTCAGGTAGCACGAAAGTACGTTTTTATGGCTGATGGCAAAGCCTTATAATTGATAAATAGGGTGCAGTGTAGGAAAATTGCTGGCTAAGGAAGTGAAGTCAGAAAACTGCTGCGTGCAAAATGAAATTTAGATGAAAATGTAGACCCTGACTATAACCTGTGAAATTCACAGCCGACTCTTCAATTGTTAGCTACTTACTCCCCTTTTTTTATGGGGCACTGTTTTGCTAATTCTTGAGGCTTGTGCTTTCTTCTGTGTTACAAATTTCTGGCTCACAGCTAAGAGCAGGAGGGCAACAGGTTGACCACCTGCTTCTTAGGTAAGCAGGCAGTGAACAGAAATAACTGAATAAAGTGTGTCATTCTCATCACCCTTGACAAGGATATTTCTGTTAGCGCTCTAAAGGGCTTTTCTTTAACCCCATCCATTAAAGCTGGCAGGATGGGTGGTGATACAAGCTCTCTCCGAAGAGCGCTCTGCTCTTCGTAGCAGTCATTGCTTCTTTCTCTGAACATGTTCAGTTTGGCCCATTGGATGCTTTCTGTGCATGGGCCAACTTCCACTCGTGGGCATAAAGGGCGAGTATTGTCATATCTGTGCCAAGGCATTTTAGCCTAAGAAAGAATCATCTTAGTGATCAAAAAAGAACAGTTTTAGTTCCTGAAACAAGATTGGTCTGCAAGATAGCCAACATATTTGCTTCAGTAAGGCTCTCTGTTGTGGAAAGCTTAGGATTAGTTTTCTCCTTCAACTTTTAATAGTATTTATTTATTTCTAATGACATCATTGCGCTTCATCAGTTAGAACATACGTTAATGTAATACTTGTATAATACAACATGCTATTTACAAGAAACAAAAGGCTTGTTTGCCTACACATGTGTATGTTAGGAAATAAAACTTGGCATTCAACAAGTAAAACATCAAAAGCAGCTTGGCGTATAAATGGGTTACATGATGTGACCGACACAAAGTTCTACTGAGACAGCTCATGCGACTAAGCTTATTCATGGTTTCCTTCAGTCATTAGCTAATGATACCTTGCTCAAATGCCTATGTGCTCAGTGTATATATTTAAGCACAAATTGTGAGTAAAAGAGTGAGAATGTAAAAAGCTTCAGTGGCTGAAGCACGGCAGTAGGAAGTTAGGGGTGAGCGCTGAGAGCAAATCACTCTCCACCTTCCCACTTGCATAGTTCTCTGGGAAGTATTAATGAAATGTACTTTATGGTAATGTTGTACTATTAATATGCTTAAACACAAAGCACTGTTGAGAAACTTTTTAGTGCTTTAGTCAAGTTACAAGGAATACTTGGATATGCTGATTTCTGTCAGTAGCAAAGCTAGTGTAGTAGTTCTGATTTGCCTAGTTAGTGTAACAGAGAAGAAAAAAAAGGTCTGGCCAAAAGTAAAATAAAAGCAGGTATGGAATCCAATTCTAATGGTGAAAGGTTTGCCCTTCCATGACATAGTTGTTTTTTTTTTTTTATAAATAGAATTGGTATATCATTCTTAGATTTGACTATTAGATACTACTGGCTTTTTTGGTTATTCATGGCAATTTCTGATTAAAAAATGGATTTGAGTATATGTGCAAAGAAAACTTAATTGTTGTATTTCAGTCATTTATACTGTTGTTTTCTGTTGTGAAAGAACAGAATCATACTACTCCCTTCTTCCTAAATATATAGGATCCAGGCTTAAAATCATGGGAATTGTGCTCTCAAGTCAGATTTTGTCAGATACTAGCATTTTCTCAGTCATTTGAGCAACCAGAATACTTTTATTTGCATGATACTCTTTACAGCAGCAGCGTAAAAGTTCAGAACCATACTGAAGTCAGTAGATCTGTTTGCATACAGAAAGAGATATTTCATCTCTTGGTAATGTTTGTAAAATTTGTGTTCCTTTGCTAGATAACATTTACAAAACAAGTACAATTTAAATATTTGCGCTGCTGCTCTGCAAGAGCTACAGAGGTGCTACATTTGTGTATAATACATACGTGCTTTAGAGAACTGAATTTACTGTACTACAAATAATATCAGTACAGGTCAAGAAAAATGCAAGGGTGTGATGGCAGCAAAACTTGCTTTTTAACTTCTTTTTCCGTAGACCATTTAGTATAAGAGGAATGAAAAATGTATTATGCAAGCAGTCTTAAAAGGGAGATTCCAAGTTCGATACAACTATTCAAGTAATCTAGCATGCATACAGAATATTTTGACAAATTTCATTCTATTGGTACAGCCATCTGGATGATTTCAGTGGCAATTTGCTAGCATCAGCAGTGACTGAATTTGCAGGTTTCTGTGTTTCAGTCTGGAATAACACTTGAGCAGTCACTGGGGCACATTAGGAGATACGCCATTATCCACTCCGGATAGATAGTACAGCTGTAGCGGGAGTTTTGTTGCAAAGTTATGTTTTTCTCTTGCTGTCACTCTTTTCATGCCAATGGCACAGTGTCAGAACTCACTTAAAATCTAAGCAAGTTTGAGGATTTTAGCGTCACTCCTGACCATGCCCTTCCCATGGGAAGCCAAGAGTAGGATATGGGGGTATGAAGAGTTTTTTCCAGTTGCACAACTTGTGCTGGCTGCACCTTTATTTATCATGGTGATGGCCTCACAACAGAAACGCATGTCCTCGTCCCGAGAGGTGGGAGCACTGTCATTCCTCCTGAGGAGATCTCCCAGCACAGCTCGGCTGTCCCACTCGCAGCTTGTTCAAAACACAGTGATGCTTTTTCTCTCGTTTGACTGGTGATGATGACTCCGTTATACTTGTTCAGCACCTCCTGAAATGGTGGATCGGGTCTGAGTTTCTGGTGGTGTTTCAGGCTACCTGAAATGTAGGCTGGGACTGTTGTCAAAGTTTCTGAGCTGCTTGAGGGAGTTTTTTGCGTTTTTGTGCTCCCTCCTTTTTGGGGATTATGTCTCTTAAATGTAAAATAACCATGTGATCACAGCTGGGATTCTTGCAGTGCTGATTGTCAGTCCTGCTACTTATGGAAAGATTTGTTGATATTCTGTTGCTTATAATTACTCAATTTTATTGTCAAAGAACTTCTTGTTTCCTTGGATAAGGGCAGGAGAAATTTACCTCAGTTTTTTTAATGCAGAAATCTGAGTTGGGTTCTGGTTTTTATACTTAAACTGGGAAGGATGATGGGCTAAGGCTTGTCATTTGTTTATTGGTCATATCTCTTTGTGCACTTTTGTGTTAAATGTGAGCTCTGGGCTTTTTCAGATAACATGTTTGTTAATGTAACGAGCAAGAACTGCATTTGATAGAAGGCAAATAAAAACAAAACCTGGCCATTTTTGGTCTCCTGGCTGTCTGTCCTGTGAAACAGAAATTAAAGCATTCAGAGGGAATCCACAAATCTCTTCTCTGTAGCGTTGCAACGAGAGTTTTCCAGAGCTCAATTCTGTTCCTCCCCCTTGCCGCAGTGTCCCCAGGCACACCTGAGCTTCTCCTGAAGGCTCCCAGAACCTGTTTGTCCAGGCTGGAAACATAGGCTCCCTTGCACAAAACAGAACTGCTTTGGCCAAAAGCCTGACTATGAGGGTACTGGGATCTGTGTGCGCTTGCTGTTGTGCTGGATCCTCACTAAAAATGAGCCTGAACCACTTGCAACCTACCTGACCCCAAGGCCTCTTTAGTCTTTGGTCATAGTGTTGCAGTGTCATGCCTCAGTGCAGGGTGTCTCAAAGCACACAGATTGTGTATGTTCGTGGACATATGAAACGGTGGGGAGAAAGGGAACAGGAAAGAAGGAGGAATGTTGAGGATGTGGTGATACAAACTGGCTAACATAAGAAACCGTTCAGAGGCTTAAATATTAATTAAGTGTTGAAGAGAACAATGTGGATCA
Organism: Aptenodytes forsteri; assembly: GCF_000699145.1. Lineage (NCBI taxonomy): Eukaryota > Metazoa > Chordata > Aves > Sphenisciformes > Spheniscidae > Aptenodytes > Aptenodytes forsteri. Next base: position 21,128,377 of record NW_008795129.1, read on the forward strand.
GGAAGAGCAGTTGTGATGAAAGCACCTTCCCTAAATCTGTCTGCCTCAGAGCTACTGACAGTGGGGGGAAAAAAAGGGATGCTGCATTTGTTCCTTTACTGAGGACTGCTCCAATATGACTGCACTGTTAAGAGACTACACACACACACACACGTCCTCTGTGGTTAGCAGACCTGGCTACAGGGAAGAAAAAAAGCCTGGAGCAAAGGACTAACTTGAAATGCTAACTTTCCACAGGAGCAGCACAGGTTGTCTGAAGCTGTAAGAATAAATGTTTATGCTGTGGCTCTTAAAGAGGGGCCAGTGTTTCCATTAAAAAAAAAAAGTATTAAACTTGCCAAAAGTTTCACTTCAGATATAAACCGAATAGTTTGAAAAAGCATTGTAACCTGATTTTTCTTTGATTTTGGGCTGCTTCTTTTGTATTTCTTACCAGGGCTTAAGTTGCAGAGGCAGATTTCTCAGGTTGCTAAGATTGTTCAAAACAAGGGCAGCCTCAAGGGTATGAAAATGAAGACAAGGGAGGGGAAGCCTGTGGTCAGACTCCTAGGAGGGGGTTCATGGAGGGTGGGAGGAGTGGGACACCGTCTGTGGTGAAGTCTTGGCAGGGACTTAACATTGTGGATTACTCCAGGATACTGAAGGGCTTATCCCCAAATGGAGCCGTTCAAAACATTGCAGACCCCTAAAATGCCAAGAGAGAGGAGCTGGCAACTAATCCCTTAGGGCAGATTTGTTGTACACCCACGTGGAGTGGAGCAAGTGTGGCCGAGGGCCTTCTCATGTCAGGGCATCTGTAGGTGCTGCTGGCCCACCCAGCTCCTAAACCCTTCCCAGCACCGACACTTGCGACGGGGAGTCTGACAAGGCTGGAAGTGAGTGAATCTCCTTTTTATAGCCGTGGGAGCCGTGCCTGTAGGTGGGGTGGCTGGCTGTGAACTCTCAGGTTACACCCGCAGCCTGCCGCCTGCTCGCTCCGTCAGGGAGACTGTGCCGAGCAGCTGGTGCACACTGGGCGCAGAATGCATTGAGTCAGTGCGGAGCAGCAAGGTGCTTCTTCCGACTGTCGAATCATCAGTTTCCCTCCCTGCTCGGCAGCCTGCTCGGCTCTGCTCGCCTGGCAGACATTTGGCTCTGACGTGGCCTTTCATTGTTGCTAGCTGAGCGCACCTCAAATTCATTTTCCGGCAAATGCAGTTTGCTGACATAACTGCATGTCCCTCCAGATCCCAGGAGAGATGGCTGCCGGGAATGCTGCGGATTCAGGGTTATGCTGGTAGAAGGTGAACTGGCAAATGCTTGTTGGTCCTTGGGGTCCTGAAGCCCCTAGACAGCCTGTGTTCAGCAGAGGAATGTGGTTTCCTGGTAGGGTGAATTTAAAATGACTCATCTATCGGCAGTGGATCCCGGTGCAGACCTTGGCATGAGATCATCCTTGTTCTGCAACTGGAAAAGCCAACTTCAAATTACTTCTCTGTGCGAACTTTCTAGGCCTGGCTCTCCTCTATGCCTCTTTCAGAATTTTTCCTTTGTTTGTGGAGGGTTTTTTTTTTAAATGAGTAGAAGGACATGCAACATCAGGGCTCTGACTTTGAACTTGTTCCTTTCAGTACTTGTTTATCTTTATTTTATTAGCTTACCTAAATAAAAGCCTTTATTCTCTGCAGTTTCATTGCTTACAGGAATTCTCAGAAATTACTTTTTAAGGGGATACTGTCATATAGGAAGAACACTCAAAATCTGGTTGGTAAAATAGTTACTTCTTAATGAATTAGTATATTAATGTGTACAGAAGCGACATTAAATATTTTTGCAGCTTAAACACCCCTTTAAAAATAGGGTTTCCAACACTTGCACCATATGTCCCCTTATTAAATTCTCCTCTTACTGAATAATGACATTACCCTCTGAATGACAGAGGTGCTTGTTATATGATCTGTCTTAGAGATACATCTGGAACTTGGCCCTCGTGGGGCCTCAAAATAGAATGACTGATGCAGGAAGAACTTACTAGAGTACTTGTGAGGGCTCTTAGTACAAACCACTTCCACCCTTGCCAGAGCTTTGACATTGTCCAGTGAGCATACTCGGACAACGCTGGGATTTATTTTTTTTCTTGCTTTTCAGCATTTTCCTCTTCGTTAGGCTATGCTGTCTTCCCTTCTCCTCTCCTTCAGTATTTACTGAACTGGATCCTCCTGTAGCTGAAAGTGAATATATCCTTCAGTATGCAGCATTAGTAACTCTTTAGATAGCCAGTGGGAAGAACACCACCAGCAAACATTGCACTTCTGATGGGATTAGGCTTCCTTGAAAGTTTCTTGTCAGATGTTATCTATAGCACTGGGTGGGTTCCGAGAGGTGCTAAGGAAATGTCTCTGCTCCCACAGGCACTTGTTTGGAGGAGCTCTGTCTGAAGGGGGTGGGCTGGTGGCTAAATGCAAGTAATGTATGCTAAGTAAGAAATCCTGTTGTAATTAGGCAGGTATTTTAAAGGCTAAGTTGGTATTTATGAGAAGTGGGTTTGAAAGACTCGTACATAAGCAGATTTACCTTACTTTCTTCTCTTGCCCGCAGATCTGGAGTGTTAGCACCTGCTGTTAGCTGCCCTGCACAGACCCAAGAGGGTCTGACTTCTCATACGCAGCTGATAATGCTTTTAGGACAGACCTTTAGGGCAGCTCTTTCTCACCAGGTGTATTGAGCTGAGCTACCAGCAAGCACTATGTGATGTTTTTTAACTTCTAGGAAGGCCAGTCGTCAGCAAATGGTCCATCTCGTGATAGCCCCAAGCAGCCACCAGCAAGAGAAGGAAACATGGGATACCCCAAGCTCCGGGCTGGCTATATCCCTATTCCCGTGATCCACGAGGGCATCGATGGCAGACAGCAGCACCCGTGCTTTTCTGCTCCGCAGCCTGGTGGGCAGCGATACAAGACAGAAGCTGTGCCTACCGCGGTGCAGGCACAGCCACCTCTAAGGGGGGCCTATGCCGGCCCTGAGTCCCCTCCAAGGGGACCAACAGAGGCTTCTCAGACAGATAAACAATGTGGACAGACAACGGCAGCTGCAGCAGCCCAAGCACCGGCCACACATGGACCTGAGGTAACTTGTCAGTATTGCTGGGGTGTGTTTGCATTGGTCTTTGCAACATTTATGACCTGAATGTCACACGGGTAGTTTATCCTTCAGAAGGCCAAACTTGCCACAGGATTACATTTTCCCAATACTTCCAGAGTATTAAAATGCAAAAGTGCACAGTCATGGCAGCATAAATATGTAAGGTTTTTCTAGCATCGCCCGCTTTCGTTCTGGAATGATTCTGCAGAAACAAATGCATGTAAATGGCTTCTGCAAAAAGGGAGCCTCTGAGCTGTGCAGGTCCTGCAGCAGGGGAGGGTTGTTCTAGGGTTTATACTGGTTCCCCCACAAGCAGAGGATACAGGCAAGTCTCTTGTGTTCTGCACCATGAGTCAAGAAACTGAAGAGAACAAAGTGGGAGAGAAAAAAATAAAAGTGGCCAGTTAGCTAACAACCCAGGCCATGTTAGAAGTACTGCTGTGATCTTTGCTTTCCAATTTAATACTACAATTGTATTAAGTGTATAGATTTACATATATACAGCTTTTAAAATGAATTGTAAAGTATTTTTGTCATTCAATAGCATGTTAAAATACTTTAAAACTATGAACTTCTTTTAAAAAAAAAAAAAGTCACCCTGCTTGCTTTGCGTTTCAGAAGGTAGGATTTTGGTTTGCCTGTTCTCTCTAGAGAATTAACAGAATTGGTATTCTTGTGATATATGGAAATATCAACCTCATTTTTATTCAAAGTAAGATCAGCAGGAAATTCAGCCTTCACCAAGCTGAAAATATATCATCAGGTCTGTAATTCAGCAGTGGTGGCTCTGAAACCTGTTTGGAATCTGAACAATGTAATTAAAATTCTGTTAGCAGGTTTCTCAGCTGACTTGATTAACAATGCCTTGTCCATGCAGTGCCAGGACAAGAGGCTCAGCTTTTCCTTCTCCCAACTCTGTACAGCTGGGAATACACTTTATCTTGTATGCAGAGTGGCTTCAGGAACACATCTGCTGTGCCTCTTACTGAAGTCCTCTAAGATAACTACTGAGGACCTCAGAACTTGCTGTTACAAACTTAGGCAGCACAGTGTGGATATCAACTGACCAGAGCCTGTGACTGTGCCTTTAAACCCCATGTTGACAAGACCACCAGTAGTGGCAGTGATGGGTACCATAATACAAACCAGCATTTATTTATTTATTTATTTAAGGTTGCTGTTTCATGGGCAGCTGAGCTGAGCAGTTCATCAGCACCAAAAGAGGGATCTTGTTCCCTTTCTCCTGCCTTGCTTGCCCTTCTCTTGCCTCTGGCTGTGTTGTCCTGCTTCAGTCTGACCTGGACTTTCACTGAGCTGTGTAACAAACCCGTCAGGAAATAATTTTTTTCCTCTTACTTAGTGAGTGAAACTGGTCAGAGAATAGCCTAACAACTGCTGGAGTTGGTGCAAAGTAGGTGAGGTGATGGATTGGCATAGCAGGAGAAGGAAGGGAGCTGTGAGCAAATAAGCTGCCTTTCCCCAAACTGCAGCCCCACAACCTGGAACACGCTGGGAATGGGATTCTGCAGCAAGCCCAGTGCTCGCTCCTGCTAACAGCAGGTCTAAGCTAGTGCAGCTCTCACTGCTGGTGCCAAGGGGCTAAGGTGTTGAAAGGTCTTAGGTGGGGAAAAGGGGGCATTAGCCATATGTGCATTGCCATAGCCTGCTACCGAATTACATGCTTTAAAAAAAACCAAAACAAAATCTGTTAAGTGTGACCAGGATCAGAAGTCTAAATGTTGTGTGCCTCTGTTAGGGGTTTGTTTTTGTCTCCAGTGTATAATTTGTTTGCTTAACTTTAGTTTGCCTCAAATTTAACAGGTTTAGACAGGAACAGCCACGCAAAAGCAGCAAACATTCTGACTGAGCATCCACTCCCTGCTCATTCGAGGGCTGGGAATGCTGTAGCTCAGGTTTCTACTTGTTACAATGATGCTGTCTCAACTTACGTGGTTTGTCTAGTGAGGCCCTTGGCCAAAAACCCAAGGAAATTGATCCTTTGCATGCCGGAAACACAAGTTCAGTTTCTATGACCATCTCCTCCTTTTCTCTTTGGAAATGAAAAGTGAGCACAAAACGGTTAAAATTTAATAATGGATTTTGTTTTCATGGCAGCCTCAATCTCCTGGAGCTTCTGATTCTCCAACGGTTTCCCCTCAGTCCTCTGGCAGACCCAACGCAGGAAGCCACCAGCTTCCTCGCGGTTATATTCCAATTCCTGTGATCCACGAAAATATCCAACGGCAACCAACGCAAGCCTACCATCAGGCACAGAAGACACACTACCCTGCCCAGCAGAGTGAATACCAAGCCCACCAACCAGTGTTTCACAAAATTCAACCAGATGAGAGGGAGCCTAAGACAACGCGAGCGCAGTCTCCATTCAGAGTGTCTCAGAGAGGCTCATCGAGCCGCGAAAGTTCACCGGCCAGAGTTACCACCCAGATACAGCCCCCAGTTCCCATCAGAGTGCAGGCAGTTGTAGACAGACCCCAGGTATGTAGAATGGGGAAGGGAATTACCTGCCAGGTATTTTGTTCAGTGTGGCTAGAGCTGAAAAATTGGCTCAGCCAGTCTCCATTTCTGTATTTAAACAAATTGGGAGATACTGAGATAATATACTAGCAGCAAGCTGCCTTTCCACTTAACAGGGTTGTGGAGTCTTTGGATCACTGAAATATGATTTAACACACAATTTGATTTTCCTCTCGTCAGAGTCTAATTTGGTGTAATTACACTGAGGTCACTGATGTTGTGTTATGTTTGTGAGAAGAAAATCAGGTCCACGGGATTTGTGGCATCTATGTAAATACACCTCACTGATGTCTCAGAACCATTTAGGAGATAGCATCAGATGCACAAAGTAATTTTAGTTACAAAGGAAGAGGATCAGCAAAACCTAATCTTAAGAGCTTTTTGTTCTTCCTACATGAAGCATGCTCTTGCTCATAGGACATGTTGCTCATTGAACATTTTTTCCATGTAAAAATTCTTACTAAAACTACAGTTAAAGACTACTGGGAATTTGACGACTGTGAATGTGTGGAAGGGGGTATGTATAAAAACAAGCCTTGATTTCCTCTCTGGAGAGATTTCACATTGAAAATGACAAGAACAGAATTAGGTTAATATTTTTGAAAACCCAGGTGCTAGGACAAAACAATGAAGACTTCAGATTTAATGGCATATTCTTGGTTATAATGCTAATTTATTTTTACAGGTGAGAATTTGAGCTCCCAAATCAAATTCTATGTTTAATGGGTAAAGCTGTAACAGATTGTCAGTGCAGGCTGACAATTATTTGGTTTAAATATAAATATAGGTATTTTATTTCAGCCATCTAAATCCATGAGAGCTGGATCTAGTACCTTTCCAAAATCACTGTATATGTGCACAAATAAGTGAAGGGGGTGGCAGGGGAAGGAAAATGCAGATCTTGTGAATTCCAGTTTTCTGCTAGGATTTCAAAACTAATCTCAATTTCAAGAAATTTCTGATTTGATGACTGTTAGATCTGTAGTAATCCCAGGGATTGTCTCTAATTGCTACAGTGTAGTAAGATTGACATAGTAACCTCTGCATGTAAATACTCTAAAGATAAAATCACTAAAAATAAGCACTAGCAAAAAAAGGAATGTCCTGAAAACAGGAATGGGATGAGAATAGCCCAAACTGTGATTAAAACTCAGCGAAGTAGCTTTTCAAGAAACACCAGCTCTCAGTTAGTGACACACTGAGGATGAAATCTTGACCGCGCTGCAGTGAGCTGCAACAAATCTTACTGACTTAAGTCAGGTCAGGGCTTTGCTCTAAGGTCCCATCTCATAAAACTGCTTGTAGGACTGATTTCAGTGAGCATGGGCAGGATTTGGTGGGTTGAAGTTTAATGTCTTTGGGAGTTGATTGGTGCTTGTTATCTGCAATAGCTTGAGAACAATAACTGAACTCTTCAGCACAGTGCTTTTTTTATTTTAAAACAATAAAATTCAGCAATGCACAGGAAAGCATCATCTGGTGTGTGCGAAAATAGCACTTCTAGAAGTACAGAAAATTGGATGTTAGGTTACTTGTTCTTTAGAAGGAAATACGAAACATTGTTCATTATATCTCAACAAAAACTTGCCTTGCTCACCAGGTTTCTCAGCAACAAGTCCCACGTCAAGAGCCACCAAGACCATCCCCACCGCCTGAAATCAAACCTGAAAACAAGGCAGTCCCACCACCTGAAACTGAGGCGCCTTCAGCATATATCCCAATTCAGGTCACCCACCAAGAACCGGATTCTAAACTACCACCCCAGAAGCCTCCAGCCATGGCAGAGAAAGCTGATAAAAAGGTTCCCTGCCCAGCTAAAATTGTTCCCCCACAGGAAAGGCCTCCTCCTGAAGAAGTGGCGACACCGAAGACAATGGAAACGGGAGAACCTCAAAAGCATCCTGGTGTTTTGAAAGTGGAGGCAATTCTGGAGAAAGTACAAATACTTGAGCAGGCAGTCAACTCCTTTGAAGGCAAGAAAACTGACAAAAAATACTTGATGATTGAAGAGTATTTGACCAAAGAGTTGCTAGCCCTAGACTCAGTGGACCCTGAGGGTCGTGCGGATGTGCGCCAGGCCAGGAGAGATGGTGTAAGGAAGGTCCAGAACATTTTGGAAAGACTTGAACAGAAAGCAGAAGATGTCCCAGAACCAGTTCAAGTTGATGGACTTCAGCCAAATTTGCCAGAGCCTAAGCCACCACAGGAAATCATGGAGATTGAACCTGTGGTAGTCAAGAACAAGGGAGATAACAGTAATAAAGATGCTGAAGAGGAAACCAAAATGGAAAGACATCAGCCTGAAACTAAGGAAGAAGTGTTTACCAATCTCGCCACCACGACAAACACATCTAATAATCCAACTGAACCGTAGCCCCATGCTGAAATTAAAATCTCTCAGACTTTATAACTTAAAAGTGTGTTTAAGTGAATTTTAAGTTGCATGCATTTCCAGAGCTCTTTTCAACTGGTTTTTAATCAACATAGCAGCTTGGGACACAGTAAACACTTTGTGGGGGAAGGAGGGAGTTAGAAAGAAAGTAATGCATTTATCCTTTATTCTTACACTATGTAAAAGACATGTTTCAAAAATAAACCCTGTACATAATCACTTTTAGATCAGCTGAGTGGAAAAAAAACCACAAACCAACCAACTACTTCAGGGTTAATATTGATGCATGTTGTTTAGGGTGTATTCTTTTGCAGGTGATTTTTGTAAAATCAGTGGCCTGCATTGTCAGAATACCAGTCCTTCTGTAAGTGTAGCCACTCTTAACAGTAATGTTTTTATTTTTAATGTTCACAGTTGGGCACTTTAAGTAATGATGGATGGAAAGTGTGTAAGAAACTGTAGGGATATTTATATGTGTGCAGGACTTCAATGCTATATTTTAAGAGGGAAATAAAATAATATAGAAGCCTAATTCAGTCTTGTGATTTTATAAGCTGGAAATGTAAGGGCTGTAATCAGTTTCAAATACACTCTTCTTAAACATAGAGGTTTCTTTTAGTACACCATTGTAGTTGAAGTCCGACAGCTGCTTTGTCATCAAGACCAAAATGTGCCTTTCTCCGTTCACTTGCTCCCTTTTAATGTCATTGCTGTAGCACATATGTGGATTGAGGAAGGAATTTGGCTTAGTATTTCCTTTTTCTTTTCTTCTCCCTCTGCTCTGTGAGTCACCATTTAACAGAAATGTTTATAACATTAAGAAATCCATATCTACTGCTGTTGTCTTACAGAAATTTACTTTACAGCATCTTAAGTTGTTCTGCAAAGTCATTAGCCTTTTATTAACAACTACTTCCAAATTTCCAGCCAAACACACTTTGTATTCATAGAGCCAATACGATTAAGAGGTAGTCCTCTCATTTTGTGAACAGTTTAAGCAATACTTCGTGCTTGTTCTAAGTGATTAGCAACTTAACACTTAAGCAGGGGACATAAACCATACTTCAGCTACATCCATATAAAATGAAAGCAGCAGAGTCAGAGCAGTGCAGAACGAGTGCAAGGGAGGAAGGAGTCCTAACCAAAGTCCAGAAGTTACCTTTGACTTGCATTTGTAAAATGAACAAATCTTTTTTACCTAGTAGCATATGTTTACAGCATGTGAGGAAAACTTTAATATAGCTGCTCAAGGCAATTGGTTACTTACTGAATTGTACTCTGAATCGTGAGATTAGATTGGAAATTAGGTTTAAACCCATCTGAAAACCTGGTTTTAAGGGGCAGGTTGAGAGTGGTCATCTAGAACTGTCACTCTTTATTTTAGAATAACAATATAGCATGTAAATTGTAATGCAACAAGTGTTTTGAAATAACAATTGGACTGTGAACTGTCTGCTTAGTTGTAGGTAGAAGGTTGATGTTTCTTTTAGTTTCATTTTGATAGTCAACAACACCATGTAAGAATACACAATGTCTTGTAACCATTTGGCTACTCTAGCTTTTGGAGCAGCATTGTAGGCATTCCAGCAGAAGAGGTGTTAAAGTTCATCCGCCTGCATAATTCTTGTATGAGCTCATTTCAGTGACACATTCCTCCTGCAGGATTACATTTCATTTGAGGACACACCGTCTCTGACATCATATAACAAAAATACTTAAATCGAGGAAAATCAGCTATGGGTTCTTACAATTAAGCTATGAGCAAGGTCTGTGGGAGGCATGAGGCCCTCTCTCTGGTTTCTCTTAGTAGCCCACTAAAGTAATTCAGATTAAAACCACCTCATTAGCTGAGATGGCAATGTGGAAATTCAGATTACAGTCATAAAAACATACCATTTACAGGAAGTTAAACAGGTGCTGTCCTTTTAAAACATGTCATCTGCTGCTAATGGAGCCTGATTCATGTTATACTATTCAATGTTGGTCAGAGTAGGTGGAGTCAAGTTGAATTACAACTTTTTTTTTTAAAGAAGCAAAGCTAGAGGTAGAGTTACATTCTGCTAAGTGGTACTTTAAAAGTTGATTATTAAAGTCAGTGATACTACTGCAGAATTAGGTACCACTCAAAATGAAGCCAGGTTTCATGATCTGGCCTAATATGGGAAAGTACATTTGGCTGCCCTGGAGCCGCCTAGCTGGAAGACTGTTGCTCTGAGTCATAGTCTCTCTTTGTTTCCTCTGTTGCCCAAGATTAAACTACACCCAGTCTAGCATATATGTCTTGACACATCAGCATAGCTACAAATTCTGCATATGGGCTGGGAGGAGGGAGTAGCAAAGGAGGAAGCAGATGAAGATTCCCACCCATTCCCTGTAAGCTTCTGACCTACTCTTTGCAGAGCCTGCTTGCTTCCTTGTATTGGTACCAATGGTGTGGTTAGCCGGCAGAGGAGAGGAAAACGATCCTTCATTAACTTCCATTTCTGCAGTACGGTACTAGCTGGTCTGTGGCTTGACCCTGGGTAGCTAACAGTGGAAACTTGGTTTTAAAACTCTGGTAGAAAGCAATTAGGGTTTTAACACTAGCGATAAGAATGACAGTACGTCACCTTGCTTTTCAAAAACAGACGTGCAACAAACAGCAAATGTGCTGTGGAATACAAGGTCTTCAAATACATACACTGCATTTGCAGTAGCCATTTTAAAAAATGAAAATACCTCAAAGATTTTCAATAAGAAAAAAAAATAAAGCTTCCTGTTACTCATTTTGAGTCAATGTCAAGCATTTAATTTATTCAAGAAGCAAATAATCCCCGAGTCAGTGAAAGTCACTGTTTCAACTCATCTAAAAGCAGCAAGAGGGATATGAAAAGCCTGTACACAGAATCACAGTAAAAGCTTAGGCTATTTTCTGATTGCACTATCTTGTCCAGCTAGTGATATTTTAAATGCCAGTAGTGGCCTGTTCTCTATATTTAAACTATCACAGCAGCGAGGCATTGTGTTTCCTATAAATATAGCATTTTGACTATTTACACATGGCCAAATCATACCATACCCTGAGGAAGGGGCAGCAGATAGTTACATTGCCCCCAAGAGCATGCTAAGACAGAACTGTGGCACTCTCTGGTGTCCGATTCCTCCCTTTCTCCAGTGGGACATACAAGCCCTTTATCTGGGATATGTTTTACTTTCAACTTCATGTTAGCTCAGCTATGATTGCAGTTGAGGAAGGAGAGGAGTACAAGTGAAACTCCACCCAGAAGGCAGGAAAGCAACACGGCACAGTTTGTAGAGGCAGGTCATTCCCCTGCACTCCAGTAGCAATGTAAGCCAGCCTAGGAAAGCCCTAGTCGCAGTACCAGTACTCTCAGTGAGGATATCACATGGCACATTTTCTTAAAATGATAGTTGAAATAATAAAAAAAAAGCTTTTGGTGGCTGGCATATAGCTGCAGAAGAGGACAAAGGTTAATCAAGGTATGCTTAGGAGAAGATTTTAATTTGCTAGGATTTCAATCTCCCTCCTTCGATGTGCGTGTATTGATCTTTTTAAATATGCAGGTAACCAAATAAAAGACACTACTGCATCATGAACTTAAAGATGCACACAAACATAAGGGTAAAATGGGCTTAGACTAAAGGACTAGTTATGGGCAGTAACTTCTGTGGTTTTGGTCCTGTTGCATCCAAGTAATGAAATGCAGGTGTCTTACGAAACTAAATCATTAGCTGTAAACATCTAATATCGGATCAATCTTTAGTTTTGTTACAAAAGCTAATATTGACCAATAACAGTTTTTCTGACAAACAAATCCAGGCCTTTTGGGCCACTTGGGTAAAGGAGGCCTTCAGAAAAAGCTAATCTGAGCTCAGTAGTGCTGGCTGTAGAATACAGGCTGAAGTCGTAAGTTAACCATATAAAATATGATTTCCTGGAGCCTTAATTTAAATATTAAGACTCAAAATCCAAATTTCTCTGGATATATAATATTGTCATTAATGAAATATGAACACAATCATTTTAGCAATAGATACAATTATCTTACTGGCACTTTCACCTTCAATTTATGTGGGTAGGAGTATCTCATAATGGTACACAGGAGATCCAAATGAACTCGTCTGTTTAAACTATTTTTCTCTTAAAGCATTTGCTTAAAGATAAATGGATGACACTAAGATATATTAGCCTTGCTGCACAAAGAGCGAGCCTTTTATACTGGATAATTTGGATTTCCTAGCTCTACACAAACAACACATTCATAGTATTGTATATGGTATCAGTCTACGCTCCTGTGAACCACTGTGTGAATGTGAACACCCTGTCCACTCTTTGTAATACTAGATACAAAGGTAACCATATGCCAGCCAATGTAATCCAAAGCAAGAGTTATTTTAAGATAGGCAAGAAGCTGGTTACAAAGCAGTGGAACGTACCAATTCTCAGTCAAATACCTTTCCAGAATTTATAAATAGGCAACTTTAAAAAATAAAGAGGGTAAAAATTAGAGGCTAGTTCCGTTGCTGCCTACCAGAATTTTCACTGCTGTCTCCAGAAGCTGGGAATCTGCACGAAAGGAAGGAAGAGGTCCAGTCTTCAGTATCCATATGCCCCTGCACTAGCAAACTGTAGGGCAAGCAGAAGTAGAAGATCACCGGTTAAATTTCAGATTATAAAAAGAAAAGTGCATTTGCCACGCCTTTTTCAGAAAAGAATGCCAAAGAGCACCGATCTGTAAAGACACGCTTCACACTTCAGAGTTAAACATGGAATATGGAGTTCTTCATCTCTCGTCCTTTACATTTGACATCTATACAAGGACTGTGCAGTATTCTGTGGCATGCTCCACAACAAATACAGAAATCACTGTTAGAATTTGCACTAATTGATAATGTTGTTGGAAGTCTTGGTAAAAAGGCTGGAGACTGAACAGACATGAAAATAACTAGCTTCTTCTAATGAGAAATGGTACCTTTTCTAGGATTGAGGTGAGCAGGCAAGAAAAAATGTAACAAACTTTGAAGTGTTACTACTTCTATTATATCTACTCAGTGGATAGAGGACCTGCCTGCAGGGCTGTTCAGCTGCCTTCACAAATATAGAATTAATTAAAAAAAATGGGGGGTTATCTTAGTTTTAAAACAGTGAAAGAAATAAATACACTGAATTTAGCAACAAAGGGGTATGAAACTTTGCCTCATTTTACTGTATTTCTGCGGCACCTGACAGTGAATAGATTAGGTTTGCAAAATCATCTACATGGATTACTTGAAGCCCTGATTTATTGCTTTTCATGATTTGGTGAACTTGGAGTTCCCATCCATTTCTGTCTTGTCAGGAAAGCTCAGCTCCTTCCATCTGCAGAAATGAGCAATGTCTGGAATGAGTCTCTTGTGTGTTTCCCACAGGGTTGGCAGGCAGATGATGTATGTTTTCTGTAGCCTATATAGATCTGTGGCAAAGAATATGAGGAGTCAGTAGTCTCTCTTGCCTCTCCAACTGCACAGCTCAGAGTGTAAAATCTGTTAGCAAGAGCCATAACATTTAACCCAGTGCGAGTTTTTCTATTTTATTTAAATAAAACTGAGATTAAACCAAGGAAAACCTAAAGCAGTGTTGCCCAGTGGCCAAAAATATGGAGATTTTTACTTCCAAAGGATTGATGAAATGATAACACGTACCCTTAGTTAAGCATTTCATTAGGTGTTGGTGATTACTTGGTCCCCAAGACCTTCCCTCAGTGTCATCATTTCTGATAACCTCTTGTCTCATCTCCATTCCCGCTCTCCTCGACTGCCTTTCCAACTACCATGAAACATCTTTCTTTCTCTTGGCCTATTACCTCTTAGGAAAGAGTAAGATAGAGCAGATTTGCATGTGAAGATTTCTCTTTACAATTTAGAGAGCTTGATCAAAAGAAGTTGGGAGTTCAACTCTAATTAATCTCTCAAATTAAGGGTGATCTTGATCCTCAGCCATTAAATTCAAACGTTTATCAAACTTTCTGCATGCCTGCATACCAGGTATGAAGCCAACGCTTAAGATGACACGTGCCTGGAAGCATGAGGACAAAGATGAAGGTAACTGTAATTCAATCCAAATTGGGCTTCTCGCCACCCAAAATACTGAAATCATATGGTTTACTTTAAAACTTTGGAATTTTGTACTTTTGAAACATGTAAGCATCTGCAATAGGTGCTGAAAGCACACAGAAGCACTACCAACTTTTAAATGGCCTTATATAAGTATTTTATTCAGTTTTGAAGATTGTACAAAGAAAGAAAAAAATGCTAGCAGTGCATCCTGACAAAGAATAAATCTACATCAGAGATTTTATCATTTTTAACAGTAGTTACTTCAATATGCTACTCTGTGAAAAAAAAAAAAAGTATCAGAACTGAAATTTAACTATGGATATATTAGATTACACTGAATAAAGGATATAAGGTAGAAAGGGTTGTATAACAATATCATAAACAAATACTGCTGCCTAGAAACAGAAGGCATAGACACATTAAAATATTTAAGGTACCTTAAATATTAACTACCTAGCAACAAGTCCCTGATTACTTCAAGGAAAATATGTACTACTAGGGAAGGCAGAAATCACACCAATTATTATTATTATTACACTTTTTTTTTTACAGTAACAATTAGACACATCACTCTTGTTACATAACATACAATTACATGCATAGGGAATCCCTGCCTTAAATAGTTTATGCTTGACTACACTAGGAAACAATGTATGGCTATGAAATTACAGGATAATTTGATAGAGCTGAGAAACTGGCTCTCTGCATCTCTACGTTCTAGTTCCTCCTCTGCCTCTGATTTACAGTGTCACCATATCAACTCCCTTATGTCCACACATTCCTATTTTGGTGCTTGCAATTATAATGTCGTTGTGCCATCGCACAGGCAAACATAATCTGAAGCACGTTACATGATGTCATTTGACAAGAGAACCAGGATAGGCTGCGAGTCTTACTTCCCTTGGCATTGCTCATGTCACTTAATGTTCCTGTATGTTACTCTCATAGTGACCTACGGTGCACTCGCATGAGGAGCTCCCCGGGGTTACAGCTCGGCACTGCTAAGTCTTCCTGCACCACCATTACACGTTCCAAGCGTATGAGCCCGAAGGCAGAATTTCCTCCTGCAGTATTTGTAAAACAGCTGAAAGGACTGTGATGGAAAATGGTTTCCAGTAATAGTTAAACAAACTTTCTAATCTTGCATGTGTTCATTACAGCAGTGAGTAAACATGTTGGCAGGATGCTGACATGCTGTGGCGGCAGGCTCTAGTAGACGCCTACATTCCTGATTTTTTTTTTTAAAGCTTGTAAAAGGTGTCAGGTTAATGCAGGTTTGCAGGGTGTTGGAGGCCTTGGGTTCCTGCAGTTCTAGTTATAACAAACAACATTGACACATCCAGCATTTTAAAAGCCGGGATACTTTCAGATTTGGCTTCTGAACTGGGTTTTGTAGAACCCTACTTGTACATGACACTCTTAAGCTTCACATAAAACCAATAACCACTTCCAGTCTGGGATCTACATGAAGACAGTAATCCCCTAGCGGAGGGATTAGTTTGGTTCACAGTTTATAAACCAAAAAGAAAACCATTGGCTCATTTCTGCACCTCTTTATTCCATAACCACAAGTCTAATCCTTTTTCCAAAGTTTAACTCTACCAACAATGCTAATCTATCAATCTCTACCTGCCTCAAAAGAAATACAAGCCTGCAGACTCAGGCAGAACAAGCCTTGAATTTTTCCAGCAGCACTTCTAGACTGAACAGTAGCAGCAATTCTTCATTTCCTGCGGGCTTGAAACTGAGCACAACCTAACTGACGGAAAGGACAGTAAATTAAAGTGGAAGAAACACTGAGTGAAGGTGTAGTTTCAAATATCTTACTCTCAGTGACACCTACTTTTGAGATTCTTTAACAGGTTAGCATTTATATGGTAGGCTTGGCTTTTCAATAGGAGGGAATGAATCAGCCCATTACAAAATCAGGCCCTATATAAATGTTCATCCAGAAAAGGTTTACGGCTTTTACTCATTCACTTGAATTTGTGCTTTTATTGAATGAGGAATGTGGAATTTAGCCACATCTTTATTATTTGTGAATGTGTATTGAGCTTTCTTCTGATAAACCAGTACTTTATTTCTTTACTGTAAGTCAAATCATGCTTTCTTGTTTTTGTCAGTTCTTGAAAAATGCACTAGTGCATAATGTACAGAGGTGTTTTCAGACACCTGGCTCAGCTGGGGCAACAGCTGAGAGGTACAACCTGCCCCTTTTATGCTTGTGGTTTGTTAGCTTCAGGACACGCTGCTTGGGAAGACTCACTGACACCAGTTTAGCAGAGGATCTGTATGTAAGTGGCATGCAGAGAAGGGTGATGGAAGAAGAAAACTTCACGATGTTGGTTCTGGTAGCTTAGGGAGTGACGTGTTCCTTATGAGTACCACTCCAAGCAAATTACTCTAGATTGTCTTAATTCCATTAAAATAAAACATGTGTTCTCAGATTTTTACAGGGAAGCTTAAAGCATTTATTTTCATAATTGATTGATTCAGATTTTGTACCATCCAAGCTCCTTCATCTAGACGGTGAAATTCTCCCAGTGTAACGTGGTGGTATTTTTGCTTTTTGTCCATAAGTTTCCCATTGGAAAGTCTGCATGAGTCTCCAGTAGTTGTTGACAGAGCCTGATCGATCAGTGTAATCCACTCCTGATGCATCCTTTCCTGTAACACGCCTCTCACACAGGGGCAGGAAAGTCAGGGAACTTTTTGTGCTTATGATTTTCCCTTGGTGGATTTTCCATCTCAAGGATTGCATAGCTGAAGCTTCCTTTGTTGCCAGAAGTTGGAACAGAATCTGAGTACATTTATGTAAGTGATGAAGACCAATTTCTGTATTAGTTCATATGGACATCCCAGGTGTGATACAAGCAGGTCATGTGCAGAAGGCACATCTTGGCAAAACAAAGCTCTGAGAATCTTTCAAATTTAAAATCTAAAAAACTAAAGTCACTTGGGCTTGAGCCAAGAAACATGATTCTAACTAACTTTATTTGCTACATGGTGCTCTGATAATGGCAAAATCCCACCAGTGGAAGCAACTAACAATGTCAGTAAATGGTGATTTAGCATTCATCACACAGCCAACAGTTACATAAAGAAAATGGGCCATAACAGCATTATTATTAAAACCTGCATATACCGTGTAATTTTATACCATGACAAAATTATCTTTCTCAGGGGCACCTGATGCAGTTGCATTACTGCAAGTGGAAAATACGGCCCATCTGTTCATTCCAGCCGACTGTCGCCGTTATATGCGCTTCTTAGCTCCGTGTATGACGTCAACAGCAACTTGACGTCGAACCCGGGACGAGAACGGTCGTCAGCGACCAGCAGAGGGCAACGGAGTCCCGCGGATGGTGCGCCGCCTCCCTCCCTGCAGCCTGCAGCCGCGGGGCTTCCCCGTCGGAGCAGCCGGACAAAAACCGGCGCTACCTCCCGGATCGCTTCCTTTGAAATCAGGGGGCGATGGGGGAACTTAGGGGCTCGGGTCTCTCTCTAAAGGAGGCACTTTAAAATACGCTCTTAATTAAGCACAGAGGATTGAGCGAGGAATGATGAGCGGAGAGAAGGTGACACAACCCATTTGTGCCACAGCAGCTCATAGCTCACGTTGCAGAAATCCACCAGCAGTTCCAGGTTTGACTGTTTTGGGTTTTTTACAATACCTACTGTCAATATAGAAAAAATTATATGAAAGAAACTAAACTCTTTAATTTCCTTGATTTTATTCATGTCCACTCAGCACTAAGAAATACAGGTTCTTGTTCTAACTTAGCAATTTTATATGAATGTATGAATATGATATGAAAAAATCCCACCTGAGACCAGCACAAGAAACAGGGACAGTCACTGACGTGGGCACTTCTGTGCCAGAGCAGGTAATGTTTATATCAGCCTTATGGCACATAAGCATAATGTTCAGCTCAGTACAGGTGTTCTTCTTGTGAGTGTAGGCTAGGAAGGGATGGCTGAAACCCTTCAAACCTCAAAACTACAAAATATGAGCAGGAGTTAAGTAGTTCCAGTACTTTGTATCAGAGCAATTTTTCCTAATAAGGCACTGGGGAGCTGTACTATGAGGCTTCTGAGGACCAGCAAAATATAAAATTTCAGCTCTGCTTCTTAATAAAGTGCTGCTTCGAGTGGAAGGTTGGACTAACGATCTTCAGAGGTCCCTTCCGACCAACACTGGTATATCTACACTTTGATTTCTGAAAGACTCATTTTAAAAGAGCAAGACATTAAAATCACAATCAATTATTCAGTAAACCTTTCTTTTTTTGAGGGTGCTATTTCTCAAAGCAAGGCCAGGCCAGAACTCATATAAGCCACTTTTTCCCTGAGATGGAGTGATTGCATATCCTATTTTCAAGTGACTTAGGTCAGCAACAAAAGCTGCCAAGGAGTCACAACCATCTGACTCTAAGGGTTGCTCCAATCTTTTTATTATGATAGCTGATGCAGCCTTCTCTTGAACAAACTGGACTGTAAGGAGAGGACACGTAAAGCATAGAGCAAAAATTGGTCTTTGCATAATGGAGTACTGTCCACATAAATTCATCCTATTATCACAATGGTTGGGGATTATTTTTCACCTAATTTCCATCTCAGGGAACTTTGCATGCTCTTATGTGTACTTATTTAGTATTTTAATTGTATGATTCCAAAGTGCTTTCCAGTCATAAAATACTCCACGGGGATAGGTCATATGCCTATTAGTCGATTTACAAGTGGCATGGTAAATTATTTGCAGTATCAGTAGTATGACCCAGCGGTGTTGATTCCCAGTCCTTCCTGAATCCTTCTCCCATAGGCATTATACTGCTGTGACAGGACATAATTTTTTATTTTATCCTCCATAAGCTGAATCCAAATACATTGAACAAAACTGAAGGATACATGGCTACTTAAAATTACATACTCCAACTGAGAATCAAATCTGTGACCACAGTTGGTTTTGTTAGTGTTAAATTGCATTTGCCTGTAGATGCTATGTTTGATTAAGAGTAGGGTAGTAGCATCTATTTTTAAGATTGTTATTAAATTTAAATAGAGAGTCTGTATTTATCTTTTTCACTATAATTAACATTGAGGCTTGAGGCAAATCAAATCAGCCAAACAGAACAACTGCATGCATAATGCGCTAGTTGGTCTCAGAAACCTCATTTCAAACCTTTTTACTTGAGCAGGAAAGTTATTTGGGGACTTGCTTACGTTTGTTTTCTCTTTTTTGGAGGTTGGGGGTTTTTTTTGGCACATTCAGAGCTACTGCTTCTATAAAGTAAGCATGGCTGAGTGGGGAAAAATGGAATGCCAGCCTTTTTTCTCTTTATTCCTGTTCTCTGTGTGAACCTTTTTCTTTACATTGCTTATTCATTGCTTTTTTGGAAGACATTGAAAAAATCTCCCTCAAGTTTTAAAGTATGCTTGGACAACAGATGCCCAGAAAGAAAGCCTCGCTAAACAGCACAGAAAGAAACAAAACTCTTGTGAAGGAGGCATTTTTTCCTAACTAAAACAATAAATTGGGAGGCTATGGCTCAAACTTTCTGACAAAGTCTACAGCCTTAAGGAAGTGCTAGAATCCATAGGCCTGAAATTTGAAAATCCTACCATTTCTCAGGTGGACCTGGATGCTTAAGTTCAATTTGCACATTATTTATAATGGGGCAGGTTTAAATTAAATAACCTCACAAGACCTGAGCATACGACATGACACTAAGGCCATCATTCTGAACACTCGGAACCCAACTGGAAGAAGAGCAGTGAGCGAAGAGGGTTAGGTAGAATGAATGTTGCAATTTCTGGTTAGCTAGCAAGTATTTGCAGTTCTGTGGTATTGCTATGCCTTGACAGGAGTTTCTGCTACTACTTGGTAGATATACACGAGAGAAGAAAGACAGAATAGGATGGATGAAAAGAAGGTTTTCTTTTCAGGAATGTGGAAACGGGCAAAGAGACTAGATTCAAAAAAATAAGGTTGCAACAAATCATCATAGGTTGTGAATAGGAAGAGATGACGTTACCTCATTCCTGTGTTGCCCAAACTGTTCTTAAAAAACACTAGTGGTGGATATTGCCCAACTAATTTCAGTGAGCAGCCTATTCCCATTTTTATTTATCCAAATTCTTTGTTTCTGTCTAACTTATTCTTCCTGCAATTACGCTCACTACTTCTTGTCTTACCTGGGGTAAGACCTGGGATTGTTTAGCCTCAAAAAGAAAAGGCTCAGGGGGGATCTTATCAATGTGTATAAATGCCTGACGGGAGGGAGAAAAGAAGATGGGGCCAGACTCTTCTCAGTATCCAGTGACAGGACAAGAGGAAATGGGCACAAACTGAAATACAGGAAATTCCACTTCAAGATAAGAAAAAACTTTTTCATTGTGAGGGTGGTCAAACACTGGCACAGGTTGCCCATAGCAGCTGTGGAGTCACCATCTTTGGAGGTACTCAAAACCCCACTGGACATGGTCCTGGGCAACCTGCTCTAGCTGACCCCACTGTGAACAGAGGGGTTGGACCACAGGTACCTTTCAACCTCAACCATTCTATGATTCAGTGACAGTGAACAAAGAAACCTGTTATTCTTGTCCTCTTTCCAGCAATTTTTATATATTTCAAGACTGTTTTCCTGTTTCCCATGAGAAACTAGTCTAAAGAATCCTAATTCTTCAAATCATAAATCACAGCTTCTAAAATTCAGAATATCCCCGATTTCCTTTGACTCGTTTTCAGTTGATAATTCTTGAAATGGTTGTATCAAACTGAATATAGTATTCCCACTGAGGTCTTACTCATAGTAGGATAAAAGGATTACTGCATAGGTCTTACATATAATGCTCCTGTGTATTCATTTCAGTATAACTGGATTTTATTTGACTATTTTGTTACTGGCTGGTTGATCAATTTATGATCTAGGATTACTCCAGAACTCCCGATTAACCAGCTGTTCTTGAGCTTGTATTTATACAGTTGTTCAGTCCTCTTGGAAATTTTTCTCTTGCCAGTCATTTCATTCATTTCAGATAATTTATTCAACTTGCCACAATAATCTCATAATGAAATCCTGATACCCAGTGGGCTTTCAGGCCCTCCTAGCTTGATAATTTACTAAGCAAACTTGTTATTCCATTATTTGGGCCATCGGTGAAGATACAGGACAGTACTAAACTCATGAGTTAACCATTAGTAACCACTCTACAAGAGAAACTTCCCAACTATTTGGGACTGCGGAGGTCCCTAACTGGACCATATTTCCTTAGATAGTTATGGGAAAATCACAAGAGACAGGATCAAAGGTCATATTAAGTGCAGATATACACTATCACCCAGGACTGCTAGACTGTCATAAGAAGAAAGGGTATTGATTCAATCTTAAATTTATTATGTTAACTGCTTCTTAACACTTTGTTGTCCTGCAGGTACTTGAAAGTAGATACTTTGATTACGTTTTTCTATTCTTTTTTCATTTAAGAAAAGGGTCTGACTGATCTAAAATTCCCTGAGTCTGCCGCCTTTCCCTTTTTTAAGGCTCAGGATGGTGGCACAGATTCATCAATATATATAAAGCTGTAACTTCCCATTGATTTTGCAGACATTAGAAAACAATAGTAAATTAGAAGCCCAAATACTTCTCCTGCTTTCTGGGGCCTTGCTCATCCTCTGTTAGTTTTCAAAGATCAGTACTTAGTTCTCCAAGGTTATCATGTCTCCACCTGGTCCTACCGGATCAGTGACATAGTATAGACTCCTGCAACAACAACACATGCTTGTAATTTTTCCCTTCAGTAATTACTCAGAGATAGATCTATTTCCTCCTACATTCTATATGGTGTAGTGGTGTATATGACAGGCCTATGATGCCTTAATAAATGAAATGGTGCCTTGCAATTCTTTGTGTGCCTTTTCCCCCAAAGAGGTAATTGACTATTTGTAAGTAGTTTCTAAGACATTTTAAAATTTTGTTCAGGAATGGCTTTGACCTTTTCTCAGAAACATCTTCTGGGAAAGCTGAGTCATCTGTGTAGCTATGTATCAGTCAGAGTGTTATAGCTCTCTGATTTATCACACATAGTCATAGATCTAGGGTATAAAGCTATTATAGATATGCAGTATATATATTGCTCAAATATATATAGTAACATAATTAAAATGTCAAACAAAGTGAAAAGCATGTTAGTAATTGCCAAGTGTTACATCTGGCTCTGACTTCACCTTGGCTTCTCACTGGCATTCCCCTTCACAAATGCAAAACCTGACTGACTCCTACAACAATATAGAACTTCCCTGATTTGTCTAAGGTATAATCTTACATCGGGTTTTTTTTCCGTAAAATATAGAGCTTGCTTTCATTTATCTGCATATAAATATGATCGTAATCTTTCACAGTAGCAGTTTAAAACATTTTACGCATATCAGTATAGCCAGGCTACAATACCTCTGCACAGTAGGGAAATACCACCTTTAGTCATATATGTAAAAGTGAGGTAGAGAGAGATTAAGTTATATATCCAAGGCCAGGCAGACAGGACAAGGATTCAGATTTTCAGCCCTCTTTTTCAGTCTCACGTCTATCTTATTTCACTAGGTTTTACAATGACCTACATATGATTGCACAAGAAATGCAAAGCCAGCAATAAATACTTTTAGCCTGTATATAGCAATAATCATCTAGCCTAGTTATTCAAGTATAGAACATATAATCTCACAGGACAATAAAGTTCTTTTAATCTTCTGGTTTAGCCCTTTGAGAGTTGTAAGAATTCTAATTACCGGTACAGTACTTAACTGCACATCAAGAGCTTGAGGACTGCAAATTCTATACATGACTTTTTTATCCACAAGCCACAGATGAAGGAAAAGCTGATAGTGGTGATAAGTGCTGCTTATCACCTAGCAGCTAGAGATTCTGCTCTCAGGCAAACAGGATTCAGTGTCACTCTTAGAACTTCATACATCCCTACTCTTGAATACTGATGTGTTTGTCTGCAGTATAAATGCAGTTTTACATAGACATTGAGGTTCTGTAAACATGACTTCTATTAGAGAGCAGTGGGTATATATGTCAATGAGGTTTTGTTATGGCTCTGTATGTCTGCTAGAATAACTTCACTAGCAGTGTTAAAAATCACCACCTCTTCAGCCAGCATATCTGTGCTGGTGAATCTGGTTGAGATACAGCAAGGCTTACAGAAGACCACTCTTACTGTTCCAGCTCATGTCATTTGGGAAGGTGATGTAACGGTCCCTGGAAGATCTCCTTCGGATGGCACCCTCTGTGTCTCGTCACAGGGCTCTGCTGCTCTAAGTATGGATGAGCACATGAATTGGATTCCTTACAGTTGAAGCAAAATCAGAAGATGCACTCCAGGGCTGCATCTGATGTGCTCGAGTTGCTAGGGGTCTGTAGGACAAAACTAGATCTAATCTTAAATAAGGCTCCTGGAATGTGCATAGTGCAGAAGCTGGATCCTCGGCGCCAGCTGTTTTGTTCTCCAAATCCTTTCCTATTATACTGCGCTGCTTGCTAATGTAGGCATGGTTGGCATTAGCGTATTCGTAATATAGACATGATCTGATTCTGCATTGCTTGGCAACTCAGAATGAATTGCCAAGTGAGTGACACTAAGGTAAATCCTGACCCTAAAAAATTAGGCTGCTTCTGTTCAATAAGGGCCAGGTAGGTTTACTGTTACTCTGGCTACCGTTGTTTGGAGTCCAGTTTCATAAACAGTATTTTAGTAGGTTATTCTGTATCTGCATTAGTTCCCTGAATTCAGTTCACAATACGCTGCACAAATGCTTGTGGCTATACAGGAATAGAAACACACAGCTGGGAAGGAGGAAATGATTGTTTAAGCTGGCTTTAGCAGTATTGTTGCTGAATGTCACAGCATGTCTAACCTTAGTCTGAAAAGTTCCCTCTGGAACATGAAGATGGGGTAAGGAAAGAAGAATTTGACCCCCAATTAATTTATTGCATAGGCTTTTGCTGCAACTATACAAGTACATATGCTATTTTAAAAGCATGTTAGTCACAATATAGAAAATGAAGTCAACTGGAGTGATAGAATATAAATATTTTGTATTAAAAATGTAATAATTGAATGGAGTACTAAAGTATGTTTTCCATCACAACTTGGTAATGCTTAAATCCTGGAGTGCTGAGACCACTGGCTTCCAGGCTGATCAATAATGTCTCATTATCTTACGTTCCATCCCTTCAACATCTCATTCTCTTACTGTTCCTTGTCTTTTGTAATGGTTCTAAATCTCTGGAATCTGAATAGACATTACGCTCTGGCTTTGTGCAGTACCTAGCACAGTGGGGGTCCTTATCCATAACTAGAGTTCCTGGGCACGACAGTAATGTAAATAATGCATAATAATTAATAAATATTGTATAAAATAATAAGTGCCATGAGAAAGGGGAGCAAGAGGAAAGTGATTTAAAAAAAAACCCAGGGAAGGTCAGACTTTCCCTGCATTTATTTCCATCACATTCAACTGACAGAGATTCTTGCACTGAATAACTAATATATTTCTTTTTTATAGGATAGCCAAAAACAGGGTGAAAAGTGACAAAAAGAAATGTGTAACACTTCAGTACTTGGCAACTACTGCTATTCTTCAGGCGTTATTTGATGCTCAGCCTCAACAGTATTCACACCACATAAAGTTAGTTACGCAAAGAATGGAATACATATATTTTGCTATTTCTGCTATTTTACTATCAAATTGCCGCAATACTAAGAAACTGAGTAGTCATATTCATAAATAGAGACAGAAAGTATGATAAATCTCGAGGAAAAAGCTAGATTCAATGAACCCTAATAACATTACAAAGATAACTGGATGTTTTTTGTTTCTATAATATTAAAATAGAAAAAAAATCAGGGAAAATAAAACAACTTCCAAGAAAGTTAATTTTTTTTTCTAAAAGACATATTAAATTCCAGTGATCCTAAAATTTTACTTTTCATCCTTTCTAAAAGCAAAAGTCTTGGGGGTTTTTTTGAAATGTGAATTATTTTGCTCTTAAAAAACCCAACTTAAATTAAAAGTAAAGAAAGGGAGGTAAGCTCTTCCAAAGGGTAATAAAACCATTAACTTGCTCAGATTGTTTTTAAATCTTATTTTGCTGAATATATCTTCAATGAATTGCTAATGGATTTCCATCCCATTTTTTATTCAATTTATTCTGCTCCACTCCCAAGACACAGAGTTAAATACTGTTTTGGAGCTAGAACCACCACCAAGACAAAGTTGTCTTTGAAACATTTCCATAGAAGCCCAAATTATGACCTCATGCCACCCTAATAAAGACACATATGGTTGTGAGGAAGCCTGTTTTAGAAACACCTACACTGAAACTTTTTTTAATCAAATGTAGGTCTAGAAAGGAAAGGCAAATGTGCAAAAGCCCACACTTGGGAAAAATGAGCCTGTTGTATAGATTGCGTTGATGCTTTCTGACAAATGGGATTAATCCTTAATCAGCCCTTAATCAATCAAAAGACTGAAATGGGGCTATGGAGCAAAAAATACAATCTACTTGGTGAAGGTCTTTCTGTGTCTGAACTGGTCTACTCTGTACACTTACAAAACCACTGGAAAAGTAGCATGCCTAGGTGATCAGATGAGGAAAAGCAAGTAGAATCTGTTTTAAATTAGCTGTGAATTTTATTACAATGGCCATGAAGAGCAGCCTGTCATTTACCTTGGAGAACTTATAAATTAAATGTGGCCTTGGTATACTATAAATAGCATTTTAACTGATGAAGTCAGACCAACAACACAGTAAGGAATCTTTTAATGTGTGATGTACTAGCTTGGTAGTCTGCAAAGTGAAATTCGTAATTGTAGAATAAAAGAATCGTAGGCAGTCAAAACATTCTCATTTATTTTTGCAAATGGTCTCATTTGACCTTAACAGTAAGTGCAGCAGAGGGAAATCAATACATTACCCATAAGCCATATAGTATATTGCAGATGTTAACCACATACACATTGCTTTGAAGGGAAAATGCTATTATTTTCCTGTGTGCTCAGTGAAGCTCGGTGAAGTCAATGGAAATATTCCCATTGGCAAGTAAGAGGTTTTCACGGGGAAGGAGGAAATACCAGAGTCCCTCTTCCTTTAGAGATAACAACTACAGCTGCCATGTGAAAAAGTTATTTCAGTGGAAAAAAAGCTAAAAATAAATTCAGGCAAAAATTCTTATGTTGAACTGCTTTCCCTGTTTTTCAGAAAGTTCTCGTTTTCTTGCCAAAAGCTAATATTCATGCCAGTGGTTTTGTATTTTTCTGTTATAAAACACAATATACAAGTATTTTTCAGAGTCTTTAATATTGAAAGGACATTTGCAGGTACTTCAGAAGTGTTCTGGTGGCAACTGTTGGCTGTCACAAACAAATCTCTTTTTACCTGCTATATTGCCAATCAGAAGAGCCTATTGTGTTACTTTTGTTCCAAGGAGATTCCTTCTCAAAGCAGGCTTTTCAGAGTGTCTGTTTAATGCATAATATAACCTCTCTAAAAAGCACACAAAAGCCTTTTTAAAAAAAATATTTCAGAAGAGGAAAGTAACTCAAGAGCCCTTCTTGCATCATAGTTTATTAACCATCTCACACAGTTGGGGAGCTATCAGGTTAGTAAATATGTGATGAAGGATTAGGTAAATTAAAGAATCTGACTGGAATATTGTAGAAGCCCCGATCCATGGATGTGATTTAAGACAGTAAGGGTATAGCATCATGGATTTATTATTCATATTCCTGTATTAGTAGGAACACATCAGAACCATCTGAGTTACAGAAACGGGCAAATCAGTTTGTCTTGTCTGCAAAAAAACAGCTTGCAAGAAAAACAGCAGGCATAACAGGAGGCCAGCCTGACTGAATCGGGAAAACCTAACTAAGCTTAGGTGCAAAAAGGAAGCATATGGAAGGCGTAAGTGGGTAGGGACTACCAAGGAGGAATACAGATGCATTGCCTGGGCACACAGGGATGAAAATAGGAAGGACAAAGCGTAGCTAGATTAAAAACTGGCAAGGAGTATGAAGGGTAACAAGAAAGGCTTCTGTAGTTACTTTGGCATCAAAAAGATGACGAAAGAAAACTTAAGCCCACTGCTGAGTGGGGTGGGCAACCCTGTGATGAAGGACATAGAAAAGGCTGAGGCCTTTTTTTGCCTCAGATTTTACCGGAGGATTTGCTTTCAGGCCTCCCATGCCTCTGCGTCTAATAGCAAAGTTGGGGTACAGAAGTCCTACCAGTGGTGGAAGAAGACCAAGGTAGGGACTACTTAAATAAGCTGACATACAAAAAGTCCATGGGACCTGATGGGATGCATCCAGAAGTGCTGAGAGAGCTGGCTAATGTCACTGCAAAACTGCTTTTTATCATCTTTATCATAGCACTTGACAATCCTCTAAACAACTAGACTGATTATACCTTGAATAATAAGGCAGCAAAAATTATTTCCACTCATTGTCGGATAGCTAAATAAGTGATGGCTCAACCTGTCAGTCGAAAGCAAAGCAGCAAATGTCAGTACTATGAAATTTCCACCAAATGCACCTATGAACTGGTATCTCTAATAGCAAAAGAGGAATGAGCTGACTACAGCAATATCATGCAGGCAAATAGGAGTGCTTCAAATATGTTACAGGTGTATTCACTGCGAAAGAAGATTTTTCTGATGTTCGTCTGGAAGCTACCAGGAGCATGAAAACCAACCAAACAAAAAAATGTTCCGTAACTTCTTAATCACAGACATTTAGAAATAAAGATCCTCACACTCTCTAGAGTGTCATTTCCAAAACTGGTATCATTCATCCCAGGAAGAGCTGTGTATTTGTCCAATCTGTCCAGTCAATTGTACTTCCAAGTACGGAGTGTTGCTAAATCCTATCGCTTCCCATTAATCAGCATTTAAACTTGAAATCAAGCTGCGGGCAATCAGGTAATACTGAGAGTGCATGACTGATTGTCAGCCTACGCATTTCCTTACCATTAGCTATTGACAATGAATTGCAAAAATGCAAAATTCCTTTTCCAATTTTTTTTCCTATGCTAACTAAAGCTGACAGGCTCATAAAAACACTGCCCAGCTGTGAATCTATGGAAAACACACTGAATGTAAACAGATAACTACCCAAGGGGAAAAAAACCCTGATCAAAGGATGAACAAGGGCAAAAAAGTCTGTCCTTGAAATCCTTGCAAGGAGCTCTGAATTATTTTAATGGCAACCCTATGCATTGCACTACAACACTGAACTATTTGGGAAATGCATGCAGAATAGAGATGATACTGCAAGTGGCAGTGGTAAATATTTAGCAAATGATAGCGCTGACTACCCAGAAATAGAGGAAAGACATGGGAGCAAAAATAAAGGATTATGTTTTGACCCATTGAGATGTTCAGTTTCTAGTCTTAAACCAGAAAAGTTCTGAAGCACATGCTCATCTTAAAAAGATGTTAACGTCCGATCAAACGTATTTAATTTATACATCTAAAGTCATGCATACACTTAAATGCTTTTATAGACTGGATGCTCAGTACCTTCCAAAATCAAGCTCTTGCCTGGGTCTTGAATGTTAACATTTAATAAGGAGATTTCTCATTTCTTAATGTCCTTTAGTCACATGTTTTGTAGCATAACTAATGTATGAGTAATACACTAACGGAGAAACGTTGTATGAGAGAGAAACCAATCTTTCAAAGAATGGTTTGAAAGTAGTGCTGTTCAATGGTAGGTAGTTTAATAATAATTGGTAAATCTTTTTATTTATGAGTTGAAGAGGCTAACCTCCCCAGTAGTCCATCCCTTTCTGTCAGCAGAGGCTTCAGTGCTCCCAGCTAGAGTGTGTCCAAAGGAACTCTTGATTTTGCATGACAAAGGGAAGCAGAAACCTCTGGCAGGGGAGGGAAATTCCTAAAATGGATCTGCCACTGACAGAACAGACTCATTCTGGAAATCTCTGCCCTCCACTGCTAGTTCCCATGCTCCAGCTGGAGATTCCCACTCTCCTGTTGTGTGACAAATGCCAAGTCAACTGTTCATGGAGCCACACTGAGTGGGTGGAGCCCATAGCAGGGGGCAGGACATCTTTCTTACTGTCATTTTCATATTGATTATCATTTATTCTTACAAGACAATATTAATCACTTTAGTCTTTATGGGTTTCTCAGATAATTAATTCAATGTATATGTAAAAGTCAAATGCTTACATTTACACAATGAAATGAAGGAATGGTACCACTGACTAAGATGTTTATTTGCACTGTCCAGAAAACAATGACAAAGTATTTCAGGCAGACAGGTGTGTACAACTGACAGCTAAGAGATTCTTCTACCTAAGGAGAGCTAACTTCTCAAAAATCTGCCTCACCTCCCATCTTAGCAAATCTTGGCCCCAAGTAATTCTCAAATTTCTTTTCTCCTTAAGGCTTCACACATTTCTCTGTGAAAAGGGGAATGCTGCAGCTACTGCCACTAAGACGCCTGCTGCCTGTGACTCATTATCTAACTAAACTACTGTCCTTCTGCCCTGCTCATAGTGCAAGGCAGGGAAGAGACACAGGAGAAGAGCAAAACTCAAGAATCTCTTTTAGCTGTCAATTGCCAGCTTCCTTGCAGGGTCACAGAGTGACTTCTCTCCAGGAGAAGCTGCAGCAAGGATTTTACTGAGCTGAGCGTTTGAAAAACCTGAGGGTCTTGTCGCTCCTCACCCTTCCCTTTAGGCAGCTAAAACTGAAAGACAGACACAGCTTTCTTTGCACACCAGGAGCTTTCAGTTAGAGACACAAAATATGTCCCATTGCAATCACAGCTCTGCTGTCCATTCATTTTACCTGAAATTTCACAGTGCTTTCTCTACTCGGGCTAGGCTTCATTTTATGGCACTATAAATGTATTTCAGTTACAAGTGAGATAACAGCACTATGTTGTTCTGCTAGGAAACAAGCTGTGGACCAGTCCATCCCTGTACTGCATTTCTGTGTATGTTTGATATGCTTTTGAAAATATGTGACATTGTGCTTATGGGAAAATCAAGAAGAAAGTAATTCAAAAGAGATATATTTATTAAAATGCTGAGAAACCATTTAAACCCTTCTCTTGCCCAATACCTGCACGAGTGATCTGAATTACTAGCATTACTAGCATTCTGCCAATGGCATTGACTGCTACGTGCAAGAATTAGGCAGGACAGTGTTACACTGGAAGCTGTAGGGCATTCAGAAGGCATAGCATTTTCAAAATTGGGATCTGTAGCCAAGAAAGAATAGTGCGTCCTTTTGCATACCTGCCCTGGGGAAAATGTAGAGATACTAGTATCTATTATCAAATCAAATAGAGTTCAGTTCCATTCATAGTGTTCCTATACTATTAAAGTGTACTTACAAGAAAAAAAGCAACAACATCAGAGGTCAGACCTTATATTTGAACGACAAATCTTAAACTGCACTCAATATAAAACATGTCTAGACACATTTAAAAAAATTGATCATTAAGAAAGAAGGGTAGATGGCAATAAAGAAAAATATGAGAAAATTGGTTTTCCAGTACTATGTAAAACTACTTACTTGTGTGCACCATTAATTTTCAAGATATACTTTAGATGTTCTTTCAACAAACCAAGCTGCTCCCAAATGCCTGTATGCATGATAGGATGCTTTTTGTCTTTGTCCATTTCTACTTCAATTTTATAGGGAGTGGGACTTCAGCTTCTATAAACAAACAAAAGCTCTGGAAACCTGTGGACAAGTGGCCGGTAAGGCTGGGAAGGGCCTGTAGCAGTGACGAGTTTGCTGGTACATTTTCCAGTGTTGCCTGGAGAGGAGATAGAGGGTATAATTACCCTTGTACCAGGAGGTGCTCCTTTCTGTATAAATATTTAAAATCATAATGAGTCCTGTGCTATGGTGTTGAGATTTCCTTTCACCACTAGCTGATACACTATATCAACTCCTGCCTGTTTCCACCAATTATTAAAGTTGCTCCCTCTTGGGAAAAGCTGAAAAAGCTTGGGGGATACCGACTTGGTGGTTATCACTTCGCCTGTGGTGGCTGGCTATAACCTCCCGCGGCTCTGCGGCTTGTGCTGCTGAAGGCTTCCACGCCCTGCGGGGGCCGGGCACTCCTCCAGGCACCAAGAGTCGGCGAGCGCTAGGCCGGGGAGAGCCGGGGCCACCCGGGAGCTAGGCCGGGCTGCCCTCGCCCCCGGCGGGAGAGCGGCGAGGCTGGGCGGCGCCGGCGCTGAGGGGAGGGCGCGGGCCCCTCCCTCAGATCCAGCCGGCCGCGGGGGGTATCGCTGGTTATCCCCGCCGCGGA
>NW_008795129.1:21160717-21162098 GCF_000699145.1 Aptenodytes forsteri
CAGTTGCTCCGTGAGCGCCCGGTCGCGGTGTCGAGCCCCGGGTGAGGGCGGGGGGCGGCAGGGCTTGTGCGCCGAGGGCCTCCCTGGAGGTGCCGCAGGTCGGTCCTGCGGGGCTCAGCCCTGCGCGGGCGGCGGGTGAGCGCCTCTCCCCATCGCCCCGGCCCGCTGAGGCCAAGCCCAGCTGCCGCCGCCGTCCCCGCGAGGATGGCTCCGCGCTGCGGGAGGCAGCTGCCCAGCGCGCTGTACCGGGGCGAGCCGCGGTGCAGAAGGTCACGCGTGTCCTGGCACCGGTGGCCCAGCGAGAAACGTACCTTCTGCGGGCCGAGGGATTGCTTTTCTTGCGCGATGTGTTTGTTTCTCTGCAAAATAAAGTCGGGCTGCCCCTGCCTACTCCCCGTGCTTAACCTGAATAGTTTATGATGTTGAAATGCATCTGGTCACCCTGACTGGAGCATCATTAAATAAAAAGGGCCATCTTGCGTTGGTGTCAGCCAACATATATGTGATGCTTGCCAGTGTTTCTGGTAAATGGTGATTGCATCTTTGAACGAATGTATTCTGTGGTCTCCTCTGTTAGGAGAAATTGAACAGGTGTCTACACTTGTAAATTGCTATCAAAATTTTTTAGTAACTATAGGCAGTATAAGTGACAACTACAGAGGGGGCCTACGTGTATTAATATCAGGCTGCAGAGAAGGTAGTGGGAACAAAAATTGTAGATAGTTGTGTTAATGGAAACTTTGAAACAATGGTAATTATAATATCTTATCTGGGAGGTTAGTCAATAAAGGTGTCTATAAAATGAAATACCATCCTTAGAAATCAGCTTGCTTTGACTAATATACGTAGCTTAGATGTAAAGGAACACAGTGTACCTGCTTATAAGTTAAAAATACTCTAAACAGCTGGATGTTTCACTAAACGTGGCAGGTTGCACAGATGTTACAGCTTCCTAAAACTGGGATCCATGTTATGCCGAAAAAGCCAGTTAAGCATGCATATGACCAGGCTGGCTATCTGACTACAGTACACTTCATGAGCTTTTTTTAAAAGGCTGGAAAAACTTTATACGTAAACATCAAATACCATTGTTATCTGTGTTTATCCAAAGAACTGTTTTTCATACTGGTCTTTCTTGTGTTATGTTTTCATACTTGAGTCATGTCTTGTCAGTACAATTTGTTTGCATCTCTTAGGTAAAATTACAGTCTGTCTCAAATTAACATGACTTATTCTTGTCCAGCAGCTTCACTTATGGTTGAAAGTCCAGTAATACTTTGATTTATAAATCACTTTACAAAATAGTTGATGTTAAGCTGGCAAACAATACTGCTAGTCAATGAAGTGCATGTTTTTTGGGGGGGGGGGGGGAACCAACAAA
>NW_008795129.1:21162271-21165286 GCF_000699145.1 Aptenodytes forsteri
TCCCATTTTGTTTTTAGTTTTTTGTGTTTTTTTTGGGTGTTTTTTTTTTTTGGGGGGGGGGGGGAACCCCAACAACTCCATTTCAGATTTACGATAGTTATAATCATCTGCATAGGCACAAAAGCTCTTACTTGACCCAGAGTACTAAAAGCAGAAACTAGTAAACTGCAGTTCTGGAGATTGGTGTTTGAAAGCTTTAATTCTAAAAGCACCAGTCACTTGTTTTTCATGCAGCCATTGCTGTGCTTTTTTTTTTTTCTTGAAGTCCATTAACTTCATGGAGGCTTTGCCGGTGCCCAGCAGTTTGCATGCTGTTCAGCAGCATTTTGTCCTTAGCCTACCTTTAAATTTTCAGCCAGTATACATGTGATCTCTATTGTGTGTGACCTACAGATTAATGAAAGGTAATATGATATTGAAGTCTTAGTCTGCTTGAAACTCTTGATTGTTAGTCACGCTTTCCCATTTCAATGTGTTTGTAGTTTTGTTTTTCCAACACCGTCTGTGGATCATCTTATTGAAAGTGGGCTCTAGGGCTATGAAATGAAATACCTTAGTATGTTGAAAGTAAGCCCAAGAAAGAAACAGTTCTCTCACAAGAAGTATTTCTTGGATCGATAGCTCTTGCTTGTATTAAGACAAAGTTTACAATTTTATTACATTTGACCATTTATAATCAAGGCCACTGACTGGAAATGAGTAAATGGATTACTGTGTGATGAGTCACTGCCATATTAATAAAAACAGAGTCATAACTTGCATTCATTAATATGTTTAATAGTCCGTCAGAAGGCTATATTCGTAACTGTGTCTTTGCTTGTTTTTGGAGGCCTTGGTTTTATTCTGTCCCATAGAGGCTGCTCTGAATTAATCTTTATACGTTCGTGGATTGAAATAGATAATACTGGCAAACCTCGCAAAGTATTGCTTTGTATGATAGCATCAGCTCTTTAGATTCAGACCTAAGCTTTATAATACTCTCCTCTCTCAACTATAAAGGCATGTTCAGAAATTTGCTAATCTTGAAAGCTGTATTTCTGACCTCTTTGAATCATGGAGAGAACAGCTTGAATTAAAAAAGGCAGAAAAACTTGATAAATATTTGCTATAAGTGAAGTCTGGGGTTGGCCCTAGTTTGAGGGATGTCTGCCTATGTTTACAAGATGTTTCTGGTGTTTTTTTTTCTCTGAAGTGAAAGCACTAATGAGTCACCTGCAGGAAATCCATGAATCACTTTGGCATCATAGATTTTGTTAGGAATTTAGCTGTCTACAGTGTACTTTTTTTAGTGTAGTGAAAAAACATGTGTTGTTCAATCATGCTTTAAATACCTTGTATCAGGTCTTGATCGGGATTTCACTCTGTTTACTCTGTTTATGCTCTGCTTGGCTGCTCCTGACTGGTAGTTCCACACAGATTACAAACATTGTTTTATTGATGTTGTTCGTATAAATTATGTATTTATATATGCATGTGTATACACATATAGGAAAGAGCAAAAGTATTGAAGACACTGAATTCTTCTCACCATTTTCTTATCAGCAGAAAAAGGAATGAGACTATTTTATGGGGTAAAAACTTCTATTATCATTGTGTTGGCCTTGATAATACTCTGGGCAGTAATGCCAGACTAAATAAGATTGGGAATAGTTGCTACTAAAACTATTACTACTAGTAATGCTGGTTCCCACCACCCTGGAGAAAAAAACATGTAAGATATTTTGAGTGATACACAGATTGGAATTATTCTGATACAACATTTGGGGCCTTCATGCTCAGAGTCATCACCTCTGCCTGTAAGAGTAAGGTGGTGTTAAGATGTGTCTTACCTCTGGAGCTATAACTAGAGGCAAATGAGCATTTGTTTTTTTTAAGCACTCTAGGAAATTAATGTTACAGTACTGATTTTCATCTGTTGAAAATGGTTGTGAATCAACAACTGAAGCAATGCCTCTTAAATATTTTTCTTTTAATGAGACACATGTTACCAAACAGTATTTCCAGAGTATCGGGGACAGATTTCAGGTTAGGTATCTTAGTCTGATAGTGTGAAGTCTTCTCTGAATCACAAGTCATAAGGTCATCTAATATTCTAGCTATATGTGCTTGCCTTACTCCTCAAAGACATTACAGGAGTCATGTAGAAATTACTTGTCAGAATTCCTGAGCTGTTCTTCATGATTGTGGACTGGAGGAGAAGAGTGGTTCCTCTGTTTGAAGTCTAATGCCTGTAAATGCTGAAGTGATCTAATGAATGGTGTAAGGAGCAATGCCACTGATACCAATAGTTGTATCAGTAGGTTTAAGGCTACAGAATAGCCCTAAGCATGGCTCTGAGCGATAATGGCCTGAGTGTTAACTCATGCTACTGAATTA
Organism: Aptenodytes forsteri; assembly: GCF_000699145.1. Classification (NCBI taxonomy): domain Eukaryota; kingdom Metazoa; phylum Chordata; class Aves; order Sphenisciformes; family Spheniscidae; genus Aptenodytes; species Aptenodytes forsteri. The sequence goes on from NW_008795129.1 coordinate 21,164,648, forward strand.
AGTATTTCATACAAAACTGACTTCCTGAATTTCAGTAGTATGTCTTGGAAACTGCCTATCTATTCTGGAAAATGAATTCCAGAAGAGGTAGTTGTAGCTTCAGAAAAATTCTCTCCGTATTTCAGGTTACTTCATAAGGAACCTCAAGCTGTTTTTTTGACACTTTTTTAGCTGCAATGGTTACTGAACTGTTTCTCACCCTTGCCTGCTCATTCTGTTCCCTCTTTTCCATACCCTTTCTTAGCTGTCAGCACAACATACTTGTGGCATATGTGACAAACCAGATGTCAGAACTGATCTGTATTAGCTGCAACCCAGCAAGAATGCTTAAAAAATCTTGAGCAGTTAGTTCCCTGTTGCTGCTCTCTCCTTCTCTCAAAAGAGAACAGAGAGGACTAGGGAAGAGGGGTGGGCTGCTGTGTATCCTTCATCTGATTGAATATTACATACATTAGTCAATTTTCATAGAATCATAGAATAGTTTGGGTTGGAAGGGACCTCTAAAGGTCATCTAGTCCAACCCCCCTGCCGTGGGCAGGGACATCTTCAACTAGATCAGGTTGCTCAGAGCCCCGTCCAACCTGACCTGGAATGTTTCCAGGGATGGGGCATCTACCACCTCTCTGGGCAACCTGTGCC
>NW_008795129.1:21165680-21199857 GCF_000699145.1 Aptenodytes forsteri
TGCTGGCCACGCTTCTTTGGATGCAGCCCAGGATACGATTGGCCTTCTGGGCTGCGAGCGCACACTGCTGGCTCATGTCCAGCTTTTCATCCACCAGTACCCCCAAGTCCTTCTCGGCAGGGCTGCTCTCAATCCCTTCATCCCCCAGCCTGTCTTGATACCAGGGGTTGCCCCAACCCAGGTGCAGGACCTTGCAGTTGGGCTTGTTGAAACTCATGAGGTTCACACAGACCCACTTCTTGAGCTTGTCCAGGTCCCTCTGACTGTGCTTCTAAAGCAAATTTTGTTGCTTCTGGCTGTGAGGCGAGATCTTTAGATGTATTTAAGAGAGATAAATTATTTTCTACTTTCATTAAATAAGATCTACTTTGTAATTCCATCCATGATTCTTTTTACGGAGCATAGTAAACCTAAAACTGAGACTTAAATGGGTTGATAGTATGCTACATCCTAACCTGGTGAGAATTAAATAAAACTTAAGGTGAGATGTTTCTTGTTTAGTTTCCTGTTGAGTCTTAGTAGCAGATGACAAGTTGAATATAACAAGAGTGTTCCTGTCTCTTTTTTTTTCTTCCCCTTTTCCATATATGAAGAGGTCTGGAAATGCCAAACTTGTCCCAACTCAGATGCATAGGTGTCTTGGAATTCCTGCCCACACTGAAATGACTTTAGGTTTTAAATAAATATATGAAAAACCTCTTAAGCTTGATATGTTGTTGCTTTTTTTTGTGATCTGAAAGTTGCTTGCTTTGTGAAAGAAAAAAAGTTTTGTTTTGTTTTTTTCCAGAATTAAAATGAACCTGTAGTTCAGGTGGATTTTTGTGGCTTGTATTTTGCTAGCAGAGGTTAGACTCATCTTTGATCTCATGGGTTAGTATTAACTAAATAGTGAATAGGAAATTGCAGACTAACTGCAACTAAAATATTTAGAACAGAAGGCACTGACAGGTAGCAGCCTTTCAATTAAGAAGAGTCTGTATCAAAGGCTTGTGGCTTTTTGGTCTGTGAATACTGTTCTTGTTAGGTTCTTTCACAGTTTAACAGTGTGGGTGATATTTCAGCTGTATGCATAAGGAAACATTAAAACTTTAAGTGACTTAAATTTTAAACTGTCTGAACTGTAGTAAAAGATGACCATTTATTTGATATGCTGCTTATGTTCTTAAGAAACAACTATTGTAGATTGGAATGTGATTTTTTTTTTTAATGGTCTTTAAGTGATACTGTTAAGCATACAGGAGAGACCTTGTGTTGCTGAAGTTATGCCCCAGAAAGAATGGTTAGTGCTGTAGCTTCTTAAGCTGAGAGGTTTTTAAAGACACTTCCTGAAGGTTTTGGGTGGCTTCAGGAAGTGATTTAGCGGGTAGTGGGGCATTTGCTGGCAATGAAAGAGTGAGACTGACAACAAAAAAACCACTTTCTCCTGCTTCTCTTCCAAACTGCTGTGTTGCATGGCAGCTGCAACAGGAGCCCTGAGATGTTAAGGGACTACAATAACTGCCACTAAATACTTCCCTTGAACTGTGAGACTTCTCAGGTGGTGGTTTAGAATTTTCTTTTGGAAGCAAATTCTTCAGTGCAATATCAAACAGGTCTCAAATGTAGCTTAATTAAATATCGAATGTGTGTTTCAGAAACTCATTCTGTTAGGGTTGTGTATTGAGGCTCAGGGCCTAGGGTTTGGCAGACTGTACTCTTTTTCCCCTCAAACATCTCAAAGATTTGAGACTACTGGCAAAAGCTTTTTTGCCAATGTTTAGAGGTTTCATGATTCATCTTTACTGTTATAAAGAACATGAATTCTTGATATCATAGAGGTTTTAGAGACTAAGATACAAATTTGGTAACTCAAAACTTGCTTCTCATTAAGTGTTAAACTTGCTATAAACTTGTGATTTAAAAAAGTAGTTCTGTTCGTTGAATGTTCTGGATTTGTTACAAAAATGCATATGGTTATTCTAATTGAGAAATTGGCATGTGCAACTAAATCTGTATTTCTTGAAAACCCACTATCCTGCTATGGTAATCTAACTTGATCTTGAATGATTTAACTCTTCTCTTTATTTAAACAAACAACAACAACAAAAACTCTTCCCAGTTTATTTTGAGTCGTGATTTAGCCATATCACTTACTCCTGCGAGTATCATTTGCTAAAAATCTTAATCAGGAAATAACACTTGTTGTAAGATAGAATATGAAAACAGAGTCCACTGAGGAGGGGTGTGCTTTACGGGTATATACAGGTTTTTCTTCTCCCTCCATCTGTTTAAACCTTTTGTGAAGTGCTGTAATTCCTGTCTGTGGAGTTAGCACTTCCAGCTGATGGTCATCAGTTCTATCAGCTGATCATGTTCTAATTATATCCTTGTTAAAATCATTGCATTTCACATGTCTTCATAGGAAACAAAGTAATAGGAATGACTATCAAGAAGAGAAGAAATTGTTGGATGGATTTCTAGGGGAGAAAATTGGAAATAGTGCAAAAATCTTTTTTTATGAAAGCTCTGCTTTAGTAAACAGGAATATTAATAGTCAGTGATCAGTTGTATGTTCTTGTTCCGAACACCTCTAATTCTTCCCCCAATAAAAACTGGGGGAGGATTTTTTCCTGAAAAGCTGAACCAAAATGAATGGAATTCCACTTGAACACGTAGGTTCTTCCTTTAAGGAAGAAATCTTAGTTGAATAGAAGCCCTGAAACAGTGTTCATTGTGTCTTTGAAAAACTGAAAACAAGCCACCTGAATGTACTTCAAGCTCGAAAACTTATGCTCTATTTTGAGTAATGTAGTAAGTCTTTATCTCTGATAACATGATAGGAGATAGCAGGCAAGATCATACTGAGATGCTGAAGTAAATCACATAAGATGCCAGCATTGTGCAGAACAGAATTCTGAGCCAAATTTAGAAGTATATGACCTTGCCCAAGAGGTAGTTGCAAAATGTAAATGGCAAATGTGCTGGTCTGTCATTAATTGTTAACTTTCAGTTTGTTTTCTCCTTGTCTGTTTCTCAGTTTAGGAAAAACCAGCAACTTTCCCACATATGGCTGATGCTTAAGTTTTTCCCTATACTGAAATATCTTCCAGTAATGTTTAAATGATATATTGCTTGTTGTCATTTGATTAAATAGTCAATTTGTCCCCAGCAGTTAAAAAAAAAAAAAGGGGGTATGTGGTGTGTGTGGCATGAAATACTTTACTTTCTGTTCCTGAAACATGTGACAAGTTTTTGAGTATAACCCCCTTATTTAGTGTTTGAAATGGTTGTTCCCAATCCCTAATGCTTTTTCTGCTTTGAGTTTGATTAGTTGGGCAGTCTGAGAGGAAAGTTAATTATGGAGTGAGAAGAAAAGGTGACAGTGAGGGAAAACCTCATCTTGCTTAGACTTGGCTCACCACAGCTATACCAGTATTTCTCTCATGGCTCTTAAGAAGCATTAACATAAGTCAGTCCAGTGATAAATAAAACAAACTATTTTTCATAATCATGAAATCCTTCTGCTCAATTAATATTTAGATTTAAATCTCTTGAGGATGGGATAGCTTTCTTGCATTCTCTTTTGAGTATAGCTGTAACTGTTGAGCAAAGTTTTTAAAACAGCATATCCTCAGAATGAATGAACGTAGTGTGTAAACTGTCAGTTTTGTAAGTAGGTTTGAATAAAATCTTTCTCCTGCCTTTCTGATTATTTCCCTCTTACAAAGTAAATAGGTTTAAAAAAAATTGCAGACAACCTACTGCTGTCCTAGCTTTAAGGATATACCCACAAACAACTGAGCTTTGTTGAAATACCAGCTGAAAATGGGAATGTGTGTTCGTCTGTAATAATATTTAGTACAGCGTTGTTACTTTTGAAAGGATAAAAGATATTTCCTTACCTGTATCACTTCTGAGAAAGTATGTGTTTACTAGTGGAGTTCAGCAGTGTAGAAGAATAAAGGGAAATTCTAAAGTGGAAAGAAAACCACCAAACCACTGAGCTTCAGTGGTTTAGTGCCTATTCGCATTTTAAGAGAGTCACTGCTGGTCACTTACTGAATGGTATTTACAAGTTTGTGGAAGGGGTGAAGAGGTGATTCTAACTTTAAGTGGTTAAAATGCATCTAACAGCTTGTTGCATACATTTAGCCACCTACAGCAGTGGTCTCTAAAGTGGGGTGCACAAGACAACCCATTGGGGTGTGGAAGAAAATATTTTGTACCATTAATAAAGATAAAAATAAACACTATTTAAAAATTATTTTATTTCTCATCCATTTAAAACTTCTATTTTTGTGTATGTTTTATAATGTATGTAATATTAGTACAGTAGAACATGTATATAATTTATAAATAAATATACATATATTTGGGGTACATGCTGAAATATTTTTTACTGATGTGGTACATGACCAAAAATGTTTGGAGACAACTGATCTACAGGGTTAAATTCTGTTTGGAGGGAAGATGTTTCACCTGGTAACAACAACTGGTACAGGAGTTCCTTGTGCAATTACCAATACTGGATACTCTCCAGACAACTGAACATTTTCCATATGTTTTTAAGTTTCCTGAGCAATGCCTGGTGACTCAGGGGGATTTTATAACTGCAACAGAATACGAAGAAGTGTTCTTTATCAAAATGAGTAGTAAGGATTCATTTTTGTTAGGTACTTTCTCTGGGAGTTGCATCCTGCTTTTGCAGCAATAATACAAACTTGTATTGTATACTCTGATCCCTACTGCTTTAAATCTGTTACTACACAACCTGCATTGTACTTGAACTGTTCCTGTTCATCTAGTCTAACTTTGAGATACCAAAGGAAAGTGTCCAAAGAAACTGAATCAGTTACATTTTCCTAGACATGAGTGGGTGGATGTGTACTTTGTAGTGTGCTGTGCTTCTATAGCTGAGACAGGCACTCTATAAGAAACTTGCATTGAATTACTGTTTGGAAAACATGGTTCTCTTCATTGGAGATTGAAGGATAAGCAGGCTTTCTAGCAAGGCTGTAAGGTGTAGTAGCAATGAGAAGAGTAACCAGGATTTTTCTGAAATCCTCCTAGTGTAGCCTAGCTGTATGTAGGCTTCTTACGGGGTGTGTGTGTGGCAGATTGGGGAGCAGCGGTGATTTCATTTCTTATAAAGCAAAGCATTTCAATTCTAAGTGATTGAGGGCTCTCAAGACTATAACACTTAGAGACAGTGCAAGCTGTATAAATGACAAATTAAAGATCATTAAAACAGGTGATTAGCTGAAGGAGTAACTTGTTTAAAGTTTGGAGAATATGCAAGTAAATAAAGCTAACACTTCATGACAATTAAGAGCTTGTACTTGTAGTACTAACTGTCTCAATACTCTGCAATTATATAACTTAAATATAAATTTAGAAATCTGTGCTGAAAGGAAAACTTAATTAGCCTAAGTTTGTTTGTGTAAGTAGTACTCTGTTTCTTACAAGAAAAAAGTTCAAGTTTATGCTCTTAAGTCTTCCCATTTAACTTGTAATCTCTTAATCCTGGCTAATATTTCAGAACACTATTCAAAGATGAACTGGAACTTGGAAGCAAACTTTCTTTTGAAAAGCCACAAGAGATCATAAGGGTCAAATAGTGCTAATAATAGAATCTTGTAGCTGTCTTTGATCTAAAGCAGACACAATTTAAAGAAAAAAATCTTAAATCTATTTAAAAATAGTATTGAAGTTTTTTCCTAAAAGTTAACACTTCAGGTGTCAAATGTCATGTCAGCAGAGCTGAAAGATTTACTTTGGCTATTTACAGTGAGTTACTCAGCTTTTACTTTTTATATATAAATGTCTATTGCTTCTGTTGAATGCTGAGAATGATTGTGAGAATAGCTGCTCTCTCAGGCTATGGAAAGAATTTTTGAGAAATAGCATGCATTTATGTTTGTGTTTATACACTTACATTTAAACTGAGCTTGAGGTTCTGTGACATTTTGTCCGTTTTTATACTGAGTACACTGACAGGAAACACTTTCTAGCTGAGGTCCATTCCTGAAAGCCAACAAAGTTTGAGGATGATAAAAGGAGTATAATCCTTGAACTACAGCAAGATTGGAAGATAAATAGTTATAGCTATTTGATGGATTGTACCAGGCAGCAGCTCAGTAGTAAGGGCTGGATTCAAGTGACTACAAATGAAGTCTTTTTTCTTCCTGCCTTCTCCCGAAAGGAAGCTGATAGCCCGCCTCCTTAAACTCTTCAGACCTGCCTAGAGTTATTCAGTGTTGAGCAAGTGGCTTATCCCAAAGCAGCAGTTTGTTTTCTTATCAGAATTTGTGCCTGACCTCGGATCAACTCTGCTGGTGGTAGACTGGAGACAGAGCTAGAAAGCAGTTTTGGCTTTTGATGCTCTTCCAAGTTACTCTTGTACCACCTTTTTCAGCATTACATTTGTGTGAACACAAAGAATTAAAGAAACTTTATCTGGCATTGCGTGGCCCTGCATCGCTGCTGGGTGGGCTCTGAGGGGTGGTGGTGGAAGTAATCACATCAAAGCTGGTTTTGTTCCAAATTTGTGCCGGAAGTTCTATTGACCTGTGACTACAACGCTGATACAATCACTGTGAATGGTAAATGTGTCATCAGTGATCGTTAATCTCTGACAGGAATCAGCAAAAAGAGGCAACGCTTACTTCAATAGCTTGAGTTTAGTTAGTGGGATAAGGGAAAGAATGAGCAATTTTGTACTTCCGAATGGAAACTGGGTAAGCAAGTTTACATACCTCAGAGTATTAAGGGCATGTGTTAAGGCCTATCAAACCTTGGCAATTCTCTCAAATTAAAACATACTGAGGACACCAGAGTCAGGGAAGATCTTCCATCGGGCTTGGCTCGCTGCTCTTAGTGACTCTTTCTGTATACAGCTTCCTACTTTCTGCTTTGAAGGACAATGACTATTTGGACAGTGCTCATTATCACCAGCACAAAACTGTAAGAAGTCTGTTTCAACAACATTGTGTTGCAGTTTCAGGTTGATAAGTTTTTATTCCTGGCTGTCTGAGTTTCAGGAGATCACTAGATGACTAGTATGACATCTATAGTTTGTTTGGGGAAACAAGAGTAACTGTATTGATAAATTGTATTTCACATTGTATCTCAAAGCATTCAGTCTGTTTTGGGTGTAGAGGAAAGTCCAGTGTTTCCTTTGATAGAGCCCTGTGGTAGTTAAAGAAATGCCTTATCGATAAGAATTAAGATTCAAACTTGCCATGTGTTGTTTCAGCATTCAGCAGTCAGAAATGTGGCCACATGTCTCCTGTATGCTATCCGAAAACTTTTAACTGAGGATTTTTGGTTTTGATTTGTATGGTTACTTTCCCCCTTGGCTTTAAAAAGATGTAAATACCTTCTGTAACATGTATCACTGTCTACCAACTTATGCTGCCTCTTAAATTCTGCTATATTTTACAGTTAAAGACTAATCGCCTACAGGCTTGCAGTTAACTGTCTTGGATCTCTGTATATTTAAAATCATTACAGAAGCAAAGATTAAGTGGTTATAATTTTCAAAGATACAAGATGGCGGTTGAAGATAGCTGCTGCCAGAATTGCCAGACAGGCTAAATGACTACAAGCGAACAGTCTTGAACAATTTTACAGTATTACGCAGAAGTTGGAGACTGCTTCTTCCAAAACAGAGTAAATAGGACTGCACTCAACATGAAAGCCCGTATTCTTTGGGGGTGGCTGGGGGAACGATAGGTAAACCTTTTAATTTGGTTCATCTGTCTTACATTTCCAGAGTGTGCTCTTCAAGAGCAAGAGGTTCATATTGGTATTTACTGTAGTGATATTTATTCAGCATGATTGGGTGTTGGCTCTGAGTTGAGATACGGCTGTCACACAGGAAATTGAGTTATAACCAGTAACAAAGTTCTAATCAGAAGATCAGAACCAGATGTGTTTTATTTAGTTAAAACAACTTGCTTGCTTCTATGCTGTCACACATACTTTCCTATAGAAAGTTCTCTAGAAATAGTGTAAGGAAAAAAAAAAAATCTCGTGATACTGTCACCAAAGAAAGTCAGTGTGATCCCACAATTGGTATTTTTTCACAACCTACAGGCATTTCTCCTGTAAGACTTTTTCGCATCTAGGTTTTCTTGGACACTGCAAAAACCATGTTAATCTCCTCAAATGTTGCTGAACAGTGTTGTTTTTTTCCTATGCCCTGCCTTCCCTGTGGAAAACTTTCTTGAAACAGTCAGCCTTCACTGTTAGTAGATTGATAATCACACTTATCTCAAGAGCCAGTGCTGCCCAGCTGGTGGATCCATATTTGCTATCTTTAAAGACTTAAAAGTGTAATGTGCGTTTAACTCCAAATGCATTCTCTTTTTTCCAAAGCTCGTCTATACTTTAAGTGAACGTAGGAGTCAGAGTTTAGAGCCAGTGCTCATTGTGCCTCTGTGCTACTAGGGAGAAGTATTCCTGTAGAAGTCTTGGACATTGTGTATAATTATGTATAGGGCTACATATGTCAGAGTAACCCACAAAACTAATAGAACAGCTACATAAGACACACTTGTCCTACAGTCCCTGATACCAGTTTTCCTATGTCCTTTTGCAGGCAAGTCTAAATTATCGTTTCCGTAGATCTGTAATTAAAATCTTGTTTTCTCTTTTTTTTATCTATTGTGAGCTACTAGAAGCAAACCTCACTTACTGTGCAGAGCTTTCCTACTAATATCTCTTGTCATAGCAGGAAATCAGTGGTTTAAAAAGACTTAGATGCTATTCTAGATTACTAGGTTTGTAGTAGCTATGGTAAACTTTCAGTGGTTTGGTTCTTTAAATTCCTCTTGTGCCTAATGTTTTTTGGCTGCTTGATGTATCTAGCTGGTTTCTAGCACTCAATGGAATATGAATGTGGAAATCAGTTGCAAAGATAGCAAGAAGTAGGTGAAGTCTGAGACAATACAGCTCTAGAAAATTCCCAGGGGTGAAGACAAGACTCTGGGATTGTGTGGGTGAACTGAGAAACAAGGTAGAAGATTTGGGAGTGAGGAAAGCTGCCTGTGTTCCTCTTTCCTGTAAGTTTGATAGCGCAGATTTTTCCATTCAGCATACAGATGCTCTTGCACGTTATTTGGACTGAAACTGAGCTCAGGCTGTCCTAGAACTTGTTTTGTAAGAGCACAAGTCTTTGGCATACGGATACAAGATGAGTTTAGGTACTTCAGCAAGGTTAGAGGGTAAATGAAGCTGTTAACACTGTCATAGCTGCTGCCACTTATTTCCTGGTGCTCATCTATCTGTATTAGTCTCCTTAAGAACTTCATTTAATTATGGCATGATTCATACTAGGTTCTGTACAGACCAAGTAACTGTCTGTAGCACTCTTACAGTGAAACAGGAAGAACCAGGAGTTTCTCTGCAGATATAGTCCATTAAATGGTACACCCTGGTTACACACGTTAATTGTAGCTCTGTACTGCCTCCTGCAAACAGCACTTCAAATTCTGCTACCATATGCTCTTAGTTCTTGCGTGTCTGCATGCAGGCACATGTGATGTATCCCATTTAAATGAGTTCAATTTAGATCTATCCTGACTTAAACCATTTCTATTGTATCTCATGTAAATGCTTGTATTTAATGATGAAATTAGCTGAGTGGTTTACTATTGAATGTTATGCTGAAAGCTAGGAATAAATGTGTGTTCTTGGAATAGCAAAGTCTCAATTACAAATGTTTCAAGGAGGATACAGTGTTTGAAAATAAGCACATAAAAAAAGTATCAAACTGACTGTCAGTTGTCACCTGCAGGTCTCAGACTTCCAAGGAGAAACTAAGGTCTTGTAAATAAAGTGTGTGTAGGTAGATGATTTGTACTCTTCTATATCTTAAGATATTATGCAAGTTTGTTCTTTCAAATGTTCATCTACTTACACCGGGAGCTAAGATACTTAATTTATCTGGCTGTTAAAACTAGAGAAACTCTTCCACCTTGGAATAAGTGAGTTTTGGTAGATAATAACAAGCTTCTTGTCCTTCTTGGTATAGAAAAACCTTCTCTTTGCCTTTGCGAGTTTGTTCTCTCCTACGCAGATATTAATTGCTTTTAAGGATTTGTTTTCACTTAAAAGACTTGACTTCCGAAATTTATTCTTTCCCACAGTCTTGAACTCTTGAACAGGTACTATGCCACTATTAGAAACTCTTACAAGAGTATCAACAATGTGTGTCTGTGTGACCACAGGATACTCTTCATGTTTATACTATCTTACTGACTTGCATCAAGTAATGGCTTTAATGCATGTTGAGAGGAGTACCCTTCACAGATTAGAAAGTTAGTTGACAGTGTTGCCTTCCTGCTTTCTCTTCTACTTCCGATGTGATTCACTGGAATTAACAGTAGGAGAACTAGAAACCTAAAACTTAACTTTGTGTACTTTGGTATTCCATGTAGTTGTTGAGTGTGTTTTAAGAAAAGAGGAAGTGTGTGCGTGTGTGTGCATGTATATAGAAAGAGGATGTGAAACTAATAGTAATTGGATAGGTATGGGAGAGAGCTGGGGCTGAAAGTTAACATCTGCTAGGTTTTTGAAGCTACATTACTAACTTAATGACCTGTATTCAATTTCACTATAGCCATGTAAAATTTCAGTTAAGTTACAAATTCTAATGGATATTGGAAGAATTAAGCCTCCATTAAACTGAATTACCAGAGCCCAAAACAATTATGTATTTTTTTGAAAATATCTGGCATAGGGCTTTAAATTGGAAACTTAGTAATTTGGTCATAGCTACTTGGTAACAAGCAAAAATTGAACATCATATGTATCTTATTCTTACTGCAGGAATCGTGGTGTGTTTTCTACCCTCTAAGGTGGGGAAAGTGGAGAGAATGATCATCGCTGGATTAATTGTCCTGTTGAGTTCACTTTAAACAAACCAGGAGCTTTGTTCTTTTTTTGCAGCCACTGATCTTCTTTTGGCTTGGAATCCCATTTGTCTGGGCCTGGTAGAGGGAGTCATTGGTAAAGTTCAGCTTCATACAGGTACGTCGTTGGTTTGGTTTGTTTTTTTTTACTGCTGATGCACTTTGTTTTAAAGTCAGTGATACTACAAATAATATTGTGTAGCTCAAATGGAATTATGTAGTGTTCTTTGCAATGGAGGAGTACTCCCCAACTATGTGAACTTGTCAAAGTGATTATATTATAGCTGCAGATGCAAATTCCCTCTACTTTCCAGTGTATGTATTTTTGTTACAAGACAGTGATAAACCATGGAGAACTGCATTCATGAAGAGGAGAAATTTGTGTTTGAAATTCTATCTGAGGCTCCATGTGAGATGCATAAAATTCTTGCACCTTTTTTGAATAATCCTTTCAAGCAGTTTGTTGTTCTCCTAGGGTACAGTGCAAAAACTAATGATGGAAGTTTTCACAAAAATACAAGGCTTGAATTCTCAATGCTATATGAAAACCTGAAGAATAATTACTACCTTGGTAGATGACTATTTGAAAGTAAAAGGAACACTTTAACATTTAACTACAAATAAGTTTGACATAGCTATAAAATGAAAGCAGGCATAGAATGCATTGTGATTTAATGTCAAGCCTGTCTCTAACTGATTCTAGTAACTTTTTCCTGTAAAATAAGGTCAATGTTCTTTTTAGCTTTAGTCAGCTGCAAATTCCTGTAACCATAATATTTATTTTGATATATACCAGCTTTGTCTAGAAAGATTATTCTGCCAGTAGAGCTCTGGATATCTATTTACTGGCAGGTAGGAAAGCTAGCCATAAACTCTGCTTCACTTACTGGGTGCTGCTTTTTTTGTGAATGCTTAGACCTGCATTTAAAGTAGCGCCTGACAATACGATCAATACAGGTAAAGTTTCAAGTGTGTTCCAGGATAGCAGGATGGATTAAGTGCTGAAATGGATCAGATGTTTCTGGTCCATTGAATAGAAACAGATTAGTCAAGATGGCAGTGGCATACTAGCAATAGGGGAGGAAGGAAAATGGACTGGTACACACTGCATGAGTGTATGGCAGATCTAGTTCTAGGAAATGCTTGGCTCCGTAGTTACTGTAACCCCTAGGTCTCGTTTCTGAGAGTAATAGTTCAGAGCCCATCTCTCCATGAAATTTATGATCATGTCCTCTTTCCAATTGCATCGCTTCATCTTTTTTGACTTTCACCTGATATTTTTGTCTGTGCTCATTCTACAGATCTGTTCAGCCATCCTTTTTCAGATCTGATGATATGAAGTGGTTCAGACTCTGCCATCTCAGTTTTTCTTCTCATTCAGGTTGTCTGTGCTGTTCAGCATGTGCTGTTCATGATGAATGATGGTTAAACTCCAGTAACGACCTCTTTCTGCTGTGGGAAAATGCTCAATGATTGTTTTTAGCATGGGGTTTTTGTGTGTTGTGGTTTGTGTGGGTTTTTGGTTTTTTTAAAAACCAAGCACTTAGATACACAAAGGCCTTCTCTGCTCTCTCTAGGGAGTCTAGTATAAAAGCCTTTGAAGGGGGAGACCTTGTCTCCAGATGCTTTCTGGAAGGTCTAGTATGTTATGGCAACCAAATATCCTTGCATGCGTGCTTATTGTGAGGTACTTCCTCAGCTTATGAAAGCCGAGTTGAAACTTTCCCCAGCATGTGACACTTCAACAGGTGCTAGCTTGCTGTTGTCAAGTAATTAAGACTATCAGGTAATAAGCCTGATATCTGGTGGTCTTTCCATGTGTCCTATAGAGCTACTGAATCAATTACGCTCATCCAGGCACTCCATTCAGTTGCTGCCTAGGCCAGTGGAAGCATTTTGTTTCCTCTCTGCCTTGTTTAGATGACACCATCACAAACTGTTCATAGGCTATCCTTCTTGTTGTTGATATTCTGGTATTAGTGATGCAACTGTCCTGTAAACAGACATTTATTTTCTACCTTTAAATGTCTGAAGAAAGATACAATCTCCAGCTATTTGTCCTTACTCTTCTGCTGAGAGCTACTGCTCCCTTGAATCTGCTGACAGTTGCTGATGAGTGTCCTCCATTGGGCTGCAGTCAAAATGAGAGGGCTGACTGAGATGTCTTACATAGTGTAAGTCTCTTGAAACCTATTATTGTCAGTGAACTCTCACTTGATCGTATTCAAGTGTAGTTTTGTGTAATCCTCTAGCTGAATCATCTAGCACTCTGTAACAGTAACCTGTCTTCATCACTTATTCTTGTATCAATCTTTGTCACCTGGAAACTTTATCAGCAGAAGCTGTATAAATATTTAACATTGCTGGACCATTATCTCCAGACTTCGTAAGAGTACTGTGCTGCAGAAGCTGGGCGAAATGCTTTTCTCCCGGAGTTGATCTGGAACAGGAGGACTTGTTGCTCTGATTTCTTCTCCCCTGCCCCCAGACTATAAGGATCAGAAAACTTAATTTGGTGCTCTTTTAGCTAACTAGAGTCCTGTATGGGATTGTCCTGCTCAGAACCTTGTTATTAGCTATTGTTGTAAAGAAGTACTGGTGTAGTTTTTTAAAATGCTTAGTACATGCTGACTAATACTGAAAACTTTAAATGAGAAGTACTGGTGTGGTTTTTTAAAATGCTTAGCACATGCTGACTAATACTGAAAACTTTAAATACCTTTTTAAGTATTGAAGTTGCTACCAGTGCACTCTAAAGCTGTCACTAAACCTATATGCACTTTAATATCTTGGGCATAATCCTTATATGTTCTTGAAAGATATGCTTAATGCAAGAAAGATGGAGTAGTCCTAAGATGACCTTGAAATGTCCCTGTAGTCAGTCTTGGACTGTCCTTAATTTAGCATTGAAATACCCTTGCCAAATTGCTGTAACTAGGGCTGGGATTTAATTTAATCTTAATTTTGCCGGTTTTATTGCTGGCCTAGTACAGGAGAATTTGTAGAAAAGCTTCTGTGGCAGGGAAGCAGTCTCGTAGAAACCAGCTAGCCAATATTATATGGTTTATTTTTTAACTCTTCAAAGAATTTTTGCCATGAGAGGGTCAGTTGTACATCTGGACATAACTGTACGCTCACATTGGAGATGAAAGTCTACTTAAAGTATCATTTGGTTGCCCAATATTGAATTTTCTTAAACATTAAGGTGCTTTGGGGGGGGGAACCCAAACAACAAAACCTTAATGGAATATCAGAATGCAAGGATATGGTCTCTTACCTTTTTCTCTGGCCCATCCCAAGATGACTTGTAAGACAATAATATGGAGTAAAAATGGGAATAGAAGGAAAAGGATTTTAGGATGTGTTGTGGAGATAAGTTACTGAAACAGAACATTGCACACTTTCTTGGTACAGAAGCACAATTAAAATTGTCTCTGCATGATCTTCCCATATGAAGGTAAGCACATCTCTTGCATAAACAATGTCTCCTTTATAGAATATTAATTTTGTTTTGTGGTCCAGTTAGTGTCCATACATACAAAATATAAGTGTAGCCACTCAATTTCCTTTCATCAAAATCCCAATACAGATCTAGAAAGAGGTTGTTATTTTTCTGTTAGAATAAAAGGTAGATACTTTAATCCACTGAAACGGTAATGGTAGCCTGAAATTGAATCACTTTTGATTAGAGACTACTTAGCACGTTGATCAAACATTGTAGTGCTAGAATATGCTCAGAGTTAATACTGTATATTGAACTATAACCAAAGCTGGATTTCTTAACCAGTTCCAGCAACTTCCACTTAACTCATTTGTTGCCACCACACGTTTTTCTGTTTCTTGGTCAAAGCACACTCCTATGCAGTTTAATGTCTGTACTTGTATCAATTTGGTGTGCTCTTTCAGTGCTGGTTAATTAAGACCAAATTAAATGCTGCTGGCAAGGTTCCATAGACTCAGTAAACAGAAGGGAAGTGGAGTTCCTCCTTCCCTATCCCCAGGAAAGGAAAGCTTTTTTGTTAGCGTGCCTCTGAATCTTGATAGAAACAATGAGTGGTTCAGCATCTGAAATCTCTTCAATGAGATGTAACTGCTGCCATTTCTAACTTAATCCAATCAACAACTTAAAACATTCTTTTTACATACAACTAATTTTTAAGTTATTCAAGTAACAAAAAATAAGAAAACGGTAGCATGGAATTTCTTGACTAAAATCAAAATACTTGCAAAAAGCAGCATTTATAGTAAACTTATGCACAGCTTAAGAAAAGTTACTGCAGAAGCATTTGGGGAAAGTAAATGCTGGATTGTTTGGGAAGTGTTAGAGAAAATAAACAGTGGTGTGCTGACAGTGTTGAAGCAAAAGAGGAGCTAAATTCCTGTTTTAGTGAGGAATGGGAGGTAATAGCTTTCTTTTGCTATAGTACTTTAAATTAGTTTGCAGAAGCATTTGGGGAAAGTAAATGCTGGATTGTTTGGGAAGTGTTAGAGAAAATAAACAGTGGTGTGCTGACAGTGTTGAAGCAAAAGAGGAGCTAAATTCCTGTTTTAGTGAGGAATGGGAGGTAATAGCTTTCTTTAGATATGGTATACTTTAAATGTTGTTGCCATCTGCTCTGCCATAGTTCATAAAACACTAAAAATGAACATTAGATCTTAGAGGATTTAAAATATGTACTCTTCTGGAATGACATATAGCTGTAGTGTTGTTCTCGTACACACCATACCTCCCGCATAAAGTAGAAAAAAGCTAATCTTACTTTTTTTTTTAAAGCTATTCTATGGAACTACTTTTTTTTAACTGCAGAAGCACATACTCTATTTAGGGATTCAGTTATTTAGATATTGCTGGCAACTATAATATGCTGCTTCTATGGCTATTGTTGAAGCTTTTACTTTAGGGCATACTTTATCTGCATAATTACTTCCTGACTGTTTTCTTTTGATCTGCTGGGGAATTCCTGTTTTCTTTCAGTGTTCTGTGGCTCTGGCTATAATACAAATCGAGTTTTGAAATGTGTACACCAAGATGACTTTGAGTGCATTTTTAAAAATAATAAAAGGATACAGAACTCTATTGGCTGTATTAAACTCTTAAGTTCTTGTTTACTGCTTCCAGGGTTTTTTAATGAGGTAAACTGAAGAGTAGCCAGAGATTTTTTTCTTTTCCAGTTTTTACTAAGGTACATCTGCTTAGAAATGCCTTTACATTGTACTTTTTTCCAATGGAATCATATTGATTATTTCACTGGAGCTCTAGATGGTGTCCTTTCTTAAGAGTATCTGTTTTGTTTGTTGGCATACACTGGTGATCTCCTCATAGGAGTAAGTTGTGTGGCTAACCTTCTGTAGGTGGCAATAGATGAAATTATAGGACTGCCCAACAGGAATATCTGTCTGGATGCCCTATTGTACTACCCTTCTGTTAAGCTTGGATTGCCCTGGGTTTCCAGAGACTGTATTGTTTTTACATACTGGAAAGCATTATAGAAAATGGTAGACCTTCTTTTTAGATGAAGTGGTAGACATCTTCATCTGTTGCTGGTGTTTTTGGCAGCATTTCAATTTCCCCTTTTTAAGGGGATTTTCTTACCTATTCATTGGTCTTCTCACTGTTGCATATAATCTGTCCTGTTTTCCTCAGCTTCCCTTTTCTTATTTCCACCTTACCCCCATGGTTGCTAGGTGGAATGCTGGATGCAAAGGTAGGTGTTCTCCAAGTTGTGTTGCCTGTACCTGTACAGAAAAGCTGTTCCAGCACCTGTCAGTGAGGATAACTGTCTTGCTGGCATTTGCTATCACTCTCTTGTCCTTATTTGTTATCTTCTGACCAGTTTTTAGGAGACTATGCTTATGTCATGGCTTTGAGTAACCTGGTCCAACCTCAGAGCTGACCCTGCTTAAGCAGGGTGACATCCTGAGATCCCTTCCAACCTGACTTGTCTCTGATCCTATAGAGATTATGATTCTGATGCTGTGTTCAGGAAGTAGTGCAGGACTCCCTTTAGAAGATCACATACATTAAATAAGTGGTGCATGTCTTTATTCCCCTTCCCCTCCTCCCTTTTTGAGGGCAGCCTCTGGTTCTCGCAGCACATTTGTAATTATGAGGATCTGTAATTTTTAAAGGCTTCTTAGTACCCAACATAAGCACATCTCTTTTCTAAAGGTAGTAATATAGAATCAAAGTAAGGAGTGGAGTGTCATAATGCACAGTAGTCTATTTACAATGATTATTCCTTTTCTTTAGATAGAAGAAACTGCTGCTTTATATATATGTTGTCAGATTTGGGTTGAAGTGTTCAAGATTTTTTTAATTGCAGTTTTTGGAAAGATGCTCACAACTTTGATAGAGCTTTAATTCTGTGCTGAGTGTATATTGGAAAATCTGGGAAAGAGAACAATTTGGGTGTCCTGTGACTTTAAACATGTTATCCTGGGGTTTTCTTAAGCATTCAGAGGATAAAATACTGTTTGGAATTTACTGAGCAAGGAAAACAGACTTTATATTTGCTATAAAGCCTCTAAATAGATTTTTTTTTTCAAAGGCTGTATATTGGATTCGAAGGCATAATACATCACACAATCTACTGTCACAAGTGTGGAAGCATATTTAAGTCTACCATAGCAGGCTTTTAACGTCTGTATATGACCTCTTCAGTTAAACTCAGTTGGTTGCTTCTCAGTTGGGAGAAATAGTGAGTGTATATGTGTGCCTCTTTTATCTCTCTTAACAGAACTCTCACTTTTGACTCATAAAAGCCCAGCATGTTACTAGCATGCTACTGATCTAACCGAGGGATTAAAATCTAGGAAAAGCTAATGTTCAGTCACTATTCAGCAGTCGGTGGGAATGTTTGTTGTTCTGTTTCCCTGTCTTTTTAAAGTGTTGAAGCTATAATTGCAAATGTTGTAGATTGAATGTGTATGGAATGCACCTGTTACCAATATCTTCATTAATCTTTGGCTCATTAATTTCTACACCACTTAGATGCCTATACTTCAAGAATGATGTTGTGAAGCTTTAAACATACATGAGCTGCTTTATGATGCAGTCCATGTTTGCTCACCAAATTTCTTAACTCATGAATCTTGTAATCAGATGTTACCTGTGTCTGTCTTGTTTGCTGTTTTACACACAACAGAAGGTGCAAAGGGAAAATCTTAGCTTGCTGCGTGAGCTCCATCTTTTCTTTTCAAATTGTACTGCCATTAGTGACATTGGTGGGAATATGCATCATCCTAGAGATTGCCTAATTGCTATAGATGAAGCAGTGGTAACTTTACCTCTAAAGGGTAAGTCTATGAAATAGTTTCATAGACTTATTATATTAGAGGCTGAATAAGTATTTTTTTTGAGTGTTTGTTTTATTGCAATGCATAATAACAAAACACAGCAATAGCAAATCATTGTTCACTGGAGTCTTCTAGTCAAATGGTTCCTGGCAGGGGTTTTACATTGGGGAGAAGCAGCTTCTGGCAGACTAATCAAAGTAAGTGCCTGACGGACAAATCAAAGCATCTACTAATCTTTTTCCAGATTTACCATGGTGGCTACTTTTAATTCGTCAGAAAGCATTGATTGGCAAACTTCCAGGAGACCATGAGGTTTGCAAAATAACAAAGATTGCAGTGATCCCACTTTCTGAAACAGAACCTCAGGATCTGGAATTAGAGGTATGACATATCTTCAATGAATTCTGACTTTTCTTCTTCTGCCTCAGTGAAATCTAAATGTGAAATATCATATTTAAACACGTGCCTCTTATCTCTTTTTTTCCCTGGTGTATGCAGACATATTGAACATTTTGTGCTTTTTAAATACCGTTTTTGATTAGAAGTTTTTATTTTTTAAATAGAAATCACAAGTTCTGCTAGGGAGGGAAATTACAATAAAATCGTACCCAAATTTCATAAAGACCCTTGAAAGTACCCCACAAGAACAAAATTTCATTAGTGTAATTGAGCAACAGATCATTTGAGAACAGAACTGAATCCACTGGAATCATCTACTAAAGGGACGCTGTAGACTAGGATAGGAACCTTGGGTTTTTTACTTAAAAAAAAAAAAAAAAAAAAAAGCTCTCCCGATTACCTCTTAATGACTAGGATGGTAAGACTTTCAATAAATCCTAGTACTCTAAGATGTACACGGTGGTTAGTAGACTGTTGGGAGAACAATTCTGTCTTCAGGCTGCGGGCTTCTTTTCTGAGTGTGTGTGGCAGGGGGCATGATGATGGGGGGACAGGATGCTTGTGATAGTATTTCATGCTGTCAGGCAGGCACCATAGAATCCTTCCCTGAAGAGGGGAAGAGTAACATGGAATCTCCAAAGCTTTGGTGGAACTCTAGGAGCATGAAGAGCTGCTGAAGCACTGCTTCAGGGTCTGGGCATTAGAACCTCCCAGGGTCTGAGATACAAGAATATGACTTGAAATCTAGATGTAATACCTTCCTGTTCTTAGTTGCATAGGCAAGAACATACCGCATCCGCTAGGTGCTTCTGTGCCTAAAACCTGTACAAGAACTTAGATTTGCAGTGCCCTCTCCCAAGTACTTCAACTCACTCCTGAGGTTATCCCCAAATATCTCTAAGATAGGGCTTCATGTGTATGTTTTTTGGGGGAAGAAGCTGTCATCTTTGCGCTCTGAATCGGGAGAGAGTATATATTTTTTTTTTTAAGGGATTCTCATGCTTCCATCCTGTTTTGGAATCTTAATTCTATAACTTGGCTTCAAGGGAAACCCTTACTTTAAACGTTGCAGAATTTTTGCCAAAAGAGAATGGATAAAGGAAAAACAATACAAGATAGTAATACTAATTTACACTGTAATTTGGGTGGGAAGTTGAGGTGGGTCTGGATACTCAAGTCATGTCAAATTGAGGCAGACATTCTCACAATCACAGGAGAAAATGCCTTTTATAAAAAAGAGGGAGAAATACGCTATAGATAGAAACCTGCATGTTCCCCCTGTATTTCAGAGTTGTCTCCCTTAGGCTTGTGGACATTGCAGTCTTGCTTTTGTAGACTTCAATTAAAATTGCCTTGAACTTGTTAAAGAGTATTTAAGTATTGGCTTTAATTCAATATCATTATTTAGCTTTGTAAAAAGCACCATTTTGGGATAAACAAGCCGGAGAAGATTACACAGTCCCCAGATGACACAAAATTTCTGCTGAAGACACTTACTCAAATTAAATCAAATGTGTCTGCTCCAAATAAAAAGAAGGTAAAGCTTTCTACTCTCTTCTTGTTTTTTCAAAATGTTTAGTTGATAATTCAAAGGTTGTGGTGGATGATCAAATGGAGTACTAAGACCTAAAAAGAGAACTAGTGGAAAAACTGCAGAATGTGCAACTATTCTGTCTTGAAGTTCAATTTAATTTTTGATTATTTAACTGTTGCTCTTCTATGATTTTTCATTTTCTAATTATATAATTTTGGCAGAATTACTAAGGCACTAAGAGTGCCTTCTTACCAGGATTCGCTTCTAGTGGGATTCTAAACTTCTACAAATTGCTCTGCATAAGCATCTCTTACCATATAGAATTGGGAGACAAAATTTGGTGCACAGTTCCTCAGAGAACACTATACAATCTTATCAAAATGCTTTTTACACAATAATGGCTTGGATTTGAAAGTCTAAACAATATTAAAATTAGAACAAGTAGTTGCAGTATTTCACAGAAACTCCTGAGGCTGAAACTTCTGGAGCTTACATTCAAGTAGTACGTTTCAGGGTCTGACTGGTCTGAATGCCCTTACTGCTAAAAGTAATAGCATGATATTTCTGAAGATGCTGGCCCCTGTGTTTATCTCTGCTAGGAATTTTAAGATCCTGCTCCTCAATGAGAAAATGCTTGTTCTACAAGGTTAGAAATGGCATTTAGCAAATATGGTCAGAGTCTTTGTCAGTCAAAGAGAAGACATAAGAAAGCCATTACTTTTCTTTCAGATTAAGGAAAGCAAGGAAAAAGAGAAGCTGGAGAAGAGACTATTGGAGGAGTTGTTCAAAATGTTCATGGATTCAGACTCCTTTTACTACAGCCTGACCTATGACCTAACAAATTCTGTGCAGAGGCAGAGTGCGTGTGAGAAAACTAACTTACCACTGTGGCGAAAAGTAAGTGTGTGTGTTTTTTGGGGGTGTGTGTGTGTGGTTTTTTTTCTTTTGGGGGATGTGCTGTTCAATAATGTATGTGTCCAGACTTGACTAGTTACATTCTCTGCTGGTATAATCTACAGCAGCTGAAGATCTTGCCCTGTAACCAGCTTCAGTGCGAGGAAATGAAACAAAAGTCTCCAACAGCATGTCTTTAACTGACCTGTTATATTCAAAAGTAGTGAATGCTAGACTTGTATGTACAGTTGTAGTGAATAACACTGGTGTCTTTACCAAAGATATTGCCAAACCTTACTTAAAATATTGCAAAAACTGCCCTTTTTGTTTTAAACAGGTTGATGACAGATTCTTTTGGAACAAGCACATGATTGAAGATCTCATCAGCATTGATGTGAGTCTTATTTCTAACAATAACATGTATATTATGAGAACCATTCTTTAGTTTTAGTTGAAATATTTACTTAAGGCCTTGCAGATGTTTACTTAAAAACCTGCTTGGCAGATGGGTCAGGATCAGGACTGTGCCTTCTGAAGCTGAGCAGCTGGCCTTCCAGCAGTCTTCTAGTTAGCCTGTGATCATTGCTAATGAATGCACATCAACTGAATTTAAAATTTTATTAAATAAAGCAGTACAGAATAACTTGATGTGTGATATGTTTGTGCTGATTTCTGAAGGTAAACTTATGATGTATTTATCTGTGAAATGGATTATCCCTGGACAGAGCTGATTATTTGATAAGGAGGAGGAGCCAGAAAAGAAAGAAACTCTGAATTCCAAAATTTGCTTGAGACAAGATTTTTGTCTTCCTAAGTGGAGACTGCTGTTTTTCTCCTTGACCAGAGTAGCTGATCAATGTAACAGTAGTGTAGAACAAGTTATTCTGAACAGCTATTCAGAGTAGTAGATAAAGCATTTTCCTAACCAGTGGGCACAAACAAAGAAACAGAGAACAACCACTCTTTTTCTTCAGTGTATAATCTCACTTCATTTTAAACTAACCTCCTAGATAAAGGACTGAGTTACTAACTACTGTATGCCAGTTTAGGTCAAGTCTTAGTTTCTTTTAAAGATGATAGCAGACATCCTACCTTATGCCCTGCATCTCTCTTTCATTAATAACTTTATATACTCTAATGCTGATGGAGTCAGAGCAGGGTAAACCTAGATGCTCTTTGAAAGGTTTTATATAATGCAGGAGTTTAACTAGTTGTATTTTTCATGTTATAAATGGATAACCTTGAATTTGTATGGAATTCAGATCTAAATTCTGTTTAAGAAATTGAGGTTTTAGGGTGACAAAGCACTGAAGTGCAGAGCCCTGAACCAGTTGGCTTGGGTACTAAGCTGGCCCCTATAAAGCTTATGCTAACATGTTTTGCTGAAAACAGGCTAACAACATTACACTTGAATTTTTATCTATCTATGTGTATAAATGTAATGCTGTATGTCCACACAGAGGTTCTAAAACTGCCTTAAAGCAGAAACTAGATAATAAATTACCAATATTTGCTGCTCTGTCTGAACTGACTATCTTTGACATGAGAAGTTACTACTTTAAGCTTTTAATGTGTTTAAACATCAGATGTCACATTGTCTGAAAACTCCCTTGGGGGAAAGGGGGGAAAAAAGCTTTTAAATATTGCAGGGTTCTTTTCTATCCCTAGATAGCTGGGAGTAGAGGAGGGCTCTTTGCCTTGACTTGATTCAGCTTGCTTCATCTCCACAAAATATCTGAAGTTGCTTTCTCTTTCTTCCTACTGATTTAAAAGCCCTACGACTAATGGAGGAAAAATGCTGGTACCCCTTACAGAAAAATATTGCAGGTTCTTTTCTATCCCTAGATAGCTGGGAGTAGAGGAGGGCTCTTTGCCTTGACTTGATTCAGCTTGCTTCATCTCCACAAAATATCTGAAGTTGCTTTCTCTTTCTTCCTACTGATTTAAAAGCCCTACGACTAATGGAGGAAAAATGCTGGTACCCCTTACAGAAATCAGACAAGGATATGGCAAAAATTTCTTAAAACATGAAAAGCATGCGAAGCAACTGTTTATAAACACAAGAAATGGCAGAAATAATTGTAGGTAATGTAGAACCAAAAAGAATGTAAATGTTTTTTGTAACCTTCAGAATGCTGAAGTGGACTTCTGGATTATACCCATCATACAAGGATTTGTGCAAATTGAAGAGCTTGTAGTAAACTATAGTGAATCTTCTGATGATGATAAGAGCAGTCCTGAAACTCCTCAGGAATCAACTTGTGTAGATGACATTCATCCAACATTTCTGGTGGCACTTATTTCACGCCGGAGTCGGCACAGAGCTGGTAGGCAAACATAGTTCAAGGTATTGGGATTGTTCCTGAACACTGGAGAGAGGGATGCAGATGATATAGCACTCTTCCAAGTTTTGTTGTTTAGCAGATTCTTGTCAAAGTATGTGCTACAGCCTTTCCTGCTTATAGGAGGAAAAGAAAAGGCTGTAATGCATACAGCACTACACAGCTGTTACTTAGGGTGGTTACTATGTGAGTTTCACTGGTCTCCTGGTGGGCACTGAATGTATCTGAGTGTATCAGTTCTGAGATAAAGTTCCATCTTTGCAAAGAACACCTTGATTAGGACCTTGTGTACAGCTCTGTCCTGATATATTTCAGTAGGCCTGGGTGGGAATTAAATTTTCAAAGGTCTTCTTTTAAGGGCTTGACAGCAGCTGAATAGAGACTTGAAAAGGCGCATGTGTGTGCGTGCCTGCGTCCCAAGAGATGTTTATGTAGGGCCAAGGTGTGAAATAAGAACCATGCTTTGGTCTTGCACCTTACTTGACTTATTCTAATAGCAGCAAGGCAAACAAAAATTATTCCCTGTCCTTAGGAGCGCAGAAAGAAAGATTGAATCATTTCACACTTTAGTAGGTCCTGTTCAACTCTAAGCCTTTTCAGTCTATCACATTTTTTAAGATATTCTCCACCGTGTCCAACTCCCTTCGTACGCAGTTAGGTTTTTAACATGTCAAAACAAGGGAAAAACCTGGTGAGCTTGCCCTGATATAGGACTGGCCTTTGTACCACATCTCACATCAATGCATTTAATTCAGTTTCCAGGAAAATTATTTGTCAGAACAACTCAGAGTAAATATTTGAGGGTTTCATGGTAGTGTCTAGTTTGCAGTATGCCTTATGTATACTAAATTGTTTTACAGATACAGAAACTGAATCACAGAGGGCAAATTGCTTATTGATTCCCTCTTACTGTTCATGACACTATGCTCATCTGATTGCTAGTCCAGAGCATAAGCTGTGTAGAACTTTCTCCCTATACATGAAAAGATTGTTTCAGTAAATTGATCAAATGTTTTGATGAATAATTATAGGATTAAGTTGTGTGTTTAATTCATTCTGTAATACATAATTTTAGCCAGGAGTTCAAAGTGTTTTCATTTCTGAAATATTGTAGTTAAAAAACAAACAAATGCACCCCAAAAAACAGAGGAAACACTGACTTGAAAGCCTAAGATAATTCTGTTTTAAATATACTTATTCTTTATTTGTCAGGCAGCTTGTTTGTGATTTAGAGGAAAAAAAAAAAACCCCAAAACCATGGCACTAAATTATCAACATACCCAAGACCTTAAGGAGATGTATCATGAGATAAAGGAAGACAGCTGCTCTTAAGCTTGAGAGAGCAAGAGCCTAGTGCCTGCAAAAGTTGAGATATCAAAAGTAAGGGAGCTGAAGTTTCCTGTGCAATGGTTTAGTTTGGATTTTGGTGTAACAGCCACTATTGGTGGCAGGACATAAGTAAAGGGTGTCTGATGCTTTAGCCTAAAAGCCCCCTTCTGATTAAATGCTGTAAAACTGCTGTGATGTTTTGTGACCCTATGAAGGTCCCTATGATAGGTATTTTACATTCCTTTCACTTCCCTATTTCTAACCTCTTCCCTTCTCTCCCATAGTCCTTAGCTAGTGCTGTTGGTGTTCAGTTCAAAAGTCTGGTCCAGTGCTACTTCATGTCTCGAACAGAATTGTTCCAATTCTGTGGAACTGAATTTCCATGCTATAAACCATGGCTTTGAATCTTTCTCCCACCCTTTTTACTTATTCCTTCCCCATCCCTTGTTACCACCTGCATCCTTTCTGAATAGTGATGTACTCTCCTTTGAGTAAAGGATGTGCAAAACCTCCATATGCAAACACTTATCTGTTCCGTTTAATGATCAAATCAGAGATGGCTAGGCAAAAAACTGTGTAGTCAGAAGACCAGTATCTGTTCTTAATGTGCAGAATTAGTTATACAGGTTAAAACAAGGGAGGGAAGTATTCTGTTCCGTGGAACGTGCAAGCCTTCTTGGGCTGCTTGTGGGATCTCTGATTGTAAGAAGTGGAGCATCTGTCAGTAAAAGTGGCCTTTAGGTTCATGGAAAATACCGAGCACTAAAGTAAAACTTTCTGCTAAACTTTACAGAACAGGAAGTAATGTATCCTTTAGGGTGGACTGGATATATCTGTGACTTTATAGTGCCAGTAAACTGCCTTGTCCTGTCAACTTACTTTCTGCTGCTCATAGTATATCACTAAATAAACTTTATCCATATAGCCACCATAACTTTTGTGGATTAGACTAGGATAGGAGTGACTTTTACCATTGATCATGGATTTTGGCTGGAACTCTTTTCTTGTGTTACTGTTGTCAAAAATGGTAACAAGTTATTAATGTTTAAGAGTAAGACTAAAACTTAAATATGAATTGATCATTCTCATTCTTCCTAGGAATGCGGTATAAGCGAAGAGGTGTTGATAAAAATGGAAATGTGGCAAATTATGTTGAGACAGAACAACTGATTCATGTTCATAATCATACTCTTTCATTTATACAAACAAGAGGCTCTGTGCCTGTTTTCTGGAGCCAAGTTGGATATAGATATAACCCACGGCCCCGACTGGACAAGAGTAAGTATTTGAGTGGAATAACTAAAGATCAGAATTCCCTTAGAAATAGGTTCATTGGAGTGTTGCTTTACCACTGTGGCACTTTCTAAAAGCCAGGAATAACAGTAATGACTTGACTCCAGTTAACTCCTACTCCAATTGCAAATATGCAGAGCTCTGACTTCCTGTCCATTGTAAATTCTAACAGGTCTTGAATTTCAATATTTAATGAAGTACCTGTTTTATGTCTAGTCTTATTTGTTGCAGTGTTTTCTGGGTTGGGAAGGGAGACAATTTGGCTTTCTCTTTTGAGAACCTGCTTAGACATTGATGTCTTACAAATATCTTTGTCCACGAAGTTAACTTATGGTGAGCTTCCTTCTGTGTTAAGAACTGCTATTTCAATGTGGGAAAACATAGACATTTCGTATGCCAGTTTTGTAGTGTGCTTTTGTCTTCTCTGAAATTAAGTGCTATCTAGTGGGCTTTGTCAGATCTAAATTGCTTCCTTTTCCACTCAAAGATAATGCAAAAGCCAAAGCATGTAAGAATATTGACAAGACTGTGGCAAATCTGGATGCTTGTATGAACTACGTATTCATAGCCTAAAAGATAGAGGTCAACAAAATCTGCTCTAGGTTTAGCTTTGTAAAGGAGAAACTTTTCTTGAAGGAAGCTAGTATGTTCATGATCTTGTATAATCAGACTCCCACTGGATTGGGTTGACTGGCATCCAAGATCGTAAGTATGTACTTCTGCAAGTCCAACTCGTGTGTTTGGATTCACATTCTCCTCTAGCATTAGCAGGTCTGGTCTTCTGCCACTGAAGACTATTTTTCGGGCTGAAAATAAAAAAAACCTGCTCTTTCAGAGGGGGCTGTGATGTGGGAACATTAAAGGACTGTTTTTTCCCTGTGTCTTGAGTAAGACTTAGTAAAATGGGCCTTTGAGCTTGCTTAGGAACTTGAGTAAAGCACATAATTTTAAGTTGACAAGCAGTTACTATCATTGCAAACTTAAGGAAGATTCATCAACAGATTGGGGTTTCTTGTGATTTTTATACCAAATAACCTGGAGATTACTGGAGAGGGATGACTTGTTGCCACATCATGGAGATGGAAATTTAAATAAATTCATAAAGTGAGGAAAATCAATGTAAAACACCTCCCAATCCCCCCCAGATATTTGGAAGCAAAACTTGATTAGTTCCAACTGAAAGCTTGTGCTGTGACATCTGTTTGTAGAGCTGAGCAGTTCTTTTTCATTCATCTTTTTTTTCTTTTTTTTATTTTCTAATAGGATTAGTTTCAAAAAAGTATTCAGGAATTGCATTTAATTTGATAGATTTACAGGTAGGAACTGAGACTCTGAGGAATCAGTGGTGCCTTGAATCAACTGGATAGCATTTTTGGTTTTTCTTTATATGTAGTTTTGTCCTCTAGGAGAACTGGATAACACTTTCAGTATTATCCCCTGTCCTGCATGTCCCCCTTTGCAATTTGCAAACCTTTCTTGTACTTCAGTTTGCTTTTTCAAAAGATGCAAAATAAATATAAGCACTCTTCTTTTGGAAGAGATGTTTATGTGGGTGTGTGGTGCATATGTGGAAGGATTAAACAGGTTTATTAAAAGTTAAATTTTTGTCCAATCTGCTCTGCACAAAAAGCAAAAAAAGCAAAATTCAAGAATGGTGTACACTATAGTAGTGGAGCAACAATGTTGAAATTGAGCAAATTGATGAAAGACCTTTGAAAGTAATTCTGTACAATGTCTTATGTTGTGTGTCTAAGTACTTTAAGCAAAGCTATCTTGGTTTTTTAGAGTATAGATCTGGACATGATTTAATACTTCAAACAGGACTTGTTGCTGAACAGGCTGTTTCTGTCTAACACTGCTCTGCCTTGTAGGTGAAAATGAAACAGTGTCCTGTTTTCGTGCACATTTTGAAGAACAGCTGAAAAATTACAAAAAGCAGGTGAGTGCTACATGATAAAATAGTCATCTTATGAAAATGCAGGGGATGAAAGTTAATGTTTTTAGTTTGTTTTTCTTGTTGGTGATATTGGTTGTGGTTTTTTAGAAGCTTGTTGACAATTGGAAGGGTGGTACATAAATAGAATTTTACTAAGTTTTTCAAGTATTCTTTTAAGTAACCTCTAAAAAACAGCAATAACTTACAGAAATGTGCAATACCCACTTTTGTGTACCTGTCCTGTGAATTCATAGCTTCTCTGTACTAAAATTCAGGTAGGCAGGTAACTGTTGGAGCTTATTTGATCTTGGGTACAATCTAGCAAAGATTGTAACTTCAGCAACATTACCTGCAAATCTTTTAACTCTTGAGCTGTTTGTTATTCCCTGGTATATATCTAAGCAAGTCATGTAGCAGATGACAAGTGTTAAATAATAAAACTTTTGAACAGGTTATTATTAATTTGGTGGATCAGACGGGCAGAGAGAAGATTATTGGAGATGCTTACCTTAAACAAGTTCTTCTGTACAACAATGCAAATCTGACTTATGTTTCATTTGACTTCCATGAGCACTGGTAAGAAACCTTTTAAAAAGCCACTTTGCATCTTTTTTTATTAGCATGAAAGGAGAGTAGAAGGGAGGAGAAAAGCCATTATTATTTCTACTTCTGCATGAAATACTTTTCTTTTAAATAGGAAGAATACATTTTGTAAACTAAAGCACTATAAAAGCTCAAGTTTGGGTAATCAAGCACTGCTGTTTGTTGATCTTGTGTCCCTGACCTGTTACATATGCAGTTATTTATTAGGCAAAGCTTAGAAGTTGTTACACATTTTAAGCAAGAGAGTTTCCTTAAACATACTATGAATGTAAAGCTGTGGCTGACCTGCTTTTCAAACTATGTAGCATTCTGCTCTTAATTCTTTAGTACAAGCCATTCTTCTGTTTCTCTTGCTTGTTTCTGTAAACGTATGGGTTCTTCCAGGACCCTGATGCTGTTTTTCCATTATAAAATACACTGGACTTTATTTTAATCCAGTATGAATAGTTGCTGTTTTCATGACTGCACTCTGACGTTGGCATGGTCTAGTGCAGTGTTCACATGCCCAAGCATCTGGTCTGTCACACAGGCATGTATTTCTCATGCTTCCCTCAAGCAGACTGCGTTTGTGTACGAATATGGGATCTAAAAACTGTTTTAATCTTCATTTCCTAACTTAATCTAGGGATTGCATCTGGCCTGGGAAAACATTACTGACTAAGTGTGTCATTAGTAGATGTTGTCTGAGAGGGGGAGGGAAAAGGGAAAACCCCCTCAAAATAGTAATGGCCTTTGAGACTGCTTTTCTGTAGGACTGTTGACATCCTGAATTGATTTGATACTTACTCTTTTGTTTAAATGAGCTTTCATTTTTGTTTGTTTGCTTTTCTCTTAAGAACCGCTGTAGTGACCAGGACTGTTTCTTTTTGCACTGTGAGCATGAGTGAATAGAAAACAGTACTGAAAACAACCTGGTGGGGGAAGGAGGGGATGATGTGTCTGTAGGTGTTTTTTCTATAGAATCACCGGTAAAGCAGGACAGGCCATCCCAATTTCAAATCTATAGTGGTTACTTTTGTTGAGGCTGTGCCTAAAATGAGAACAGAATGTTGCACATGCCTCAATAGCTGCACATTTGTTCTTCCTTATGGAAGCAGCATTCAAGAATGCAAATTCTTCAGAATTTAAAGATCTCTTGCCTTGGATTTAGATATTGAACTGTACTTTAAAATAGTTCTGAATATTGGCTGCTATTTAAAGTTTATTGCAGGAGAGAATGTCTGTGTCTCCCACTTAGCCAAAACACTATCTTTGTTAACATTACAAATAATACAAAATAATTAAGTAAAGAAAAATCACTACTCTAGTTCAAACTAACTTCTGTGAAATTCTGTATTTTAGCCGAGGAATGAAGTTTGAAAATGTTCAAACACTGACTGATGCCATTCATGATATTATTCTTGACATGAAGTGGTGCTGGTAGGTACTTAACTGTTTTTAGACTAGTATGAAATATTTGTAGAAAAAAATAAAACAGTACATATTCAGAGTCCTTGATTTTTGTCATAACTGGTATATTTTATATTCCTCTCTTGGTGCCCAGCTTGTGCATCAGAGTTTTTGTGTTGTGAAGTATTGGTGTTCTAAACATGTAACAGCAAAAATTCTCAGATGCTGTTTTCTGCCTGAGGCTTACTGCATTTAACACTTTTAGGGTTTCTTATATTTAATGTGAAACACTTCGTATTTGACCCACAAACCCTAGAATGCCAACCTTGCTATTGAAAACAGTAGGCATGTTTGACCTTTAGTTTGTACTGATTAGAGTTTATGCATTTTGGTAATGAGTATGGCTGCAGTCTTCAGTCAATTACTATATATTGTTCAATGTATTTTGTGAGTGAGATGTTGTTGTCATTATTGTTGGCTTCTATGTTTTTGGAATTAAATGCCTTTTCTCTTGAAAGCTCGTATTGTATTATATGTATAAATTGAATTCAACATCTGATTACATATCAAGTTTATGGCCCCATAAGATGTATGTTGGATATCTAGCCTAGACTAAAGAAGAGGATGGTGGGAACAAGAGCAGTTAATTCTGAGTGAGGTGTGGCTGGGGTGATGAGTGCAACTAAAATAGTACTCCATGTGTAAAACTTTCTACTGTTTGTAGAAGCTGTTAAACTACACTGGATTTTAAGTGTCTCAGTATGCTTTTGCTCTATTTTTCTGTTGAAAGGGTTGACCAAGCTGGTGTGATTTGTAAACAGGAAGGAATTTTTCGAGTTAACTGCATGGACTGTCTGGATCGTACCAATGTTGTGCAGGCTGCTATTGCAAGAGTGGTCATGGAACAGCAGGCATGTATAACTAATGTACTTTTTCAAGTACTGAGTACCTCAGAGCTTAATTGTTATTCACAGGGAAATCTGTGTGTTTGAAAAATGCTAAACTAACCTCTACTGAAAAGGCTCTTTGCAAACTCCTTGGAGAGCTATGAAGCTGAAAGTAGTATGTACAACTAAAATAACTTGAAATCATTCTGAAACAGTGATGCTTAGTGTCCTCCTTCAGAGAGGAAATGACATCTTGGAGAGGATTCTCTTGTTTTGATTTAGTAATTTTAATTTAAGTTATGCAGCAACACAAAGTTTACACACACACACCACCCCCGGCTCTTTGCAAACTCCTTGGAGAGCTATGAAGCTGAAAGTAATATGTACAACTAAAATAACTTGAAATCATTCTGAAACAGTGATGCTTAGTGTCCTCCTTCAGAGAGGAAATGACATCTTGGAGAGGATTCTCTTGTTTTGATTTAGTAATTTTAATTTAAGTTATGCAGTAACACAAAGTTTACACACACACCCCACCCCCCCTAAATAAATCCCTCCCCAAATGAGATGTTAAAGGACTGAAATCTAACTAGACGTTGGATGCTATTTTAGCAGCTTTGAAGTGAAGTATTGTGGTGCAGCAGGTAGAGAGATTAGTTGTCTCTTCTGTGTGTAGAGGAATAATTAATTCATGATGTAAATATCCCAGATGGCTGACTATTATGTTCTGGAATAGTTCTTCCTGTATAGAGAAGGCATTTCCAAGCAGACTGAGAGTCCTTCCTTTAGTCTTCCTCCTCAGTGCCCTGCCCCCCATTTGCTTTTTGATATAGAAGCTCAGTGATGATTGTCTTCCCTTGTCAAGACTTAATAGTACTGTAACTGAAACTTTGAAGCCTCAGTTACAGCCCAGCCCAAAATGAACAAACCTTGACTATGCTTAGAGTGAAGGACAAAGGATGAAGTGGGTCCTTCATTAGGATGAAGAATGAATGACTCTAACCATTGTATCTGGCAGTTCCTGTTTGTCATCTGCTCTTATGATGCTCCTGACATAGAAAGAATATTGGGGACAAGGGGTGGGACCAGGAATCCCACAGTCTTTATTTCGGAATAGGATTTCTATATATGTTAACTCTGTGAGTTTAAAGGCAATCTTTCAAAATCAAGGGTTATACAGAGTGTTGTGAAGATGACTTCAGTAATCATTGCTATAGTATTAGCTTGTGATGTGCTACATCATTCTTGTATTATAGCTGAAGTACTTTGGAATCAATTCATAACTGAGAAATGCCCTAAGCATTGGAAGGTGACTGACATAAAGTAGAAGATTGAGAGTTACATGTACCTTACCACTTCCTTGGAACCATAGGACTTGTTTTCTCTCAGCTGGAGACTTGATAGGGCTTTCAAAGTCAATAAACAGACTTGTATCACTTTCATCTAACTTGCAAAGAGTGCTTGAGCTTTTTTTTATTGGTTGTAAATTGGGGCTTGCCTATGACTTAGCCCAAGTTATCCCTGCAGTTGGCCTAACTTTTAGTGACTATGTTGCAGTTATGTATGTGCTGCTTTACCAATTTAGTGTATGTAAAAAGACTAAAGCTTGTATTGTACCCGAGACTTATCTTGGGAAAACTTAAGTACTGGTTGTTCTGAAGAGTAGGATATCTTACTTTCAGTATCAGTGTTAAACAGTAATTGTCCAAAATGCACAAGTGTTAATAATAAGCACAACATATGAAGTTGTTTTAAGGTTTTGTTTTGGGGGAGGAGTAAGTTTGAAAATGGAGCCACTACATTTGCTTTAGTGTCTAGAAGCAAAAGATTAAGAATCTGGTGTGCTTTTTACTGTAACTGGAAAGAGATTCTACTTCTTTATTTTCAGACCTTTGAGGTCACAAATGCCTTTGCAATAGAAGACATTAGCTTGTTTATCCATGTTAAAGTTCTGTGATGTCTGTTCTGATAGTTCTCTATAGAAAATAGAAACATTTCCTATATCTTGAGTAATCTAGAGTAACTTGTTTTCCTTCAGCTAATTTTTTTGAAGATTGGCTCCTACATCCATAATTAATATATTACTGCTGCATCCAGTGATACAAAGTTTAACAATGAATTAGTGATTCATTGCTAACAATTAATTTAATCTGACAAATTAGCAGAATGGGTTCCTTTTTCAGATCATATAAAATTTAACATTTAAATGCTTGGCAAGTGCTCCCATTTTCTTTATCAAGCTCTGATACTGAGAATGATTTTTATCTTGAACCTTCTATTAATGTGTATGTCAAATTCCAGCTCAAAAAACTGGGTGTGATGCCACCAGAACAGCCTTTGCCGGTAAAATGCAATAGAATCTACCAGATAATATGGGCGAACAATGGAGATGCCATAAGCCGGCAGTATGCTGGCACAGCAGCCTTAAAGGTAAAGGGTGAAGAGTGTTATCTGTTCTGATGATTAGTATGTTATGTTACAGGTTTTATGTCCAATGGAGAACTCTCATATATGTAGTAAAGTTAGCCAAACATTCTGCATGTTTTTGTCTTGAAGAGATATGAGGCCTTTCACTGGAGGAATATTTTGTTACATACAGTGTGAATTGGAGAAGACTTGAGTGTCCAGGTGTCCTGTGGCAATGCTGGCTGTAGTTTAACTTCATTCTGTTAGTTTCATGTCTAGATACAAAGCATAGTTGAGCTAGGAGTTTAAGATCTATATTAAGCATTACTTCTATTTAAATTTAAGCATGGTTATAGTACTTTTAAGCAGTTACAGTGCTTCAAAAAATACTCTGAAGACTGAAGATCAGGATATGTAGGTAGTAGGGTAATATTAATTAGTTATATATTTCTAAAGACTTTTCTTAATTAGTTGTAATGCAGTCTGTCTACCAAGATCAGAAATTGGGTGTGAAACTCCTTAATGTTCACTCCTGCTGCTTTGAAAAGTCATGGAATTTGAGCTACTTTCTGTGTGTAGAGTCACAGGTGGAACAATTTTTAGTATTCCTGGTATTTGGCATTGGAAAAACCTTTACAGTGGAAATGCTTAACACTTAAATCTCTTTTTAAATCTCTCTACTGAACGTTGATTAGTCTATTACATTAATCTTTTTTAAAAAATAAAGAACAGCCCGACATGCTTGTCTTGGTTATAAATATTTTAAACTTTAAATCTGAAGCACAGAACTCTATTTATAGATCTAAACTTTCAGCCATTCTGCTTGAAGATTTCTCTACTCACTGTTGAGGTTCATGGATTAAATTTATTTGCAGCTTAATTGTGATATTTCTTTTAATTTGATGGGGTTCGAGCCCCATGTTGGGCGCCAAAAAGGACTGTCGTGGTTTAATCTCAGTCGGCAACTAAGCACC
>NW_008795129.1:21200179-21229441 GCF_000699145.1 Aptenodytes forsteri
TTGACCAGTGTAAGCACTACTTAGCAACAACTAAAACATCGGTGTGTTATCAACTTTGTCCTTGTCCTAAATCCAAAACACAGCACTGTACCAGCTACTAGGAAGGAAATTAACTCTATCCCTGCCAAAACCAGGACATTTGAAAGTGAAACACACTTGAAATGTTCTTCATAGTAGTTGGCGTGGCTTTTTAGAACTGCTCTGTGCCAATGTTCAGAGTGTCTTTGCAAATAGAATCCTCTAATGAAGTGTAACTACCAAAACTACCTTTTATTCAAATTCTAAGCCTTCCGTGCCCTAGAAACTTTCTTTTGTTTCTGAGCTTGTGAGGATATGTACTGTTTTCTTCAGTATGTTATGCTTGTCTTGTTTTGGTAGCAGAAGCAGAGAAGTTGAAAACCATTTTTCAGTATACTCCCAGTCTTCTGCATTATTCCAGTAGTGTTCCTTTTACATTAAAGGCCAAAAAATAGGTGTGGGGTTTTTTTTTTTGAGGTATTCGAGCATCCCAGTGACTGATGTCTTGAAAGTTCTGCTTTAATGTTAGCTGGCATCTATGTCCAGATTACTGTTTTCCATTAGGACTTTATATAGAATCATAGGTCTGTCAAAAGCATAAGATTCTCTGCAGAGTCAAACAATGCCGTGAGAAGTAGATGCTCTTTGAAAATCAGTATTTTGATTACTTAGTTACTTGAACATAATTTCTTAGTTGTCATCTATTCAGTTCTGAATTTGACTGCCAAAGCTTTTGAGCTGAGACTGCTACTTCAAAGTTGCATATGTACATGATTCGCGTGTTCTGTGTAACAGGGTGACTTCACAAGGACTGGTGAAAGAAAGCTGGCAGGGGTAATGAAGGATGGAGTTAATTCTGCAAACAGATACTACCTGAATCGTTTCAGGGATGCTTATAGGCAAGCAGTCATAGGTAAGAATACAATTTCAACTGAGCTGAACTATGGTATTTAGAAAAGTTTATTGAAATCAACTTGGCTTTATCTTTTTGACTGATTTTTTTTTTTTCTGAAGCTTAGAAGCACCTTGAGTGTAGACATGAACATTATATGTGTAGTGGACACCGTATAGAAGAGTCATTGTCCATTTGGAGATAAAACAACACTCAGTTCAGATGGATTACATGCAGTGTAACTCATTGTAGAATTTGCTCCTAACTTCATTTTAGCATTTAACTGTCTTGTAACATCTCTCTATTAGACAAAGTTAAATTTATGTAGCAAGTGTTTCTTAAAATGGTGAGCTAACTCTTGCTTTTCACTGAGAGAAAATAGTGTTATACCTACTGAGTTTTCAGTTTCAGGCAACATACTATTCAGAAAGAATAACTAACCATTTTTCCAGAGTATCTTCAAATACGAAACACTTGGAAGGAATTCATAAAGTAATCAACAGACTATTGCTGTATATCACTTTTAACTGTTGGTTTCTTGTTTGATATTTTTTTGTGTATTTTATTTAGATTTGATGCAGGGTATCCCTGTAACAGAGGATCTTTACTCCATATTTACAAAAGAGAAAGAGCATGAAGCCCTGCACAAGGAGAACCTGAGAAGCCATCAGGAATTGATCAGTCAGCTGTTGCAGAGCTACATGAAACTGCTCTTACCAGATGATGAAAAATTCCATGGAGGATGGGCACTTATTGACTGTGATCCAAGGTTTGTTGAATAAAGTCATAATTGATCATCTGCCACTATGACACCTCTGTTAATTACTACTGCCTCTGTTAATTACTACTGATGTTAAATGATTTTCATAGCTGATGTGTTAACAATACAAGTGGACAGTTTTGTAGAACGACAAGAGTCCTTGAAGGGATTGAATACTTGTAATTGTAAAAGGAAGGATCCTCTAAACATGTGCTTTTCCCAAAGTGCCATAAGAATGGTGCATGCTGGAATTACCTTTGAGACATCACCTGAAAATGCATACATTCAGTTAATATTGCCAAAATGTGGTAGGCACCATGAAAAGAACTTCTAACCACCCTTAATTCTAGAAGGGGCTGTTTGAGGAGCTGTTTGTTGTTCCTTATTGCTTTATAGGGAAAGTGTAACTTGACTTCAAAGCCATATCTGATCAGATTAAATTCTTATGTAACGAGTCAGTAGTAGGAAAGCCTAGATTTCTCTTCATGAAAAGTAGTGAGCATGAACTCTAACCTCACTGATAAGTCTCCTTATCAAGTTCAGAGTTCACTAACTTGTAAAAGAAAAATAGTGGTTAGATCTTCTGCAGGTTAAACTTCAGCATCTAGAAATAGCAAAGCAGGATATTATGATAGCTATTCAAAGCACAGACTCATCACCTTAACTGGGTCTGAGATATTTTTCCATTTCTCTGTTAGCACTTTTAATAGTTTGTGGATTTTCTATTTATTTTTTTGACCTGCTGCTGACCTATTTGAGCTATTAGGTAACTCCAGGTTTTAAGAGAGAGTGTTGCTTACATGGATCTACTTATTGTATGGTAAGTCTAATGACACGTCATGTTTTGGCTTGTGAAGTGTCTCACCTAACTTGGTTTTTCAGTGGCTGTGAAGAGGTAGCAGCGTCACACAGGATAACATACCATAATTGAAACCTCTTACTGTAATGTGCCTTCAATTGTAGAAGAGTGTCCCTAAAGTACACTGGGGATGGGTTGCAGCTGTGCAAATAAAACCTTCTCCTCCATATTAATTCTTCTTCTTCCCCTTCCTTAGTCTTATTGATGCCACCCATAAGGACGTGGATGTTCTGCTGTTACTTTCTAATTCTGCCTACTACGTGGCCTAGTAAGTTACCGCTTTCTCTTACTATGTGTAGTTTATTTCTAGTAGCTTTGTTTTAGATTAGTAGGAAGCATTAAATTCTGATTATTTTTTCCTAGTTATGATGATGAAATCGACAAGGTGAATCAGTACCAAAGGCTAAGTCTTGAAGCTCTGGAAAAAATAGAAATAGGTAAGAATGTAGTCACCATATATCTTTCTTGAATGCTCTTAGCAATAGCTTGAGCACTTACCAAAGCACCCTACAAATATATTGAAAGAGCAAGCCTCAATATATTGCATATATCCTGTGTAGTCCACCATAGCTAAAACTGTGCTTTCTTGGTGATAACGGATGCCACAGTTGAGTTTGTGTTCTCTCACAGTCCTGTCTTTTGCAACTGCTTGAAACGGAAACTTTGATCACTGTTAGGGTTCTAAAATTTTCCTCTTTCAAGCTCTTAAAAACATGGATTCATCAAAACAAATTTCATTATTTATCAATTGGCAGTAACAATCTGATCAACTTCTATAATGAATCACAGGTCTGTGCATTCAATGCACTCTTTGATCCAAACACAGCAGCTGATTCTGAATTGTACTTTAGATCTGTTTCATAGCTTTTTTAAAACTCTTCTTTCTCAAGGTCTGATAAGAAACATGCTATTATGAAATCACCCTGTTATGATGATTAACTTATTCATTGACTAAAGAATGTAACATCTGCAGGCTAAATCCAGCACTTGCGGCTGAAAGTATTAAAGATGTGATATCTTTGACTTTACAGATGAAAAAGGTGTTCCAGTTGGAGAGAAGGGAGGGAGATTTTTGTGGCCCCCAGTGTGGTCCCCCCACCCCCCAGTAGAGTTTAATCCTCCATTACACAATGCATAGTGATTTCATCATCTCCTTACTGTAACTTTCACTATCTATGTGCAATTTCTGAGAGTTCAGCGGAATGGTCTCTCTCACTTCTGTATTGTGGAGATCCATAATACATCCTGATGTACAGAATATAGTTGAAACATCTAGACCAAATACTTTATAACCACCCCCACCCCCGTTTAATGATATAGATATGATGCAGTGCATTGAAGAGTCGAAGTACTTGGTCTAAATCTTCAAACTTACATTGTGCCCACTTGGTAAAAATATATTAGCTTTCCCTTTAATCCTTGCAGGAGCGTACCCTAAAACACAGGATGTAATAGACGTAGACTTTTTTCTTCTATTTGAAAGGGTGATCTTTAATAAACAATCAGGCTGGATTATAATAGACATACACAGACAGTCTAATTGCTTTTCGTAAGTAATTGATAGTTTAGTTACTGTGAAAATCTTTCATTTGAAATGTCTATCCTACTCTAAAGAAAACATGAAGCTTTTTATGCTGAAAAAGACTGTCAACTCTTACATACGTTTAAGTACAGCCTTTGCAATATCTCTTTCAGTGTTTGGTTAACGAAGTTTTCTAATCTCCTGGTTTATTTCTCAGGGCCTGAGCCTACTCTCTTTGGCAAACCCAAGTTCTCTTGCATGAGGCTGCATTACAAATACAAAGAAATGAGTGGGTATTTTCACACTCTTAGAGCTGTGGTACGCAACCCAGAAGAGGATGGAAAAGGTTTGTTTTGTATATAAAAATTCTATATGTAAAAGTATATTCAGTGTACTATGGTTTCTCTAGGAAACACTTAAATACAAAGAAATGAGTGGGTATTTTCACACTCTTAGAGCTGTGGTACGCAACCCAGAAGAGGATGGAAAAGGTTTGTTCTGTATATAAAAATTCTATATGTAAAAGTATATTCAGTGTACTAGTGTTTCTCTAGGAAACACTTTTTCCATTGCTCTTGAATAACTTCTGAAGGATAAATTTTAATATAATTCAGTTATGCAGTGTGGGGAATCAACAAAAAAACCCTGTATGTGGCTTCCTGTGTGAACACTAGAATGTTACTGTTTTAATACGAAGAAAAATAAGTTTCAGATATGGCTTTAAAGCAACATGTGTCTCTAGAATTGAGACATTTCCATGTATAGATCTTTACTGCTCCAAAAACTGATAAAATGAACTTAAAATTGGCTCCTGAAGAGTGGAAGAAATTGATTTATTTAGTGAAATCAATGTCTAGAAATGTTCTTGGCTTGTTGTTTAACTAAATTAAATGAACACTAATAAGGGAAAAATATCACTTCTTACATGGAGCACTGAGTTTTGTCAGCAAGGATTAGAATAAATATAACTGCTTCTCTTCCTTCCACAAATGATGAATCATGGTAGTGATTCACTTACACCCAGTATTTAGGGCTTAAGGACAGTCTATTCTTTAAGCTTATTTTGTAAGCTTTAAATCAAAATTGCAACTTGTAGGGTGCAACTATTCTGTAGGGTGAAAGGAGGAAAAAAAAAAAGAAAAAAAAAATCCAAGAAAACCAAACTAACTTAATTCCGTTACAAAAATAAGTCTAATTTTAGATTTTGGAATATAGGATTTTAAGGGTTTTTTTTAAGGGTCTGACAGGCTGCTAATTGGATTTCAGACACTCTTCAGTGCATTGCAGAAATGCTGAGAATTACAAAGCAAGCAATGGGATTAGATGTGCCTATTATTGAGAAAAAGCTAGAGAGGTGAGTACTTGAATGATATGAACCTTCTGTGTCCCGCTTTTGCTCTCTTCTCAGTGCTAGCAGTACATGGTAACAGGCATATGTATGATGCCCAAAAGAAATGTCTGTATCTAGCTACTGTGCTAGGAGTTAATTTGTCCGTATGCTGCTTCCAATAATAACTGCCTGCAGGTGCTTATCTAAAAGTATAAGCAAGAATACTGTTTATACATGTGTGCTTATAGACAATATACACTGCCAAATGTAAATAACATGCTGGAAATCAGATGGTTCATGATTAGTTTGTCAAATTTTAATTTTTCCTACCTGAACTTAATGTCTGCTTCTGTAGTAAGAAGGCAACCTGTGAAGTGTAAATCTGGCTTGGATCCCACTGCAGTTGTGTTTAACAAATCCAGATAACGTTGCAGGTCTTGTGTGAAGAAATGGCTGAAGTTAAGCTTCTGAACTACTAAGTGTTAGTCAGAATGGCACAGAAGTTTTTGTTTTGCAAGCCCATTAAGAGAAAACGGCACGTGAAAGCATAGTTGATAATTAAAAGTACTTACTAGAATTTTTTAGATAGTTTTCTCTAATAAGTCAATTGTCTACAATTAAACAGAAGTAACCTCTGTCTACAAATATTAGTGAGGTGTTAACAGTGAGGAAACATTTACAAAAGACAATGGGGTAGAAATAAGAGAAGATGGCTAGCTGAAGTTTGGCACGTTTTACCAGTTCAAGTGCAATCTGTTGCATTATTTTGGGACCCTTCCAATTCAGACTGTATGAACTACTAGAAAATGTGTTTACAATTTACAATTGTAAATTGTCAAGCAAAAACTATTAAGGCACATATTCCAATAACTTTCTTCTGCATTTGATTATTGGGCTACTATTTCAGCTTCTTTTCTCAGCTGAGTAGAAAGTGTAGCAAGAAAATCTTGCTCTTTTTTACAGGTACTGAAGACTGAATATTTGCTAAATCTGGCTACTGAGTACAGCATACACAAAGTCAGAGTTACAAATACAGAGAATTCAAATCCAGTTTCATCTAAAACTAAAAATGCCTGCAGAAGCTTGCTTTTTCCCTTGTTTGGCTACCATTCTGTAGCAACCCTCCTTTGTTTTTGTTTTGAATTTGATTAGCTTATATGGGTACAATTATGTAAGGAAAGGATGATGTAGTTACTAAAATGTCCATCTGTATTATGGAAATAGACTGGAAGATGGTAAATACTCGGTGTTTATAAATGAGACTGCCATGATTGTGCACTAGAGATTTTTTCTTTTTCTTCCAGGAAGAGCAGTAAACCTCATGAAGACATCATTGGCATTCGGTCTCAGAACAGAGGGTCCCTGGCCCAAGGCAAGAATTATTTACTGAGCAAGTTCTCATCTCTTAATCAAAAAGTGAAACAAACCAAATCCAATGTAAACATTAGCAATCTTCGGAAGTTAGGCAGCTTTACCAAACCTGAAGTGAAAGTCAACTTTTTAAAACCAAATTTGAAAGTGAATCTTTGGAAATCAGATAGTAGCCTTGAAACTTTAGAGAATCCAGTGGTAGATACTAAAGTCCATACTGAATCCGATACAGAAGTATCGGATAATGATTCATTCCACTCAGATGACTTCCTGACTAATTCTAAATCCGATGAGGACAACCAGCTAACTGAATCTCTAGAGAACATAGGGCAGACAGACTACGTGCTGCCCAGCTGTGGTATCATTGCCTCAGCTCCACGGTTGGGCAGTCGGTCCCAGTCTATAAGCAGCACTGACATGAACATTAGCATTCATGTTCCATCCGAGATCCGTGTTTCTCAGGCTAGCCAGTCTGACTGTGAAGACATACCTACGCATTCTGCTGACAGTGTGGAGATGGAGTTTGCTAAACCTATTGATGTGTACTGCCAGAGGTTTGTGCACGATGCTCAAAATATGATGTCAGATATTTTAGAGGCTGAAGCTGGTTCTCAAGAGCCCCATCACATAATAAATCAAACCAGCAATACAACATCTAAGAAGGCAGAAACCAAGGCTGAAGCTATCGGAGACGTTCCTTCCAGGCCATCTAAGTTGGATGTACAGTCTTCTGAG
Source organism: Aptenodytes forsteri (assembly GCF_000699145.1). Classification (NCBI taxonomy): domain Eukaryota; kingdom Metazoa; phylum Chordata; class Aves; order Sphenisciformes; family Spheniscidae; genus Aptenodytes; species Aptenodytes forsteri. The sequence continues at coordinate 21,207,667 of NW_008795129.1, forward strand.
TCAAATGCTCAGCTCTTAGCTGTTGGTGGGACTGACTTCACTAAATCTCATAAAAGCCCAGGATCTGTATCTGGTAACCTTGAGACAGGACTCCACATGACTCCTTCTCCAGCTGACAGTAGCAGCAGCAGAGCTGTATCTCCTTTTGCTAAAATTCGCAGTTCCATGGTCCAGGTTGCGAACATCACACAAGCAGGATTGACTCAAGGGATTAGTTTTGCTGTGGCAAAGGTCCAGAAGAGCCCTGCAGAACCAGAAGCTATAAATGAAATCAAACAAAAAGAACTGAAAGAAATGTTTACGCAATGCCAGACACGAATAATTCAAATCTAGTTCTAATTTAGGAAGTGTTCTAGTTGTGACTTTTAATACAATGCTAAAAAAATTACATCAGGACTCATTGTGGCATGAACTGCTACTGGATACTGGGATCAATAATATAGATGACTTGTTTACAGGAAGTGAGAGATGCAAATGAATTTGGTTCTGACCAAGCTTCAGAATTCCCTCAGGCAGCTGAGACAAAAGAACGGTAAACCATATTTAAACAGGTAGCTTAGACACTGGGATTTAATAAGCATGCTGTCTATCTTAAATGTGTTGCACAGTTATTTTTGGAGACTAATTTTGTAGCTCTTCTGACTTATGTAGAAAGTATTTATACTAAAAAGGTGATACTGCACTTCTATGACCGACCTTACCTTGCACTGCACCAGCAAAATAACTTACCGGTAAATTACATTATTTTTGGACTAGTGTTTTTACTTCTTTCCACTGAAGTTTTAGATGCAGCTTTCTATGAATTGTGCCTCTACAATGGGAACTGATGCTTTTTTGTTGAATTTAATTATGTTAACCAGAAATTAAGACTTCTTTTTGCTGTCCTTTTCTTTCCACGCATCCTGGGACACTTTCAGTAAAGATAAAGCATATAGATCCAATCTGAAATATCCACAATCCTGCAGTGCAAATTTAGTTTGTAGACTTTTTTTTTTCTCACTTTTTTTGAGGTGAGGGGAAATGGAGCAAATGTCCTCTGTCTTGCCCATGCTAAAGCTATTCCTATTTCCCTTTTTCTGAATTCCAAACACTGGCAATTTGCTCTAATTCTTTTGTCTCTGTATAAAGCCAGACAAGCCAGATACCTGACCTTCAGGCATTGTGTCCCTCTGTGCTATGATTTCTTTAAACTATATTCTAACTGTCCAGATGCAAAAGTCCAAATAACTTCTAAAACAGAAGGCAAGTGTACTGTTTCATAAAATCAGTGTTGCATTAGAGCATAGTTGTCTGCACCTGCTCAAAACCAAATTCATTACCAGCTCCAGCTTTGCATACTTGCGGGATAAGGCTAAGCATCCACTCATGCTGGGAATTGGATAAAAAAACCCAAACAAACCTTATCTATGTGTGTCAAAAGATTAAATCTGTATAAATTACTCTTTCCCAGAAATGCCTTGCTGTGCCATTCTAGTATAGGACATTATCCAAAACTACTGTAAAGCAGGATCTTACTATGCTGTGGGTTATAAGTATAACCACCATTATAGACCCAGTGCCTCTGTGTTCTAGTCCATGTACTGTAGATAGGCTGCACGTGGTGTTCTAAGAAAATAGTGTCATATGGGTAGGGTAGTACAGTGTCTTAGGACTTCTAGTGTGTCTGAAATGATTATCATCTAACCCTGATGGTCTGAAACTTTGATAAACAAATCTGATTTATTTATTTGTTTTATTAAAGTGATGTGGGTTTGGGTTTTTTGAGTGTCTATACTTGTGGCTATATTTAAAATTAAACTACTGCTGTATTTTAATGTGAGCAATATACATGAAATATTTTAATAAAAAAAAGTGGGATCAAAAGATGGTTTTTGGCACGTGATGTTAAGGGATATGGTACTCCAGGGTTCTGGGGTTTTAAGTTTCAAAGATGGGTGGGTTGTCTTGACTTTCTCTGGCTTAGGAGTCACAGAATCGCAGAATGGTTGAAGTTGGAAGGGACTGCTGGAGGTCATGTAGTCCAACCCCCCTGCTCAAGCAGGGCCATCTGGAGCTGGTTGCCCATGACCGTGTCCAGATGGCTTTTGAATATCTCCAAGGATGGAGACTTTGCCACTGCTCTGGGCAACCTCTTCTAGTGCTCAACCACCCTTACAGTGAAAAAGTGTTTCCTGATGTTCAGAGGGAACCTCCTGTGTCTAAGTTTGTGCCCATGGCCACTTGCACCCCTGCTGGGCACCTCTGGAAAGAGCCTGGCTCCGTTGTCTTTGCAGCCTCCCTTCAGGCAGTTACAGACGTTAATAAGATCCCCTGTCAGTCAGGGGCCACGTACATGACTTAAGTCCTTTATCCTTTTCTTCTAGCAGTGCACTACTACAGCCCTGGCCTCAGGGGTGGGGAAAAAAAAGTCGTGGACACATTTATGAGGACAGTCCTGAAACCGCCAAAGCCTTGGTACTTGCAAAGGTTCTGGAGGAGGGAGCGGCAATTCCAAATACTCTGCCATTATTTTGGTCAGAGAAAGAGAAACTGATCTGTACAAATACATAGTGACTTCTACAGTCTAAGAGAGTCCTGTAGGGCAAGGGTATGAATAGCAAGAACATCATTCCTGTACTTAAAAAGAATGTGGCTTAGTCAACAGTCTGGGGCATAGCTTCCTGGAAACTAATTCCTGATCTGCTGTATTGGTTCATTGCTTTCTGCTTGGTGATCCAGAAGTATCATGTCCTGCCAGCTTGTGAATTGTCCAATACTTATGAAATATTGGAGATAGTCTCAAATAATCCAGGGCAATATGCATAAAAGCATCCTCTAAGCAGCACTGAAAGAAAATCTTACAAACTGACTATGCTTTCCAGCCAGGCTGCCTTTTGGAGAGAGACTTCATTTTCTTCCTATATTTGTTCAGTTGTTTAACTTATTAATGTAGCACAAGTCAGACGAAACCATGAATATTCATTTTAGTGTTCAAAAAAAGAAATAAACTCTAAGTGATTTGAAAGGGCATCAAACTTGAGCCAAGTTTGATAAACAATTTTTGTATATCATAATAAATATTCAAATTGTTATTAGTGTCCAGAGATGAAACGGACAGTTTCAGATTGGCTGTGCAGCAAAAAACAATGTGATGTTTAAATATGGAGTAAAAAAGAGGGCTCCTGTTCACACAATCTCAATCATGAGAAAGCACTAAGGGAAGGTGGTATCAGCTTAATGTAAATTTGGCAGGAGCCTTTTTTCTTGTTCAGAAAAGGATTAAGTGAAGTGAAATCCAGAATTAATTAGCTCCATCACTGACTCTTGGAGGCTGGCTCCACAAGGACAGCCCTACTATGTAGTCTTTCTGGGTTACTCTGATTCCATATTGATTTAACATTTCACTACTTAAACCACCCTTGTTAAACTAGTTCTGCAAGTCGCATTAGGGGCAGTACGTCCTCTGAAACCAGCTCAAACTGTACAGCATGAATATGTAGAGACCATTCTTAATGCACAATTGATGTTATTCAAACAATTTAAAACACACTGCATTATTGGTAATGTAGAAGGTAAGGTATGTTTTGTATGAGTAGATGAATATCACCAATTCTCCAGTCAATGGGGTTTTTTGATTTTTTAAAAGGTGCCAGAATAAAGCTCACCAGAGAGATTTGATAAATACAGGACTAAATACAATAAAGATGTATTTCATACTGGAACCTTGTCATGGATAGGATCACATCACTTCTTTATACCACAATGGAATCACTATTGTGCTGCTGCTATGAGCGCAGGGGAACAACAGTACACAGTTCTACTAAAGTCAATGTTTCTTTCAGCTGCAGCTGCTGATTAGCCGGAACCTCTGATCCTCAGAATTCAGCCATTCAAGAATTCTATCACAAATTTATTCCAGAATAGAGCCTACCACTGCTGTGTCTGAAGGGCTCTGGGTTGAATTTTCTTATTATTAAAGGAAATAAAGTTTACACAACTTCAGTATTAAAGTTTAATATCAAACAATTTGCTCATTGTTACCAATTTTCAATTACAAAACAGGCTCCAAAAAAATTTCATAAAATAGGTTTAACTGGCTGAACAGAGTTAAGTGTGTTCAGACTGCAAGGGTAAATATCCATAACTTTTTGGTATAAATTATCTACAAAAACTGGTATAAACAATATTCCAATCTTCTTAGTATGGGTTCCATCTAGGATCAGACAAATTTTCATAGTGACATCCACAAAATATTAAAGTTCATTCCCATTAACGCATGTTTGCTGTTGAAGTCTGGCTTTACGTAATGCCTCCAGTTGTTTTGCTCTCAGCCACCTCTCTCTTGACAGCGTTGTCTGCCCAGCGCTGAGAGACAGGAACCTAGATGAGCAGAAACAGCAATTAAATAAGAGCTTGTTTGTGTGTCACGTTTGATAAGCTAATTCAGTACAAACCCAGTTTTCTTTCAGTGTCCTATGAACTAGAAAGCATGGGAAGAAAGGGGGGAGGAGATAACTTCGCCTAACTAAGAATCTGTGACGAGGAACAAAGGAAGAGGCGATTCCATCTTTTGATTGCTAGCCAGCCTCACACAGCTACAATCAAACTGCAGACTATGAGCATTGACTTCGCTTGTTACCAGCTTGCTAGAACGTCTTCGGTTATGACAGTGCTACCCACCTTGCTACAAGCAGAGTTCTGTGCAGATCATCAGCTGTTATGCTCTCAGGGTCATTCTTGCGCATTTCTACAAAGTCTTCTTCTACTGCCTAGAAACAATACAGCACATAATGAAGTGGCAAAAAAGAATCTTCACTATGAGGTAAGCTTTTCAGGAGCTAAACACCATAACGACCCTTAGATTACAGGAGACACGTTTCAACTCATTATTGTCGGGAAACGAGCCTGAGTAAAAATAGGCTAGTTCTCATCTTTGGAAAGAATTAGTTTTCAAAATGAGTTTTAGAAAGCAGGGTACATCTAAACTATATACTGAAATACTCAAGAGTGCAAATCCTTGAAGGTACATTCAGGACAAGAAAATGCTTCTGTTTGGTTTTTAGAAAACTTCAAGGAGAATCACTGACAGGGAGAGCAATGGGAAAGTACAATAACTTTCTATTAAGGTGCTTTCTATCTGAATATACAGTTGCAAACATATTAGTGAAGTCTTCCGTACCTTGGTCACTTCATCAGATATACTGTAGTCCAGCAGCCTCAATAAACTTAGATAAATTCGAAATTTGTTCAACACAGAAGGCAGCACTGCCGTTAGGAGGCTGTTCATATACTCTTCCATGTTTGGTGGAATTATCTGTGGTTGTAAGTGGACTTGGCAATCTGACTGAAAAATAAAATTACATATCATCTCTTTCCACATCCTATTTTTTTCTACTTCAAGGCTAATTTAATCTCTAAAGCAACAGAAGTCACTGTTGCCCAGAATTAAGGTAAGACAATTCATTCTTTAAATATTTAACGGTTCCCTTTTTGAAAACCAGCGTGAAGTCCTTATTCAAGCAGGAGTCAGTTTCACTGACAGGCAAGAGAGCAAACACTCAGTTCATGAAGCAGCAATGCAAGAGATGATCAGATATTTCTAAGCTTAGGCTACGCAGTTTTTCTAGGGTCAATGCCAGATCTGTTCTCTTTATTCATGTGCCCATCACCTCAGAAACTACTGTACCAGAATAAGGCTTTGAGCGTAGCAGTGTAGCTGCAGGCTTTACTCATTACTGGGATCTCCGTTAATAACTTCAGTCACTGCCTTGCCATCACTGTACTGTCCAGCCAAGGAGGAGGGAAGGTCAATCTCTTGGTTCTCCTTTGAACAGGCTCTTGGGCCTGGCGGCAGCCACAAGTGAACTAATGCTAGTATCATACCCACCCCTGGTCACAAGACAGTTTTCCTGTCTTCACTCATCTCTGGAATGGCATGCTCTAAATAAGTAGCTACCAACTTGGGCCTGGCTGCAGCCACAAGTGAGAACTAATGCTAGTATCATACCCACCCCTGGTCACAAGACAGTTTTCCTGTCTTCACTCATCTCTGGAATGGCATGCTCTAAATAAGTAGCTACCAACTGTAATTATTCCCCAAATTCAGGAAGTCCTTGCCATACCGGTAGGAGTGATCGGCCCTCTGAAGTGATAAGAACATTAATATTGCATGGGAATTCCATCTGGTGGTAATTGAAGTCATAATCCACCTTCTGCCAAGTTATCAGATTACCCAGCGCTGTCACATTATGTACACCTAGAAAAGCAAGAACAAATTCTCTGACAACTGGACCTAAACAAATGTCAGACCAGATTTTTTTTTTTCCAATCTGTTTTTAATGAGCAGCTGGTAGAAAAATTCTTGCAAGCATCCTGTTTCTTCTTGTGTCAGTGGTGTCTTCCATATACAGACAACCGTTTCTTAAGATCAAAATTAAGAATTCTTGAAGGATTTCAAGCCAAAATTTTATCTGGCCTAGAGTATGTTTTAATAGCTAATGTTTTCATCAGTCCTACAAAACCAGATAACTATTTACAGAGAAAAAAAGATAATTTACATCCTCAAAAGAGGACAAAACGCCACCAAGTATCTGACAGAAAGTGTAATTTAACAGTTTAAGGGGGAGGGAGGGGGGAAGTCTTGCTGGATAAAGAACACATTAGACAGGCTAGCAAGACCAGAACAGCTGAAAAACGTACTCACCATTTTGCCAATTGTTATAGAAGTCACTTGCCTTACCTGCAGCTAAGTTATTTAAAATCTAGAAAGTTAAGATTGACAAATTAACTGGTTAACTCTTGGAATTCTCCCTTTGAAATACCGACATGTACCCGACAATTCGAATTTCTCTTCAGCAGTGTTACTGCATCAAATGACACATCTAATGTTATGTTTTTGCCTTTAATGGATTAGTATTAATTTACTATACTGTAAATAAAGGCAGAGTTAGTAAATAAAGGCAAATTAATATTATGGTTTACTTTTGGCTGTAAATAAGCAGAGTTAGTAAATAAAGGCAAATTAATATTATGGTTTACTTCTGGGACATTTCCCCCTTTGAAATCTCTCCGTAACTTCCAAGAGTTCCAAACCAACTACTAGATCTGAAGATACTGATTCTTCTCTAGGATTAAATTTTGCTCCCAACGTTGCTACAAGAAATTAAAAATTCTTACTTTTTTACTCTAAATTCAGCTGAGAACAACATCACACCAATAGAAATAAAATTAACAAGCCTATTTTATCTGCAACTTTTAATACTTAAAATATTACTTTTCCTTAAATGTTGAGTTTTTTTAGACATTAAGGTCAAACATTTTAGAAAACCTATAAACCAGCACAGCGAGATTTTTCTGTAAATGGGAGTTTTTAATGTTTTGACTTTTTTTTTTTGAAATAAATAATGCATAGATTTCTACTAGTTTTACTATTTTCTTTAGTGGTATTTTGTAACTTCACTAAAGCAGAGTAAGAAAAAAAAATCCTGAAGGCTCAAAACCAAGTGAATAATTCCAATGAACAACTTTTAATAGCAGTAATTAAAAAAAAAAAATCATGTTTCTAAATAGAATCAACCTGAAATCTGAACCTCACTAGTTCTGCCAGACTAAGTGCTTCAATGGGACAGAGTACTGGTACTCATTAGGGAGACCCAATAGGCTTATAGCACCACATAGTCTAGCAGGTTTCTCAAGAGAGCATTTTTATTTTAAAATAAAGTCACTTCCGGTGATTTCCTAATCATCTTTCCTTGAAATCACCACAGATATCTGTACTACGCATTTCTCCAGTTACTGAACTTTTAATAGGTACTGCAACTCACCTCTTTTATGTTGGTTATAATTAAATTGTCTAAAGCTCTATAGAAAGCATAGTACACAGCACTACGTCAGCTTACAAGATAGAATCATCATTCTGTTCCACACAGTAATAGCTTTTTTTTATCTCTAGTTTTCAGCTGGGTTCTCAGGCATGGTTTCCATATATACAGTAAAAGTATAAAGCATAAGGCAGCAGAGTATTCTTCCCCTACTTCTTCATTCATTATCACAGGAAACCGAAAGGCCATTCTAATGAATCAGAGGTATTTTGGTCTAAAGACTTATTCAAATCAGCGGTCTTTTCCAAGAAGTGTCAAAGATGCTGTCCAGAGTTTTATACAATGCAAACAAAGCTATACTAGACAAGAAACCATCTTGTTTCCTTATTGGTCATTTGTGGTCTGGGACAGAGATTTTGACTCAATATAAGCATTTCTGAGCAAAATACCAGGAACTTCCAGAAAGTAAAATAGGGAAAAAAAACCCAGGAGATCAAGCTGTAAGTTGCCTGAGAAGGCTGCAGACTAGCAGGAAGCTAGTTCAAAGCAATGAAAGAGGATATGGAAACCAGAAACAGTTTTGTAATAGAAAGTTATCACTGGGACACAATTAGCATCATTGTCTTAAAATATATCAGTTTTTAACCTTCCAGATGAGATTTTTTTAAAAAACAAAAAACGTCTACCTGTTGTGTCAAGCTGTCCTTGCTCAAGCTGAGTCTCATCTACGACAAGGGAAGTGTTGCTGGCAAGCTGCAATACTCCACTGACTAAGCGATTAGCTGCGTAGTCTTTGTGTGGGATAAATTGTGAATGGTTCATGTTTTCAATGGTCATTTGTAGGCGATAGGACTGCAACGAGAAAAGAAACTAATTGGCGCATTTCCTCTCCTCCAGCTTCCCTAGTAAATACTGCTTCCTTTAGCAAGAGCAGTAACTGTGAACCTCCATAGTAAGTAAAACAAAACTTGTTAACCACAATACAGAATACACTTTATGCCAAATATCCAAATGCTAAATACTTCAAAAAAAAATTTCCCAAAGGAAAATAACACGGTTAAGAACTCATATCACCTGTACTGCACATCTAGGATGAGCAAAACAACAACAAATGATTTATTGCAGCAATACAATTATTATGACCCCAAACTGAATTAGTATGAATTTTCTGCAGAACAGTATCCACAAACTTGGGGATAAACAGTAACGACACAATAATTAAGTGACCTAAATGTCTAAACATATCAATCCAGAAAAACAAAATAAAGTATGCAGCATCTGTCTGTCAGTTTAATACCTATGAGGATATGATTTTATTCCATATTGATCCTAGATGACTACGTAAATAGAGACTTCAACTGACAGGCAAGCCACATCTCCATTTTTATCTGCCCCCTACATGGATAGCAGGAGCCTTCGTTTAAGAAGCCTGCCTTTAACTAAAATATTGTTTATTTGCTTGGAACAATTAGTCCAACATCTACCATCAGAAATATTAAAGCACTATAATGCCATTATTCTTACTGCTGGAACAAGCTGCTGGATAATGCGGTATATGTGCTCTGTGAAGATGCTATTTCTTGGACATCCGCTCAAGTTGACTGTGAATTTTCCCAGAGGAAGCACATCTCGTCTTGCATAACTAAACCAAAAATAACACGGGTTAGGCAAGCATCTGATTAACATGGTGAATACAGGTATCAATCAGTTTGAGTGTTGTGCAGTATCTCTGATAGCTAGCAGGATTTCAATACTAATACATACATAAATAGCAGCCACATTTTCTTCCTTCTCCAGTGTCCAAGGAACTAAGTTAGGCTGAAGGCTGCTGTGGAAGGCTTTGCAGCGTTGCACAAAAGCAGTACAGTTATAGTGCTTGAGATCCTGCAATGTGCCTTCCAGACGTTCTGTTCTCCTTGTGCTCTATTGTTACTCAGTAAACACACTCCTTCATCCTTTTCCTTTCTCATTGCCCAATCTCAATTTCCCTGCTTATCATGCTTGTTCATTTCCTTTACCTGCCCTCAGCTTTCCTCTCCCTCTTCTTATTGTATATCTTCTCCCCATTCTTGACAAATTTCAACTTTTTTGTGATATCAGCTAAGAGAGAAAACACATTCTAGTCTAAGTGTTAGAGCATTCACAGTCCCACTAGAAGGAACGAGGTGTGCACAGAACAAAAAAAAAAAACCCTGCATACTGATACTGAAGTACTTATATTTACATGGGGACAAGGGTTCAGGGCAGACTGTAAACACAAACCCACCATAAATCTTGTCAGCTCATAATTATGCTGCCATGGCATTATGGTTGGATCTATCTTGACACCACCTGTCTCGCTGAGGCTGAGAAATATCCTATGGCTTTTTACACATCGGTTGCAGGTATGATAAAGGTAAGATGCTGAGTCCAATTACAGCTCTGTAAACACTTCTCTTAAACAAATATGTGCTGTACTATTCATTTCGTAGCAGGATGGAAGTTTTGAAAACCATAAAACAAGTGGTTTATTTACCAAGAAATTACTTTTTTTTTTTTTAAGAAAATGGAATCCATTTTCATTTTGAAGAAAGACTAAAATTAAATTTGAGCCTGACAACTATACTTGATCTAGTCAAAACATACTGTCTGAAGTTTCACACCTGAAATTTTAACGAGTCAAAGGATGCTGCTCTTTCATCCAGTGACAGTTTAAACCAACATAAGAGAACGTTAAGCAAATCCACTTTAATCAGCCACGAAGATAGATCACAATGCATGCACATTCACCTACAGCATCAGCTCAGGTGGTAAATTTCTATCACATGCTAAATGGGGGTCACCTGAACTTACCGTTAAACATATGTCTACATTTAATTAAGCAAATTCCCAGAATGTACTTTTCAGTATCTTTTAATACCTAAACAATAATTACTGCAGTTAGTAAATGCCATCTTTGAGAAGTCAGTTGCATGTCCTATTCAATAAAAAAAGCTAGAGATAAAAAGATGTTTTCATACCTCTGTTTAAAAGTGTATCTTGGAGATTTTGTCCAACTCTCAAAAGAACGCTGAAAGGATATAGTGTCACAAAACTGGCCTTTTAACAAAACTTACTGATATTTCAGACAATGAAATCTGTTTACTGTGTCTATTATGACAGGACAACTCTAGCTGGACAAAGTACTACTGGAATTAAGTATTATTTAAACTATTTCTGCCATTTATTTGCAGAGTGGTGAAGAACCCCATAAAAGGAGATTTCTTTTAAAAGATGAACATACAAATTCTCAGCAAACATCTAAATACTTACACTGTAGAGATGAGATGCAATATAAGGTATTCAGCAGCCAAACTGTCTCCCAAGAGGGCGTGGGTGAGGAACCCAAGCAACTCTGCTCTCACTGGTGACAGCTCAGACATGAAATTAGAAACAACTGATAAAAGAGCAGAAGACAACAAATGTCAGAAAATGTGCCGTTCCTCACCCTCTTCCCTCTATATAAATCTTACTTTCCATTAGTTTGATGTAGAAAAATAATTACTCCAAAGCAGTCTAGGAAAAATAAACAAACATTCATTGGTTTTCCAACTGAGTAATTACTGACTTTGGATAACCTGAGTCACTCTACATTTCCTTGGAAATGCTTTCTTTTTTTTCATTAGATATTGTGTAATGCATTTGCAGAAGGCTGTGAAGTTTGGAGCCAAATTTCTAAAATTGATAGCCTATCCATACTATATTAAAGGCGGGAAAAAAAACCCATTACACATAGCACAGCTCAGGACAACCAATACAAGGCATGCAAGGAAGAAAATGATAAATATCGTTCAGAGGCTTGCATGCAATAATTCAATGACAAAAAAATAACAGTCAAATAGGCCGTGAGGAACAGCATAGTTGCTTAAAAACAGAATTGCCTTATCTTCTTCACAGTATTATGATTCTTTTTGTTGTCGCTATGTTTCTTATTTTCACTGTTATACTAAATTGGAAATCTAATTTTCCAGCAATTCACTACTCCATTTGAGAACTAATAAAATCTTATGGCTGAACAACTTGTTAAAATCCTTGGGCACGTAGAATGCAAAACAAGTTTCATACAAATCACATTTATTTCAGAAAAATAAACACATAAGCATCACAAACACAAACACTTGCATCTTGTCCAGTTCTGCAGTGTTGAATGGTTCCTCCATTTAACAAGATTTAAATTCAAACCCTGCCATTAATGCATTTGTCTCTGAGCAAAGAAGTATTTGTTCACATGTACTAGGAAACCGCACATTCACGTGTACACAGAGGTCAAGTTCAGATACTCACAGGTTTTACTCTCTTCTTCATTAAGGCAGGCAGGCAGTAATGGGTTAATGTGCTGTAATTTCTGTGCCAAAATCACATGGATTCTGGGGACTAATGAGGCTGGAGGACTGCGTACTCTCTGTTCTTCTGCCGTGTCCATACACTCCATAGGATCGAGGGCTGAGCTGTCCCTAGGAAAGGGCACAGCACAACCGGACTTAGAAACATTCCACGCAAATTTCTCTCGTCTGACTAAGAGCAGCTGGAACCAGGCCAAGAACAGAGCACGTCGGAGCAAACAACATCCGCTCCCAGCTCCTGGTAACTCTTCCTATATTCAAACTACCTTCTTTACGATTTTTATAAACACCATAAATACTGAATCACAATTATATAATGATATAGAAATGCCAAAGCATGCTTGACCAAAAAAATTTGGATTCTATTATTTTCAGAAAATAATCAAATGTTACTTTTCTAAAAAAAACCCAAAACAAAAACCCAAAACCAAACACCCCAAAGAAAACCACATTTATTATTTGCTGCACCATTTAATAAGATGTAGCTTCAAATAAAATGTTACACACTGTTCTGTCCAGCACGTGCTAAATGAAGTCTAAACAGTAACTTTTAAGAAAATAAGGTAATGATTTATTACATTTGTCTGTGTATGCACATGTGGGATTTTCATATTCCTCTGGGTTCTGGAGCCTGAAAACAAGATCTTCTAGACAGTCACATAACAGCTATATCACTGGCTGAGTAAAAAAAAAAATAAATGAGTAAATAAATTCTAATGTACCTCAGCTCAAACTTGAAGGTATTACCTCTTAAGAGTTCAGATACACAAGCTTTGCTCTCCCTGATGATGCCTTACAAAAGTCCCTCCAGGTGGTTTTAATTTTTTATGTAGAAACTAAAATCCCTAAAGTGACTATATCAGATGATAGCAAAGTTTTAGTACAAATTTAATCAACTTGTACCGGTTTTAAAAGCTGAAAGGCTTTATAACTTCAAAGCCTCTTCAGCAGTCCACCAACAGACTATCCACTCTTTCCATTAAAAGAAACTTCCTTTGTTTGCATTCAAAATGTTGCTAAATGCCACCATTTTGTCTGTTTGTGATAGAATGACATGCAGGGAAAAAAAACAACCTATGACAGACCAACTGAGCTGTCAGTCTTGGATTAGCTGTCAGACAGATGATAACCAAAAGCAGCTGACCAGGCTGAGTTAACTTTTAAGAAGTTGGCACTATAAAGGATTCACACTGCACTCTCTATACTGTGCTTATCAGAAAGATAAACAAAATCACCAACAGAAATAATTTAAAGTGCAATGGTTCAAGACATCAGTAGTACATATGTTAGATTGGTCAACAGTTTTATTTTAAAAATTGACTTCTTGCGTCCTTCTCAATTAGTTTGTATTTTGTCAAGCAAGTAATTGCAGAACAGCAGGTGAAATGGGAAGTTTCTATCAGTGGTATAATGTGATGATATACCCTAATTAATGGAAAAAAAAAAAAAATCCCCAATTTTTACTCATTTTGGTCACTTTCACTCTCCATGCAGACATGCAAACTTTTTTTGTTTTATACTCTTCAGAACTGTTCATGGTAACACAACTTTCATACTTAGAAATTATTTCAAAAGGACATTTTATAATTTTAAAGCTTATTTGAAAGCTTTGTTTTATCTCTTCAGAACTGTTCATGGTAACAACTTTCATGGACTTAGAAATTATTTCAAAAGGACAATCATTTTGGTCACTTTCACTCTCCATGCAGACATGCAAACTTTTTTTGTTTTATACTCTTCAGAACTGTTCATGGTAACAACTTTCATGGACTTAGAAATTATTTCAAAAGGACATTTTATAATTTTAAAGCTTATTTGAAAGCTTTGTTCACTATTCACTCATTCATTGAAAGTTTAATAGGCATGAAAGAGTACAAAACATTTAGCTATAGAAGCACTTTCTGCTTTATAGACTGTACAACCACCTAAAAAAAGATGCATCATGTATCCAAGGGTATGGATGTTCCAGAGTACAATGGAATTCAGTTTACGGAACGGTGGATCTAACACTTTCCACATCAAGCTTTTTTTCAGCAACAAAATTTACCTCTTAAGCATAACTGTTATGTATTTACACATTTCCCTGTCTGTATCAAGGGGACAACAAAAATTTTGCTCATTGAAATAAAAAATTCCTTCATTTCAGGATCACGCATGAGGGGAGCCTTACCTCTCTTCATTGTTTACTATGCTCAGCACTGGATCCACAGACAAAATGCCATATACCTCCAGAACATCATTGACTTTGAAGCTATCCCAGCTTTCACAGCCCTGCCACAAAGAGAAAATAATAAAATACAGAGGCAGATGGGCCAGACGCAGGACTGCACGCAAACACAGACAAAAGGAAAAATCTCAGGAGACTCAACTGTAGACTGAGAACAGTCTGTGAAGAGGTCTCTCCTAGTCCTCAGTGTCAGTAAGCTTACATCGGAAAAATCAGTTTCTATGATGGCATGCTTTTTCCTACTGGCATTCTTTTGCTACACAAATGTAAACAATTGTATTCTAGTCTCATTTATCAAGATTTGCTGACTAAGAGAGCATTCAACACAGTAACAGCGTAGAAATTCTGTGTTGAAAGTTTCATAGTCAATATAGCATACTAGTGAATCAAAGACTATTTCAAATACAATACAAAAATGCGTAGTGTAGTGTTTTGCTTGTTCCATCACTACTTTTTTTTCCTTAAGAGGACAAATCCTAAAAGCAAAATACCAGGAGTCAGTATCAGCCACACCCTTGAGCATCTAGTAACGGATTTTTTCATTTGGCTACGTATAGTGAGAACGCGCAAGCTCTAATAAATGCCGTTGAAGGAGTTCAGCAATTCACATACGGGGTAGTGAAGAGAAACAATGTAATAATGAAGAGAAACAGTGTAATTATGTGTAGAAAGAAAATTCTGGACTTGAAAGACAATTTCTGTGCCTACAAACTAATGCAAGACTTACTACTTACACTCTAACTTCAGATTCTGTCTGCCTCACTGAGGCCACAGCCATGCTCATCATCTCTCCACTTTTGTTACCTTGACAAGACATGCTGGTCCCTTCTCTCCTGGCAATGGAAAATTTAAGTCAAGTGGAGGGGAGCAGTTGGGAGAAATGAGATGATGACCTGCAGAAGCCTCCGTTTCTAATCTCTTTGGCTCCACACATCCATGGATGTCACCTCCACTACCTGAAAAATAAAGGATTCATAGGCTCTTTAAACAGAAATGCAAAAGTGAACAACTTTCTTCAGTGAGCAACACAGAATTAAACTAATTTAACAAGACGTCCGAGACAAAAATATTTAATAAAGCAATATATTTGACAGAAGATACTCTTACTCAAAATAGGAAAGTCTCACAAATGCATATTTTATATCATCAAGATAAGCATGAGTGTGAGTACTGGTAAAGATCTATGTGTCTTAGAAACCCAAACATCGCCAACGATCTGATTTTCAAAATGTAATGCTTAAACTGTGTGAATGAATTTTTTCTAAATTCGGTAGGACTGCAAAGGTATTATTTTTCTGCACCTCATGGTCAAAAAACTAGATAGTTCTTAAAGGTAAGAGTATGCATGAACATAACAGTTTACATTAAAAATCTCTGTAGATTTTCAGCAATAATAAAGCTATAAAAATTTATTCTACAATTGATCAGTCTGAGTAGGAAGACAAAACAGTCTAAACTATCTAATAAAACATTTGCAAACTGGTAAGAACACAAAAAGAAAAACCTGAATTCAGCTAGTGAACCTGATAGACATGTAACACCAAACAAAAGAAAGCAATAGCTTCTACAATTTTTTTTCCTTTAACAGGACTGACAATTTTAAACTAACCACTTTCTTGTCTTCAAAAGAAAACACACTAAAATCTCCAAAAAAGACCCCACACCAGTTTAAGTGGCATCTTCACAGAAGAGCATTGAGACAAACAGTTCACACACTGATTACAACATAAATAAGAATTGCACAGTCTCTGACACTGCTACTGTTTGAAATACCATCCTCTTAAAAGGTTTAATAGCTTTCTCCAGGATGCTTCAAGTGTCTGGTATTAATCTGGTTCCTTTATGAAGCTGGATTAATAAGTCTTATGTTCGAAAAAAAGGTAAGGCTGGAAGGTATTTTTTAGATATATACTACTGTTTGCAGCAAAGCAGCACCTAACTGAGATGCAGTTCAGCTTCAATTTACATGATAACATCCACACACAGAGCGTGAGAGAGACAAGATTGCATCATTTTCCCCAGATCACCATGAAAGCTGCAATAGAGCGGGAAATTAAACAAGAACTCCTAAATTTCAGCCTGCTCCTATAAATTGTGTGTGTGCTGTTACATACAGAAGTCAATACACAAGTGTTGCTGTACAAAATATTATTTTAGGAATTAACTCTAGAAAGTAGTACCAACGAGTCATACAATATGCATACAACATGCAACACCGTAGGCTCTCCCACACTGCTGACTTCAACAAAGCCACCAAATTAGTTATAAAAGCTGCATTAACACTACTGATTCAAACAATTGCAAATATTTCAATTTTTGAGAATGAAATCTCTGCAAATTCTGGAAAGATATCACAATAACTATCCATCAATAATGACTATTACCCATATGTTGCTCTTTCTGTTTAGATGGATGTAGATCCATATCCTCATCTTCCTCATAGCTCCTCTTGTGGCGACTTGGTGTGTAGGATGTTGAAGGACTAACTCGAGCTTGGTTTGCACTAATATATGCGTAAAATTGAGGATTAAGGACAACTACAGACTCAGTTGAGAAAATTCAGGCAAAGTTAGGTGGTTGTTTTTTTTTTTAAAAACAAAATGCTATTATCCTATTTTGAGCAAGACATTAAAATAATGATTCAAATTCTTATCTAGACATCATCTCTTTACACACATAAATAACCTGCTTAAGAAGTATACAGCTATCATTGGCTTTTTTGAAAACGGAAACTAAAAAACACTGAGTGCTATTCCACTATCAATCTCTAAAAAAGGGATTTTTTTTTTTTTTTTACGCCCAGAGAACATGCTTGTGGTCAGGTACAACTCAAAATCTAAAGAATTTTTTCTCTCCCATATCTCAACAATACCACCCTCGTAAATAAATTTTGAAAAAGCTAATACACTTTTCCTTTTCGTAGCATGACAGGCAAATATTGAAATCATGTTCAGTATTTTCATAATAGTCAGGGTCACTTTAAATTTCCATTGCTGCAGTATTCTGCTGTAAGCTTCACTCAAAGACTAACTCTTATCAATCATTTTATTACAAAAATTGTGTTAGCTTAATTTTAAAATTGCATTGGCATTCTGTGCCAATGACAAGTAGTAGTTTTCTCAAATTCTGAACTCAAAGTATGAAATATCAAATCATATTAGATTTACCATCAGGTTCGTATCTTTTTACAAAATGCAACATATCTGAAGTTTTCTAGACCTCTCCCCCACTCCCTTGGAGGAGAAGAGAATATAAAACTCCTAAAAGGTGTTAAAAGCAGCATCCTGTATCCATTCCACTCAGACAATTCAACTTCCATTTACTAGAAGAAACAAAAGACGATTTGTTTCTTCCCAAGACCTTTCCTGTACTCATTGAGAAAATGACATACTGTGGTCGAACTATTATAAACACAATACTCCCATTTTCCAGGAACTGCTGTCTTAACATGCTCCACTACAGGTGTTTTTATAGGTTCTTGTAGGAGAGACTCACTATGTAACAGTGTCCTAATTTAATCAGAAAATGGCAATAGAATGCCCGTGGCTCAATTGAAGTTTCTCATTTTCTAAACATTTGCAAATAGAAATTAACATAAATTTTCAAGACCCTCCCAAGCAGACATGAAAATCTAGCCTAAATGCCTACTAAATCAAAAAGCAATGCTCCTAAATTCATTTGCATCCTCTTTGCGCATATAGCACAACACCAATTTTTCCTTTTTACTTTTTCTACACCTACCACCTCTCCTCACCTATTCTGATTCATTCAAAAAAACTTTAAATAAACTTATCTCCTTAAATCTAATGAATTAGTTGGCGATCACTGTTTGTATAACAGAGCACTAGCTCAGTCAAAAAAAGATATTTCTTTCACCCATGCCGATTCGCCAGGCACTGGAACGCAGTAGAAAGTCTGTCTCTCCGAGGTGACTGTTTGCGTGGAGTTCAAATCAATTTCCTGCTGAGGCTAGAATACCAATAGAAATTTCGTTAAAAATCTCATTAGAGTTTGTTTTCTTTTTTTCAGCTAATCCCACAGATTCAGTTACTTAGCCAGAAGTTACAACAAACATGCAAGACTACATACTCATGAAACAGGGAATCCCAACAGTCTGTATCTACAATGCTTTGATTCTAATAGCACTGTGCTACCAAAAGTAAATTGTTTTCCATAGCAGAAAGTTTCAAGATCTAGAGCCCTCCCCAAGCAAAACAAATTTTAAATACAACAGAAATGGCTTGGAGCCTGCTGAACTTAGAATGCCCGTGAGCAGTTAAGAATACTCTGCTTTCCAAACCTGAGTTTAATTTTGCATTTTAAGAGCAGTATCTCCAGGAATCCACTACCAAATAAGCTATACCGCACTTGTAAATTGCATCTTTCAGTCTAATATGTCATCTCAAATTTCGTATAACTTGTATAACTTACCCCACATTCTGCCACATCTCTGTATTTACCAAAATGCAAAACCTGTCAAGAAGGAAAAGGCAATGCAATCATTATGTTTCTGACAGCATCCTGAATATGAATTACTTATAGCCAAATCATTGCGGTCTAAAGTCCTTCAAAGACATACTTTCATTATTTATTAATTTTTATTCCTCAACAGAAATGTAAGAAGCGATGTATTACTAATGCCATTTGAGCCATATAAACAGATAGCACCCAGACTACATAGGTTTAATTCAGAAACTAGAGGAAATATTAAAACTAGAATGGAAAAAATGCTAAACATCTACTAAAATAATAAATCAGTGTTTCACTTACACGTGCATTTGTGTTTGGGTCAACTGTTTCATATACTCCCATGTAAAACTCAGGATCAAACATATCTTGAACCATGCAGCGAAATTTCACTAAACTGTTGGGCTTTAGGTAATGTACGGGAACATCATTCAGTGATGGAACCTATAAAAAAGAGCTTATTCTAAACAACTGGTATATAAATATTAAGAAACGGCCTGCATGAAGCCAGAATCAGCACAAAATCTGTCACCAACTTATTCTCTGATCACCTGGTATATCCTACTGTTCACTTACTTGCCTCAAACCCTGTGCTGTTGTTGATACGATCAATTTTCTCTGACAATTCAGTGCCTCATCAGGTAACATACTGAATATTTTCTGAGTACCCTTCCCCCACATCTACTGCCCTAATCCAAGCAGTAACAAAGTGTGTATAACTCAACACTGGAAGTTTCTGCAATAGCTGTTAAATATAATAGTTACAATTATCAGACACTTAACAGTTCCCAAATTCTTCCACTCCCGTTCATTTCTCAGTCCCAATACCGGCCTATAAAGAAATGCATTTTGGTCACTGAAACTGTATGGAAACTCTACAACAACATTTAAAACTAACTCTTACACTGGGAATTATTGCAGCTGCAGTATTAAATAGAATTTATTACTTATTTTATTCCCATTTAACAGCACTTTTACCATGTATTATGTACCAGTGGTACCATAGCAATTGCACACACAATTTCTTATAACAAAAGGCCGTGGAAAACCTGTATGTTAATTTCCAAGTCCACATTGGGGGAGTCTTTTTCAGTTATGTTTACATGACAATGGAAAAACAGAAGGAAAAAAAAAAAATCAATGCCTAGGCACGTGGTATAACTTGACATAAGAC
The DNA here is from genome assembly GCF_000699145.1 of Aptenodytes forsteri. NCBI lineage: Eukaryota > Metazoa > Chordata > Aves > Sphenisciformes > Spheniscidae > Aptenodytes > Aptenodytes forsteri. Next base: position 21,227,695 of record NW_008795129.1, read on the forward strand.
TGGCAATACTAACAGAGTTTTCTGATTTTGAAGATAAACTCTCTGTTGGAAAAAACCCACATCCAACATTAAAACGCAACAAAAACCAGAAGTAGCCCTATAGGAAACAGCATTTTAATAAACAAGCATATATTCCCTCATGTTTATCTTGAGTAGGAAAATGCGCTTTCAATTCCTTCTAATGCTGTAAATTTAACACAATTTTGCCATCTACACTTTGATTTAAACTGTCATTGAAATATTACAGAATACTCTCACTGACAAAGAAGAAAAAAACCAAACAATCATTTTCACTTGCTTTTTTATCCATAAGTAGAACAAATTTGATATGAAAGTTTCTAATCCACTTAGCAGTGTTCCACAATGCTGTTTTTGCCACAGTCTTTTAGAAAAACATCAGCTTTTGAACACGCTTTATTTTTAAACCTAAAGCATAGCTTCCTTGCTAAACCACAAAACCCAGGCCTGATCCAGCCCAATAAGGCACAGTTTTAGCAGAAAGTAATTTTTCCTAACACCTGAAAGCCCAAGCAGCTATTTCTTCAACCCACACAAAGTTTGCAGCATCAAGATAAAAGATCATGAGAGAAGGGGTTTATAAACAGCAGTTCAGAAACTTGTGGTGTACAAACACTTACTGCAGACTCACAGTAGACAGGGCAGGCATTAACACTTTCAAAAATGACAGTATTTGTCAGCTCCTGCCATCTACTGGATTGTACTACAAATAGGCAGCGTTCAGCAGTTATGGCCCAGGGCAAAACAGTACACTGAAGTCAAGTGGATTGGCTTCTCCGGTTTCAGTCAGGATTGTACATCTCTGCTTTACACAAAGATTAAAGCAACTGAGATGTAAGTAATGTATCACAAAGTCTAGGCCTAAAATTCGGAAGTGTACTTATCATGAAAAGGAAGAACTTCTCAAATACGTGTAAGAGGTAAAAAGAATGAAACTTAAGAATGGTATAACTCTAAAAGAATAAAACAATCTTACCCAGTTAGTAGCATTATTTTCTTTTAATTTCTCCTTGAAGTATTCAGTTACCTTCTTTTCCCAATCAGAGTTTGGAACATTTTGGGCTACAAACAAAACACATTTATGTGCATATTAGCATCACATAACAGACTTCTAGTCAGCATTCTCCTAACTTAGTAAACAATTTAAACATTTACCTCTATTCTGGCAAAATGACTGCATTTTAGACTACTTTATGCCTCTTATAATTGCACTGACTTCCCATCTTATACCCTTTCAGGCAAACTAAGATGAACACAGCCACTCTCGGAAATGAGGAAAAGCTCTGAAACCCAGCTAGAGAGTGGAGGAGGTGAGGTGCCACTTTCTGCTTTATGTTCACTACGGAAATTTTTTATTTCAACGTGCCTTTAGTTAAGAGCAAGCCTAGCACTAGAACAGCTTCAGCTGATAGCACTGGTAATATTACCACTGATCGGTAGTCCATGTAGCCAGCACATATTGCTCCTGAAACCCAAAATATGCTTTGATTTCTTTTTATTTTCCCCCTAACCGGCCTGCCAAGCCGAGGCAGACCTTGCTGCCCGGGCATGAGGCACCAGGACAGGACCCCCAGCCGCCGGCGACGGCCACGCACCTCCTCGGAGGCCTCGGGAACGCGGCTCCCGCCCGCTCCCGGCGGGGAAGGAGGAAGTGCCACCCGCCCTCGCGGCTGTTCCTAGTTCACCCGGGCGCTTCTCCATCCCCGCTTCCCCCGGCCTCGCCCGCCCC
>NW_008795129.1:21229791-21267922 GCF_000699145.1 Aptenodytes forsteri
GCCGCCGCCATCGTTGAAGCGGGCAAAGCGGTGAGGGCGGAAAGGGCCGGGCTGCCGCGGGGGAAGGGACGTGGCCGGAGTGCAGCCATGGCGGCGGGGAAGCCTGGGGGTACCGGTGGCGGCACCAACCTGCTCTTCTCTTCCTCCGCTACCGAGTTCAACTTCACCGTGCCCTTCATCCCGGTCAGCCAGGCTCCGGCTATACCGCCGGGCCCCGCTCTCCTGGCGGTATGGAGGGCGGCCGGGGGCTGCTGAGGGGCCGCTGTGAGGGAAGCGGGAGGGCGCGGAGGGCTTGCGCGGGAGCCCGGCGGGGCAGGGCCGGGGGAGCCGGGGCCTGCCAAGGGGTGCTGCGGGCCTGGTCGGCCTCTGGGCCCGCTGCGTGTCGGTTAGACCCTAATCTCTCCGTAGAGCTCTCTGATCTGGTTGTCGCTGCCAGCTGTCGGGCGTTAAAGCTTCAGGAAAGACAAGCTGCTTGAGATGTATATGTTCCGCTTCCTTGCGTGTGCTTAATACTTGGTGTTTAGTTCCGTGTCTAGGGAGAGGGGATGATTATCGTTTTCAGTTCATTGATTAGCGGATTTGTTTCGGCAATTAGAAGTTGTCAGTACTTCCGTTCAGGGGTGTACTTCGTGTTTTCACTTTTTTTAAGCTCCTCTTCCATGTTATCTTCTATTTTCCCCGAGTGAAAATAGCATGTTAAGCAGACACCTTGAATTTCCTTGTTAATTTAACCGTGGTTTTAATATCCTTTCCTTCTAAAGCCTCAACAGTGTTCCAAACACATGCACGTGCAACTTAAAATCTGATGTTCAAACAGTTTCAGATAAAGGAATGGATTTTTCTGGAAATGTGTTCAGTCTGAGATTAAAGCCCTAAACAGTAGAAATGCATCTAGAAATCAGATATTTTAAATTTTACTGCATTGGTACATGTTGACTCCAAAATCCAAGACTTGATTTCAATGCTGATGTATCTTAGCTAAAATAAGTATTAATATAGCTGGAAATCAGTGGAGCACATCTCTGTAGATTTAATAAAATGTTTGCCAAGTATGGCTTTGAAACATTTTTTTAGATCGACTACATTTTTTTGGGTGGGAGGGATAAAAGCATTAGAATATTATTCCTACTTACCTGAGGTATCTAGGTAGCTGATATATTTACTACTTCCATTGTGCAATCCTTATAGTGTTTACTTCTTGCAAATATACATTGTTTTTCATTTTTTAAAAAAAGTAATTTTTAAGTGCTAGTCTGGCCAGTAGCTTTGCACAGATGACTATCATGTGGCAATTGCCTGAAGACTTTGAAGCTAGCCAGGGAGAAAATCTGATGTGATTTCATTGATGTGATGAATCATATACTCTCCATGTCACTTAAAATTTAATCGGATGAAGATTCATAGTTTTGCAGCTGGAGTGAATTTCAGTGCCAGAGGTTGTGCCACATTCCATGTCTGTCCAAGTAAGGCCCCCCTAGCCCCCAATTAAATGTTCTACTTCTGTGGTCCATTGCACTCACCATTTGTCCAGCCAGGTGTCATAGGGATCTGGCTGTGTAGAGCAGTTTGTATCTTGAATCATAGTTTGAAGCAGAAAGGAACAAGCTCTTGAGTTTGAAGTTTAAATTGTGTAAAATGTAAAAAAGAATTGATCTCAGGAATTGCTTGACATCTGATAGCCAACGTTAGGAAGCTCTGTGCAGTCATAAGTTTGTTGTATCTCCAAGAGTGAGTAATAAGTGTTTTGTGCTTTGCAGGCTGATGATAGAAGATACATTCTCTGGCTCAGGTGTGGGTGAAGGAACCAATAAACTTACTGTAGACAGAGAGGAGTGTTCCCAATGAGGAAGTGGACTAATGTTACTTGTGCTTGTCAGGTGACAATCTGTGAATGACAAGGTACCACCTTATACAGGGAGGGATATACAGGAGGTTGTCACACAGTCACTGTTGAAGAAAGACTGTTTTGTATATGGGAAGAATACTGCCCTTGTATGTCAAAACTGTGCACTCATAGGAAATTTTTAAATTTGTATGAAGTGCTTCTTTTTCTGCCAGTCTGGGCTTATGTTCCAACATAGTTTTTGCAAAATTAGAAAAAGGCCAAGTAGAAAGTAATGCACTGTGTTGGAAAACTTTGTGTGTGTGTGTATATATATATATGATGATCTTAGAGGTCTTTTCCAACCTTTATGATTCTATGTATAATTTTTGTTTTGGCAGAACTTTTGTCAACCTCATTTTGCAAGGAAAGATACAGTTAGACTAAATCTCTGAACCCTAGTTGAAATTGGAGAACAGTGTTTTGTGAACAGGCATTTGGTAAAGGCCTTGAAAACTCTTCAGCACATTGCTACATGTTTATCGTGATCTGACATGGTGAGATGAATTGCCTGCTCTGCTACCGGTTATTTTGGAAAGCAGGGAACTGACAGTGTGGTATGCAGTATGCTTCTCTCTATTCCACAATATTTATGAAATGTGAAAGGAAGAGGAATTTTATTGTTTAGAAGTTGAGACCTTTTATTTAGTATAAATGGCTGTTCTGCTTGTAGTTGGGAGATAATCCATAGGCCTGACTTCATAGTGGTCATTGCTTATAAATGGTTTTAGTATTCTTCACATGATGGTTCACATACATAGGTTTTGTTCATCAAAGTGGAATAAAAGCTATAGGTGAAAATAACAGAAATTGATAAACGCAGGTGATGCTTGCCTCAAACTGACACTGTCTGAAAAGACTGCTAAATAAAAGATGGTTAAAATAGTCCTTTTTAGTCATGGCAGCTGCTTCTTTTATGATTAATTAATTAGAACAGCAGCTTCCTAGGGAGACTTCACTGTGGATTCCCCTGTGCTCCCTTGATACTCTATATTACAGTTATATTGGCTACAGATAAAGACATTTGTTATTGGCTGCTTGTAGCTGCAGAGATGTTTGGTCTCTCTCTTTGGCTGGGGACTGCATAGCAGAGAAGCAATGATAGCTCTGTGGTTTCTTCCCCACAGCCTGGGGATTATTTGATGGCCAGAGCAGATGACAACACTCTTATGACTTCTGCAGATTGCATTGGCTGCTTGCAAGGTGCTCTTCCCTCAGCAGGCAGTGATGCTCAGACCATCCCAGGTTTAACTGAGTTTACTGCAAGACCTATGATAATGTCAAACCACTTTTCTCCCCACTTGTTCCTAGATCACTGCAAAGCAGAAAACTGTGATTGACCAGGACCTGGTTTATGTATTTTCTCCATGCAAAAGGGCAGTCATGGCCTTGCACCTTTTAAAGCCCTCTCCTGCAATTATGCAGAATGAGGACTTATTTTTCTAGCACCAGAGATTTAGCTCTTGTGCCAGAGTAGGATTTGTAGAGACAACCAGAGTAAGTCTTGCTCATCGAGTGACTTGGAGTGATGAGTTGTGGCCACCTTGCAAGTCAAATGGGAAACCTTGCGAGGGCACTGCTGAAGGAGCAGGCGAGAATGGATTGCTTAACCAATAGGTTTGGTCTCTTTGGGAATGTCCTTAAGCTCTACTTTTGAATTTGATCTTGGAATTCTAAAAACTAGAGCATAAAGTCCCATGCTTGGTAACAGTTTTCATGGTGAAAGGAAATTAACGAAGGTTGCTCTTGCATTTGGTAGGCATAAGGGAAATTGGAAGGGATTTTAGTGCCTTGGAAGCAGGGTTCTTTGCCAAGTTGGCTTGGGAAGGCCCTGACTTCAGTCATATTTTGGTCTCGTTTCAGATTTTTAATTTTTGTTGCTTTATCTGTGTACACTGAGTGACTTTTATGGTCCATTTTAAATGTTCTTGAAGACTTTGTATCTTTTGTTTCATTTTATGGTGTGTTTAATCATCAAGGATGTGTAAGCTTTGTAATACTTTTAGCTTTATGGGGGCCAACAGAGTTTTGGAAATAGCTGATAATGTTACAGAACATTTTGACTACATACACTAACTGGTTTGAACCTCTCACAATATCTCTAGTGATCTTTTTGTTTTTGCAGATGATTCTGCAGATGTTGGTGAAGAGGACAGCTTCTTGGGTCAGACTTCTGCAAGCCCCAACCCACCACAGACTTTCAACTATTTCTCTCAAGTCCCTAGTAGCAGTGATCCATTTGGAAGTATTGGGCAGCCACCCTTAACAACTGTTGCACCACCTGTTGGAGCACCAGGCTTCTCCAGGCCTCCAACTTCACTTCCACTTGTGTCTGGGTCGCAGGATGGGCAAAATGCCTTTTCACCGCATATTCCCAAGTCACAGTCCTCTTACAGTGCACCACCTACTTCACAGGTGGGAATCACAGCTTACCAGACTCCTCAGCAGAGCTGTCCCCCGCCTGCAAATGCGTCTACTCTTCCCCAAGGAACATCTCAGCAGGGGTATAACCCTTATCGGCACACCACCCTGAGCAGCAGAGCTAACCCATACCTTACTCCGCCACAGCTGCAACAGAGTCATGCACCTCCTCACCCACCATCCTCTGTACCACCTGTCCAGATGTATCAGACACCTCCAGGATCATTGACACAGGTATATGAATAATTCCTGATGTCCTGGTACCAGAACAAAACCATTTAAGTCACTTTCCTCTTTGAATTGCATATTTTACCTTCTGAAGGTTTTTCTTTTCCCCCAAAAAACTCCCGAAAAAATCTTGAAGCGTTTCTGATAGCAAAATCTTTGCACTTGAACTAGCCTGGAACTGTTGCTTTAGGAAAACTTCCTGATCTTTGAAGTGAGTGTACCCTGAGGCTGTATCTGCATGAGCCTCTGGTGTCAGAAACAAAGCCAGGTTGTGAAGTTCTCTTGCTCTTTTCTGTCTGTTACTGAGTTTGCTGCCATTTCAGCTGTGCTGCTGCATTGTTTGTGCCTCTGCTGTAAATGAGGTCATTCAGCCATTTGCAAGATACAGGCTAAAAATCTCTTTTCAAGCTGGTTTTGCTGGTGAAGCCAGGTTGAGGATTTTGTGTGATGTAAAGCGTTAATCTCCATTCTTTTTTACCATCACAAAGACATTACTAAAATAATGTAAATGGATTAGTAATAACCTGACAAGTTTTCCTTGAAAACAACAAAAATTGTTTTTATTTTGCCTGAGCTATTGCTATATTGCTGCTATTGTGAATAAAGAATAGAAAGATTATATAATGACAAAAAACATAGCAAAGACAGTAGAACCTGAACAATCTGGGGTTTTAGATTAAAGAATTTCAGAACTTCTGATTGCTTGATTTTATATTTGTACAGTATATTCGTCATTGTTTTTTTTTTTTTTATTTGTATCGACCAAAGCAGTTGTTACTGCTGACATCACTTGCTTTTAGTTGTACTAACTGGGATCTTTGTACAAATTTATTTTGTATGAGATCAGCTTTATGTAGGCTCTAGTCCCTTTCAAAATAGTTTTTTTTCTTGCGTCACTGAGGCTACATTAGAGTTTGAAATCTGCTGAGGGGGGCACTTGTTAAAATTGACAATCTTTATGCAAAAATGTAATTATGTATAAATGAATAATGAGAAGAATACGTTTTTGTTTACATGTCAAATTTGGTGGCCATAAGAAGTAAGCTCAGCCTGAGTTTTGAAAATTTAAGAGAATATTTTAAATCTTACTGGTTTTAGGTAGTCAAGATGATAGACCATAACAGTTTTTAACAGTATTTGTGGGAACGAAATTCACATCCTTTCTTAATTTAAAGAGGTGTAAGTTTTCAAAAACATGACAAAGTGGACAGCTTGTCTATAACATTTTTAGAATGAAAGATAATGTTCTTGGGGGGAAAAATGGTAGAAATAAAGGCTCAGAGTGTTCTCTATAGCAAAGTATAGATCAGTTCTGTAAAAACTATGTGAGATTGAGGTGATGAACCTGTATGTATTTTCAGTTTCCACAGTCTCAGTCACAGCTCCGAGCTCCCAGGCCTGCAGGTCCACTGGTCCAGGCACCTCCTGTTTTGCTGCAGAACCAATATGAGCCGGTTCAGCCTCACTGGTTCTACTGTAAGGAGGTGGAGGACAAGCAAATATGGATGCCATTCAGCATTCTGGATTCTGCAAAACTAGAGGAAATCTATAATTCTGGTCAGTTATGAAAATCTTAATTGTATCTTATTCAGAGATGAACAGAAGGAAGATACTAGAGTAATGCCACTCGCGTATGGAAGAGTGATATGGCAGTAATAAGTAATATTAATACATATCTCGAAAATGTATTTTGTGCCACAATTTATTCGCTTACGTTATCTGTTGCTTGATGCTGTCAGTGTTAAAATGTACATCCCTAGTGGATATCGCATTTTCACATAGAACTCCTAGTTACCTGTGTCTTGGTTTGCCTTTTTGTTAAACTCTGTCAGCTCTGGAATAGGTATTCATATTTGGGAGTTGTTCAAAGCTCTTTTGGTTGTGTACAGAGCATATAGAAGTGTTTTAGGAGCTACGCAATGGTTGTCTGATATTACAAAGCGGAAACTATACATGGTTATACAAGGTTTGTATAACCATGATATAAATATCTGTCTTAATAGCTTAATATTCATCACAGGAGTGATTGGTGATGGGGTGAGAGAGAAAAGAGATTGTATGTGTTAATATTGTAACCGAGTGTGACTTTTGTGTCATAGTCCAGCCTGATCCTGAGAGTGTGGTTCTGAGCACTGATGGGGGACGCTATGATGTATACCTCTATGACAGAATGAGAAAAGCTGTTTACTGGGAAGAAGAGCCTTCTGAAGTGAGACGGTGCATGTGGTTTTATAAGGGAGACAAGGATAGCCGGTTTATTCCTTACACTGAGGATTTTAGTGATAAGCTAGAGGTTAGTATTACCTTTACATAAATTTCACGTTCTTTGTATTTATGACCTTAGAAATACTTCTTTGTGTTTCATTAAAATGATTTCCAGAACGCACTTTCTGGAATATAAGTAAGCAAATCCTGGAAAGGGGAGTGGCTAGAAGGCCACGTTGCTCATGCATAGGTCCTGCACCACTCTGACCTAAAATCAACTTGTGTAGTGCTTCACGTGACACTTTTGTATAAATAAAGTTACGTAAATTATAACCTTAATATTACAGATGCTGCACGAGGCCAAAAAATAGTTTGGCATACTGATTTTGTGTAACTTGTTTACTGTTTCAGGCAGAATATAAAAGGGCTGTAACTACAAATCAATGGCATCGGCGACTTGAATTCCCAAATGGGGAGACAATTGTTATGCATAATCCCAAGGTAATAGATTTTGGTGATTGGTTGTTCTCACAAAATTCATTAGGGGTGAATGAGCAGATGGGTGGAAGTGTAAATTGAATGCAGTCTTAGCCTTGCTTGAAGCGTATTTGTTGATTGGTTTGGATATGTGTGCGTTAAAGATGATAAAGTTTATAGAACACTGAATTCCTGCTTGCTTCGGCATGCTGTCACGTGATTAAAAGACAATGCTTTCTGAAACCTAGGAAGAATAAGGGTTTGCATGGTAAGTATTTCGACTATGCATAACTGGCAGCTAATGGGAGGCAATTTGGATTAGTTTAGCCTCAGACAGTCTGTATGAAATGGAAGGTAATTTAAACTAAGACCTTTCACATGGAGAAGAGCATTAATCTAACTATAAGGTAATTAGTTTGTGTATCTAAGCCATGAGAAGTCTTCCACTGCAACTATTTTTAGGCCATGACAAAGTATAGCAAATAAAGCTTTAAAAGTTATTCTAAATACTCTGCTAACACTCTCATGTGATTAAAACATGGACTTCAGCCTTATTGCCCAATGCTGTTAACTGTTCACTTTCTCAGATGCAGTAATTAATAAATAAATAAAATAAGCCAAGGGCCAGAAAGGATCACAGTTGCTCCTACTTTAAGCAGTTACTAATGCTGGTTAAGGAGTTCTGTCCAGTAAAAACCTAGAGAAGGAGCACTTAAATCACTTGGTGTCATAAATATGAGTTCAGACTATACCGAGTCAGGGTAAGTCTTATGCCATGCTACTGAATTCCCCACTTCCTAGGATTTCTGGGCTACTTTGAATGTTGTTGTCCTTCCCTGAAAAGCACTGCTCTCTTTTTTTTTTCTTTTTCTTTTTCTCTTTTTTTTTTTTCTTTTCATTTCCCCTCATGATAGAGTAATTGTAAATAGGGGTAATGTTCAGTTTCCTCACATAAACAGTAATCTGCTAAGAAAGAGTGGATACTGGGGTCTAGGAAAGAGGAGCTTGAATAATGCTTGTTTGAGGAGCTAAAATTGTTAAGAATCACTGAGCAGGCCAGCTTCTTCAATTAGTGGTTACTTTTGTTTAAGTCATCTGGTTGCTTTTCAAGCTAATGAGAATTATCTGTGTTATTTCGGAATCTAATTTTAGTGAAGCTGTCGCTGCCACAAGGAATAGCCCTAGGGTTTTCTAAGGCTTTTTTTTTTTTTTTTTTTTAATTTTAATATGTGCTAAATAAAGAAAACAGTTGTCTCAGATGCAAGGTAAAGCAATCAAACAAAAAGTGTGTTAAACGATGCAATGCTTTCAGACTAACAATATGAATCATAAGGTTTTTTGTGTTTATAATTGGACAATGTATTTTTTTCAGGTCATAGTTCAGTTCCAACCTTCTGCCGCACCAGATGATTGGGGCACCACTCAAGATGGTCAGGCAAGACCGAGGGTGGTAAAACGTGGAATTGATGATGACCATGATGAAATTCCTGATGGTATGTGATTACTGTACGTGAGTCTGCAGCTTGAGCAGTCAGCTCAGTTTGGTTCTGGGCAAAAGTTGGACAATAGTGGGTGGAGTGGCAATGCACTGTTAGTGCCTGGAGTCTAAAGATTAAAGTTGGTCCTTCGTGTAAGCTGCTTGAAAGAGGTTATCTGGTTTTGGGTTTTTTTAATCAAAGGAGTCCTGTGGGCTGTGTTATATCCTGAACCATCTTATGTAATAGGCTTTATAAAGCAAGTATATCTTAACATTGCTTGACTCAAAACTTCACCACTGCAGTACATATTGGTACTCTGAATTTTTTATTTTCTTTTTCTACAGGAGAAATGTCCCAAATTGACCATCTAGTATTTATGGTTCATGGCATAGGTCCTGTATGCGACTTGAGATTTAGAAGCATTGTTGAATGTGGTAAGTTTTTGCTTGTTTAATGAGCAGTTGTATTAACTGTTTAAATGTGGGTCTCTGTATCTCATATTCAGGTAAGTATGTCTTTAAAAAAAAAAAAGTCTCTAATGTTAAGAAGCTCAATTTCTGGTAGGACTTTTTCCTGATAATGTTCCAAAAGCAGAACCTGTGTTTTGTCAGACTTACAGCTTTAACTGTTATTATTAGTCCTCAATATTAGACTTGCAGAGTGGTTTGGCTTTTGGGGTGTGTGGGGCGTGGGTTTTTTTTGGGGTGTGAGTATATGTGTTTGCTTTGTGTGGTTTGTGTGTGTGGTGGTGTTTGTGTGGGGTGGTTTTTTTTGTTTGCTTTTTTTTTTTAAAAAAAAAATACACTCCAGCACAACTGAGTGAATTAAGAAGGCCATGTCTGGTCATGGAGTAAAAATGCATTCATTGTGAGATAAATAGAAGCTTGCTAGAAAATCCACTTTTAAAAAAAATATTTTTTCTTATGGTTAGAGGAGTAATACTTGCAAAGATTTTTGCACTTCGCAGTTTCCTTCATTTGTATTTTGACTATGTCTGAAATTGGAGAGTGGGGAAAAAAGAAAAGAATATTTGTAATTGTGTGTTACTTGAGTACTGCTACTATCAGATTTTCATTACTCCTCTTCTTTACAGTTGATGATTTTAGGACTGTTTCTCTGAAGTTGTTGCAGACTCACTTTAAGAAATCTTTAGAGGAACGTAAAGTAAGCAGGGTGGAATTCCTCCCAGTTCACTGGCATAGCTCTCTGCATGGAGATGCAACAGTTGTAGACAGGTGAGTATACTGTTCAATGTTGTGAACTTCATACAAGCTGCATCTTAACAGTTTTCGTAAAGTGGATAAAAAGAAAAGTTAATATGCTCTTTAGGCTAGATGAATAAATGTATGACTGGGTTACAAAAGAGAATCGCTAATTTTTTTAAATTAACATTTTGATGAGGAGTATAGGGAAAGCTGGAAAGGCATGTGGAATATTTTCTCTTGTTTATTTTCATGACACTGAGTGACAGGATATGTATATGCACACACATTTTTTCAATACTGCATTTTCATGAAAGTGGCTAATGCGTTGATACGTGGTGATGAGTGAGTGTGTAGAGATAGTGATCGTAAGTATGAGGTGGTGAGAATGGGGATGTATTGTCCAGCAACAGGTATGTGCAATTTAGAGTGGAGAGTTTTCTCTCCTGTACCTTCCTGCAGTCTCATTGAGTCTGATCCTAGGAGATGTCAGTGTCCTCTTTCTGAAGAAGGCATTGAGCCCTCTGTTCAGTCCTAGAGTAGTACCTGAATTATGATTAGGCAGTTAAGCTGAGATTATTATTATTATTTTTTTTTTTTAAACAAAGTATCTATATTTGGGTAGGAGAGTTACAGCATTTTAAAGTCTATTTTAAAATCAGTTCTTGGTGCCTATCCCTTTGCTGTCGCTTGACATTTCAAGCTGTTTTCTCTTGCTCAAAGATGGGGAAGTAGAAATTGCAAGGGTAGCAACCTGTACCACTTAGAGCGCACGCTGGTGTTCTCCAGACTGTTCTAGCTCAGTCAAGTTATACTGCTTTCCTAGAGTCTTAAGTCTTTTATTCTCATTTGAACGCTGCATTATCATGAGGAATGAAGATCCTCATTCTTCACTGATGAAGAATTGATCAGAAGAGGCACTGATTGCCTGTTAATCAAACCAGGCAATGCTAACTAACTAAGGCAGTCTCAGTTCTCTAGCAATTCCATTGCAGCTGTCTTAACTCCAGGCAGGCAGATGGTGATGCCAAGCTTTTTCTCCAAAAAGAGAGCATTATGTTGCCTGTTACTTCAGTTTCACCTTCAGTTTTTATATGCAAGTTCTTTTTGTCTTCCGCTTCTACCAATCTGCTCACAAAACTTCCCTGTTAATATGAGAGCAGTGTTGGAACAGCGAAGAGATTATTTCAGACATCCCTTCAGCCTGGAGAGAAAAAAGGGAGCCGTATCTTTCTCAATTATGTACAATCAGCAGATAGCACTAATGTATGAACCTGCAAGGCCAGAAGGCTATATGGGTTTTTTTAATGTCTGTAGAGACCATATCTGTAGTATTTACACTGCGGTTCTACTACCTGTCATTTCAAAAGTTAACAAGTTCTTATCAGCATTTCTGTAAAGGCATTCATGCTTCTAATGATTTTGTGTTACTAGGAACATAAAAAAAATCACTTTGCCAAGCATTGGACGCCTGCGCCACTTCACCAATGAAACACTCCTTGACATACTGTTCTACAACAGCCCCACCTACTGTCAGACGATTGTGGATAAAGTGGGGATGGAAATGAATCGTTTGTATGCTCTTTTCATGAGTCGCAACCCAGACTTCAAAGGAGGAGTCTCTGTGGCTGGGCACAGTTTAGGTAATTATCTAAGGAATTGATTTGGGATAAAACCAGCATTTCTACACTAAGGGAAATGGAACCTTCATTAAGCATAAGGCTAAAATTACTTGGTAGGCATGGCTGTCTTTCAGAATACTGGTGACTAAAAGTCAAACAGCTCTCAATAGCTAAGTTTATAAAGCTTTGAGAGAAGGTTAGTACTTCATGGATGCATGCATTTCCCCCTTTGCCCCCCCACCCCCTTAGTTTCCTTCATGAAGACTTAGTGTCTAATTTGTGTTTAAAAGTTGACAGGTTATCTGGTGTCTTGTTAGGTGGGTAACTTCTGTGTCTCAGAACCCCCACTTACTAAAAGTAAGATAATTTTTTGGAGCATAGAGTAAGTGTTACAAAGACATATGACATACTGGTTGGGGCTGGTACTTTTCCTCCAGTTTGGCAAGCAATCTAAGATGGTTAAGGAAAGACAGTTTAATCATGGCAACTATATAAAGCTATTTCACATGAATGGGGGGAAAAAAAAAGGTTTGCTCTTTGCTGAGAATGATTGTGTTCAAGTTAATATGTGGGTATTTTAGTTTTAATTCAACCATCCTTTTTGATCAATCTATACGTTGCTATTACTATTGCATATAAATCTTGCTTAGGATTTAGGGACAAGAAAATAGGACATTTTTCCCAAGGCAACTTTAATTCCTGCTTCCAGGTTCCTTAATTCTATTTGACATATTGTCTAACCAGAAGGACTTGGCTTCATCAGTAAATACTGGACCGTTCTCTGGTGTTAATGGGACTGTAAAAGACGTGGCTGTTCATGATAAACAGGTAACTTGCATGCTAGTCTTTCCAGGCAAATAGATCTGATACTTTCAGCAACTTTTTCTTAAGTTTTCAGAATTTATTAGCTGAAACACAGTTGTGGGTTCTGATAGTACATTTTAACATGTTAATGGAAATGTGCAGTTTTGTAAATATCGTCAATTCTCAGGACAAGCTATTTGCATCTCTCTCAAATTCCAAGTAAGCCAGTAAAGGGATTTGATCATGAACATCAGCTTTGACCCTTGTGGACACGTAACTTGGTCTTAACAGTATCTGAATGGTGGGAGAGATGCGTAAGAGGGAAAGAATCTATCTGTGTTCAGGCTAGAAACAGTGACCAGTTGTTTGATGATTAAAAGGAAATATTTTTGAGTGTCGGAAAGCTCAAGAAACCTTTTGCCTCTCTTAGTAATTTTTAAATATGTATTTTGCTGATCTATTATTAGTGGAAAATCTGTATCCTGCTTTACTAAAAATGGGCATAAATTTACAAAGCTTACATAATAATGTTTTTAAGAGAAAGTAATTAAACTTGTATTTACTTGCTGCATATTGGCTTTTCACTGTTAGATGATGTGATTCTGTTTCTGTGCTGTTTTTTTTTTTGTTTTGTTTTTAAGGTGACTGAAGATACCAGTTCCTTGGGCTCCTCAATTACTACTTCTGGTGATGACTTTTGTGAGCCTGAAGTAGATGATGATGTTCTTACTTTGCAGAAGACTCTGGAAATGCTTAGTTTGTCGGAGTATGCAAGCACATTTGAAAAGGAGCGAATTGACATGGAGTCTCTGGTAAAATAATGTTCATTTGACTTATGAGGATTGCCAGGGTATGGAGGCTTATGTTTGGGTTTTTTGTGTTTTGTTTTGTTTTTTTAAATGAGTTTAGTGTACCATGAGGCGTGAAAGCATTGCAAAGGGGTAAGATAATTAATGTCTGACATGAAGACTAAACGTTATGTGAATTTTTTTTCTTGAGGTTTTTTTTCCCAATTATTTTGGGGCACTTTGTATCATGTCTCTTTAATTTTTTCCTTATTTCTGTAGCCTCATAAAATGTCTTATCTAATTCATAAGTCATTGTGAATAAGAAATGATATATGTTACTAGAAAAGTTATGAAGTATGCTTTGATGTGTGTGGTTTTTTTTTTTAGCTGATGTGTACAGTCGATGACCTGAAGGAAATGGGGATACCTCTTGGACCAAGAAAGAAAATAGCTAATTTTGTAAAAGATAGAGCAGCCAAGCAGGTAAGTACATTTTTCAGGAATGAAATAAGAAGTTGTTAAACAAATGTAACTGACTTCCTTGCTGTGGAGTAACTTCTATTCTTTAGCACACTTGTTAACATCATGGATATATTAAAGGAATTTTGTCAACTGTGAAATGAACTTTTTTTTCCTGGTTTTGAAACTTGTCTCAAAAGGAACAAAAGAAAGCAGTAGCAGAAAAGAAAGCAGTGCTGGCTGCCACACTCCAAACTCAAGAAGATGCCCAGAAAGCAAAAGAGACGGTTAGTTCTGTCTCCCCTTCAGAGTCTGGTCAGCTGCACTCAAAGAGGAAGCTTCCAGTTGGTGCATCCGTTTCTTCTGTGAACATTGACTATGAGTATTTTGAAGTTGGAACTGGCCAGGTGAGACTACATAGATTGAAATGATTCATTTGGAACAATACTGTCCTTTTGCTTGGTTTTGTTTTTTTTAATGTTGATGACTTTGTGCTACTTCCCTTGATTGTTGCACAAAAGTTATGTTTATGTAGAACTTTACCGTTTGGCGGGAGGGAGGGCTGGGAGAGTGGGTTAGATTACTGAAAAGCAAAACTTACTATAACAAGGATGTCACTACAATCCCTTTTTTCTTTCAGCAGTGAGTGAGCTGTAAACATGGTGTGTTCCAGAAGCAGAACTATGTGAATGACATAATATTGAATGGTTCTGTGGCGTTACATTTAACATGGTAGCCCAAATTGATCCATTTATGCTGTTGTATTTAAGTTTTACCTCAAACTTAACTTAAAAAACAAAACTTGAAGACTTCCTGTTTTAAATCTATTTTTTTATTTTTTGTACTTTTGAACTTTTTTTTAAGAAAAACATTTCAATATTATAGTATTAAAATGTACTAGTACTATAGTATTAGTATGGAAGAGGGCAATGCAGCTGAAGCTGAAGTACTGTGAGCATGTGGTTGATTTAATACACAACTTGTTTTTCCTTCCTAGTTAAGCATTATATTAACTAGCTGGCAGTTCTGAGAGATTATGTATCTGATTTCTGTCTGGTAGGTTTCTGTGGTTTACAGTGCCTTGGACTTTGAACCAGATATTTTCTTTGCTCTTGGTTCTCCTATTGGTGTGTTCCTTACTGTGAGAGGCGTGGAGAAGATTGATGAAAACTACAGGCTTCCTACTTGCAAGGGATTCTTCAATATCTATCATCCCGTGAGTAAGCAGTACTTTCGAGATTTGATTTTAGTTGATGCAGATGACAACAATGCAGAATACTAAGTTTTAGCCTCTGAGCATTACACCTCCTGTTCCCCTACACACATTTCCCAATACGCCCTTTTAAAAAAAAATGACCCAAGTGAAATATATATTCCAAATATTTGTGGTCTTTTACTGCAAAAGTAAAGTAGAGCTGGCTATAGGTTCCATACCTAGCATTCTAGGCATGGGTTGGCTTGATAATATTTTCCCTGTTCATTTTCAGAGCTTAAAGAACTTTTTTTTTTTTCTTTTTTCATTAATTTCAAGCCACTCTTGTGGATTTTTATAAAGTGTTTGTATTTGTGCCATTTACAGGACTTTTCTGAGTTTCCAGTTTAGATTCTGGGAAATTTAGAAATCCTTAGAGGTTTTGCAGTGCATACATTTGTCCTTTTCTGTCCCATCTCACTTAACAATTAAACAGTGACATGTTGGTAGAGAACATCAGAGTGCAAGGAAGTTTTGCTGCTCTTTCACTGTTGTGTTTCCTCTCTTAGAATCTCTGTCTGTAGGAGAGCAAGACCTAATTAGTTAATGAACCTGCTTAATCTTATGATTAAACTAAATGGCCATGAACTGAGTTTCTGTAAACTGAAGTAGAACAGCATTAAAAAATAGTTCTCTATTAATCATAAATAGGGATTTTTTTTTTTTCACTGAAATGTGACAATTAGAATAATTTCTAAGATAACTAAATGTCGATGTGTTGTTTCTTAACAGCTTGATCCAGTAGCTTACAGGTTAGAACCAATGATCATTGAAGACATGGATTTAAAACCAGTTCTTATTCCACATCATAAAGGCAGAAAAAGACTTCATTTGGGTAAAAAGAAAACTTATTTCATATATGGATCTCATTCCTAATTTACTCATTTGATGCATTAGAATATTGTAAAATTTCAAGAGACTAATCAGTGTTGCTGGATATCTAACTCCATGTTTTTCATAAATGTCAGAGGGGATTCCTCCCAGCCCCGTAAGTTGGGCATTCACAACTGCATTCAAATGTAGTAATCGTAATTCCTCCAGATTTGAGCTTCTAATTAACAAAGTTCCTTTTCAAAATTGCTGTACCTCACTTGTTCACCTTAATTTCTAAGATCATGTGAAACAGAAACTAAATTTGCTGGTTTCTTTTACCTTGTCCCTAATGACCACCATGAAGTGTTTAACCAGTGTCTGTTCAGTATTGGAAACATTGAGGAAAAAGGTGGTTCCATAGCCGTTGGTGGGCAGGGACTGGATTTTGTTGCTCACGAGTTTTCTTTTTTCATTAATTTCAAGCCACTCTTGTGGATTTTTATAAAGTGTTTGTATTTGTGCCATTTACAGGACTTTTCTGAGTTTCCAGTTTAGATTCTGGGAAATTTAGAAATCCTTAGAGGTTTTGCAGTGCATACATTTGTCCTTTTCTGTCCCATCTCACTTAACAATTAAACAGTGACATGTTGGTAGAGAACATCAGAGTGCAAGGAAGTTTTGCTGCTCTTTCACTGTTGTGTTTCCTCTCTTAGAATCTCTGTCTGTAGGAGAGCAAGACCTAATTAGTTAATGAACCTGCTTAATCTTATGATTAAACTAAATGGCCATGAACTGAGTTTCTGTAAACTGAAGTAGAACAGCATTAAAAAATAGTTCTCTATTAATCATAAATAGGGATTTTTTTTTTTTCACTGAAATGTGACAATTAGAATAATTTCTAAGATAACTAAATGTCGATGTGTTGTTTCTTAACAGCTTGATCCAGTAGCTTACAGGTTAGAACCAATGATCATTGAAGACATGGATTTAAAACCAGTTCTTATTCCACATCATAAAGGCAGAAAAAGACTTCATTTGGGTAAAAAGAAAACTTATTTCATATATGGATCTCATTCCTAATTTACTCATTTGATGCATTAGAATATTGTAAAATTTCAAGAGACTAATCAGTGTTGCTGGATATCTAACTCCATGTTTTTCATAAATGTCAGAGGGGATTCCTCCCAGCCCCGTAAGTTGGGCATTCACAACTGCATTCAAATGTAGTAATCGTAATTCCTCCAGATTTGAGCTTCTAATTAACAAAGTTCCTTTTCAAAATTGCTGTACCTCACTTGTTCACCTTAATTTCTAAGATCATGTGAAACAGAAACTAAATTTGCTGGTTTCTTTTACCTTGTCCCTAATGACCACCATGAAGTGTTTAACCAGTGTCTGTTCAGTATTGGAAACATTGAGGAAAAAGGTGGTTCCATAGCCGTTGGTGGGCAGGGACTGGATTTTGTTGCTCACGAGTACACATCAGATCAAGGTGCTATACTTAAATTTTGCATACCTAATAAGGAAAGTCAGTTTTGCTGTACAGTTGACAACATTACTGTTGTACAAGTTCACAAAGCCCTCCTGAAAGCCTGTCTTCAGGCACTTGGATGGAGAAATTCTGCAGCATTCATACTTTAGAATGGTACGTTAGAATGAGTCTGCTTTCCTAGACTAGACGAGGTACTTGTTAAGGAATGTTTTAGGTTACAACTCTCAAAAAGTGTGTATAGTAAAGGAGAAAAATATGGTCTGTTGCTCTTTACTGGTTTTTCTTTGATGTAGTTGAATGTTCCATGGAATAGTCATGACCCCTGAGGTAGCAGACCCATGTGGTTCTAATCAGTTACTGTGAAGAGCTCTCCTTCATTCAGAGTTTCCCACCAGTATTGAATGGCAGCTTGGTTACTGGTGACACAATTACTGACCTGTAGCAGAATTACAGGCTAGAGTTGTCTGGGAGCGCTTCTCCAGATTCACTACTACTGCAAGAGACATTGGTAGCTCTTCTGGTCTCTTCTGCTGTGCTGGAGTTTGAAACTAGCCTCTCTATAATAATTTTCCTTTAGTGTAGGATGTTAGGGGTGAATGTGGGTGATGGTGGTGTTGAGGGATTGGCTGGTGTAACTATTTTTGTGGACCCTTCTGGACTTGGAGGCTGTTGGACTGTTTCCTGTGCTAGTAGGTGTTAATTCATTGACCCATACAATGAAAAATTAATTGTGTATTAATTACATTTCACCTAATCTTTTTAAATGGAATATAGAAGCAGGAAACATGTTCATGACATAGCAGGCCTGTTTCTCCTAATACTTGGGATGTTTTTTGAACAGGGTTTAATCATTCCAGTCTTAGTTTATAATTTTAAATCCTTCTACTATGGTGAGTGATTGATTGATTGATTGATTGATTTTTAGAGTTGAAAGACTCTCTCTCTCGTATGGGATCTGACCTGAAACAGGGTTTTATTAGCTCTTTGAAGAGCGCATGGCAGACCCTCAATGAATTTGCACGTGCTCATACATCTTCAACTCAGCTACAAGCGGAACTGGAGAAAGTAGCTAACCAAATTAAAGAGGAAGAAGAAAAGCAAGTGGTAGAAGGTATGTGGACACATTGTTGGTTTTCTTATAACTTATTGATCTCAAATTAGTAGAAACTTGAGCATCCTAGTAACTGTTTGCTATTGATTTTCCTGACCCTATTAAGGAGGCCTCTGTGCATTTGGGGTATTAATGTTAAGTGTAGGATCTATTGCTGCATTTTTTTGTCTTTTAGGAACGGAAAAGTTAACTTTTATTGAAGGATATTTTAGGCTTGTGTTTGTATAACCTTTCAACTTTCTGTTAGAAGGGCAGGTTTCTAAATCAGTTGTGTTTTCTTTCTTCTCAGGGCAAATGAGTACAAATAAATATTTATTTGTGAGATTTATTCTCTTCAGTAGTGTTCTGCTGAGTTTTTGGGATGAGCTAAGAAGCATTTAAGTATGTGCTTTAACAGAAAAAAATGCTGCTGAGGAAAATAAACTTAAGTCAGATATAAATATTACCCCTAATGATACCAAGGGCAGGCTTCCCACTTGTGAATTATCTGTTGATGTTTAGTAATGCTGGCTTTGTGTATACTTACAAAGACAAAACATTCCTCCTAGTTTAAATTGAGGACAGTGATTGACTCTATGCAAGGGGGATGTAAAAATATATTATTTCAGGTTATTTGCTTGTGGAATGACTGGATCTGTCTATGTATAAACAGTGGGGTTTGTTTTTAAAATTGCTCAGCTACTACTTTATGTGAGCTATTCTTCAAACAAACTCTGTTTAAACTGTTATGAAAGAAATAAGCCTATAGTTCCAGTAACCTTTCTGAATTATGCAGTGGCATGCTAGTCAGTTGAGGCTGTTGTTATTGTCTTATTGCAAGCACTTGGAAATTGTAGCAGGGAAAATGGGTGATATTTCTTGATTATACTCAAGCAAGCTTTGCTTGAAAATAGTTTAAATCTTAAACTCTTTAATTTTAGCTGAAAAGATCACAGAAAGTCCAGACCCTCCAAAAGATGAAGATTTTTTAGTGAAGGTTGGAATGCTAAATGGAGGACGTCGTATTGATTATGTTCTACAAGAAAAACCAATAGAAAGCTTCAATGAATACCTTTTTGCTTTACAGAGTCATTTGTGCTACTGGTAAGAAGAAATATTTGTGATTCTGTAAATACTGCTTTTCTGATATAACTGTGTGTCTTTAAATGTTGGTAATGACATGCCTACCATTTATCTTGCTCCTATTGTCTGTTACTTACCTGTGACCAGTATGATAATAGCTAGAATCATGTTTCCTGTCTTGAGCATTTTATAATGAAAAGTCAGGTGATTTCTGTCAAAAATCATGCCCTAGTGTTTCACTTCAAGTACGTTTTGACAAAAATAACTGGGTTTATATACACAGGTCTATTTTTCAGGCGACTGCTGATTTGAGAAGTTAAACATTGCAAAAGGACCAACCAATTATAAAGCTACCAGAATAGGAGTTGTTCTAGTGGTCGATGTGTATGCATATGACTTAGGACACCTGAGTTTTCTGGGTCTTTGTAATCTTTGAAATGTTTGGAAAAGATGACTGTCGAGTTGGATACGACGTCCTCATCACTTAATTCTGAAATGGCCTCTTGTTTGGAAAGATGTTGCCTTCCCACACAGGCATACCGTAAAGATAAATTTGTTATGCTCTGGATGCTCAAGTGTTATGTAATTGAGACGATTCAAGTATTAAGGAAAACGGTATATATGACTGTCCATGAATGTCAGTCTCAAGGTGTCACACCTAGATGTCACTATTAGCTAATCTCATTTCAAAATAAAATTCTGTGTTAGCACAAAGTAAACCTATTGTCCTGTTTGCAATAAAGACATTGCATACTGGTCTCTTGAACTTTGACACCTTTAGCTACAATCATTTTCAGAACAAAGAGAGCTCCAGGAGCATTTTGACAACTAGTTTTTCAAATAAAACTATTCATGAAGGAATTGTATTAGACTACAATATGTAGTAAAACTTTATTACCTCTTCATGTTGGAATGAAATTGCTGGGTATTGATGCTCTGCTATCAAAGATTAACAAATAAAAGGAAGAAAAAAGGCACAGTGGATCTTCCTGTAAATTTGGATGGTTATGATTTACCACTTGTGTACAGTGGTTGCTCATATACGGAACAATTTATAGAACAAGAAGCAGAGTTTGGTGTCATCATGGAGTCAGAGCTGCAGTACGCCATTGCCTTATCTGGATTTGGATTTTTTTTTAAGTGCTTACATGTTTCCAATGGAGAAAGATATATTTCCAGTTATAGGAATAGCAGTAACTATTGACCTATTGTATTTGCCCTTATGAGTTGGCTCTGGTTTTTTGGTATGTCATTGTATGCATTTTATTACTGTCATAAAATTAAGCACACATGAAAATACACAAGATGTGGAATGATAGAGCAAAGGATGTGTAAACTGTATTTGGCAACACAACAGCACACCTTTATATGTAAAAGACAAGCTGGGATGTCAGTTGCTGAGCTGTGCAAAATGCTCTTCCGGGGGGGGGAGTGACTGTTTTTGTCTTCCAGTAAGCAAAATACTAGTCTCTTGTTCTGAGTTAGCAGGTGCTGGACAAGCGGCGCTCTACACTATTTTTGAAGGTTTTGATTTTCAATAGCTAATAATTTTTAGAAGCAGGCATTTTTCCAGAGATTAAAATACGGAATTGAAAGCATTACCCGAAGGATCATATTAAAGTCGATATCACTTGTATTGTTAAAGATCAGTAGCTGCTGGAGAAGGGATTATGAAGGCTGCAGTGCTGATGTGTTCCAGCACTGTTGAGCATTGTGCTCTTGCAGGGCTCCCCGAGCAGTTGGTGACCCAGTGGTGGCAGTGCCGTTTCGTGGGTACAGTTGAAGGAACGGGGAGCTCTTTTCCACAAGGCGGCAGCCGATCATTGCCAGGTTTTTAAAAACTTGCTACCCATAGCTTTTTTTGTCATTCAAGTAAGGAAGATAAGCACGATGGTTAATGACCCAAATATGAGAGGGTTGGGGTTTTTTTTGTTTTGTTTTTTGGTTTTGGTTTTTTTTGGAGGGGGGTGGTGGGGAAAGCCTAAAATGAAATGATCTGTATGTTAGAGAGAACAGAGCTTCCATGTTGATCCTTCTGCTTGCTTGTTTGCTTGTTCGTTTAATAGTGGAGACCGTCAAGAAACGTGGTTAATACCTCTATGCTCAATTGTGGAAAATATCTGTAGTCCCTTAGCTTGCACATTTAAATCTGTCCTGGTGCTCTGTAAATGATGTTCCTCACATTTGGACGATCACAGTTCTGACCATCTAAATCTCTTTTACTGTCTCCCTGTGTCATTTCTTTTAAAAAGCACAGGAAGCTACCCTATCTAACAACCCCTGCAGCTTTGGAACTTTGTTAAAATTTGCCTGTTTAACTTTGTTATTTTTTACAGTGGTTGTTACTCTTTTATATTGGTATTGTTTATGTGTGTTTAAATAACACTTTATAGGCAAATAAGACAATTACATCTGTCTGTGTTAAATTTAAATTGAGATAGCCTGAAGCTTTAATTTTGAAAAGGGGAGGGAAAACACCGACTTGGAAACATGGCTGTAAAATTATATTCATCTTTAAATTATTTGAGAACTTCCTTACTTTTTAGTGGTAAGGAAGAGAGGAAGACTATGGATATTTAATATAGTCTATTTACAAGGAAGTGCCAGCCAGTTAGGAGAGAAGAATTAGAATATTGTTGATAGAACAGGCAAGGCCAAGTTTTGACAATGGGCTGATAGATGCAGTGGAGCAAGTAGAGGAAGGAAAGCCTTGACAAGTAGAATGTATTCTTGGTGGAATACATTCAGGAGCCCATCGCAGACAAAAAGTGATAGACTATTTGAGGAGATTTAAGCTAAATGAGTAACATCAAAGAAGTGGATAGAGAAGGGGATTTCAAGTTGCAGCCATAGTAAGTTAGGGAGGACAAAGTGGGGGAAAAATGCAGTAGAAAAAGGTAAATGCATAGGCTAGGTCTGATAGCAGAAATGATCCAAAACTGATGAAGAATTGTAGCTCAAAAGAAGTTGGTAGTGGTAAGGCCATGTTCCTGAAAGATAAGGACTAGGGCAATAGGTTGTGCAAACTTTTTAGAGAGCTGGAATGGGATGAAGTGTGGCTTACAAGAATTAGAACATGGACCATACCAAAATAACACTTTTTTTTTGTTTGTTTTTTTTTTTTTAAATTCTTCATAGGGGATCTGAAGACACTGCCTTGCTGTTTCTCAAAGAAATATACAGGACTATGAATATCAATCCTGAGCAGTCACAGCATTGATGTATAGAAACATGAATTTGTAAGTTCTAGTATAACTTATGTACTCATATTCAGTTCAGCTGCAACTTAGATGTCTTTACCTTCCCTTTTTCCTCTGAAGTTTAAATTATGAAGCAGGCAGCCACAAAGTGTCATTTTGATTGCAAAAACAATTTCTAGACTTAAATGCAGGGGAAGTCTTCAAGTTCTTCCCCCGCTTCATTCCCAAAAGATATCTGATGTTAGAGTTTTTGGTATGGGATAATAATTGCCAGTACAAATATGTTAAAAAATACAATCTCTCTTTATCATGTTTCAGTTGTTCAGTGAATGTTCAAGTGTAGGAAAACTTGGTGTTATTGGATATGATGCAACTTCATTTACAGTGCAGTAGGTTAAATAACACCAACAGTGTTCCAGTGTTGTAATGTGCGTATTGTAGTATTGGTTGACCAACTGTGCACATGTATGCCAGGGAAGAAGTTGCTTCTCTCCTAAGAAGGTGTTAAACATTGATAGTAATAAATTACTGAATGAGACATCTATATATGCTAGTATTTTATTATCTTTGTATAGCTTAAGAATTTCAGTAGAACAAGTGGAACAATATAGCATGGAAGTTGGTTCACTTTGAAAAGAAATTAAATACACAATATAATTGAGTATCTTAGACCTGAAATATACTTGCAGGTATTTTTATTTTAAGATGTGTGTGTCCTAACTGAGGATCTGTATTGCACCAGTTTGCATCACTGGATGTTGTAGAAAAGGCTATATTCTCTTTTGAGAGGCAAGGAGGAAGAAATATGCACCTTGCCTTTTTGGAATCATACAGCAAGATAGTTTCTGACGTATTTCTCCAATTTTCGGAAGAACTGATAATGTCAAGGTACATAATACCTAGTATGAAAAGAAATACTTGACATTTCAGAGGAATATTCTAGATATCTTTAACTACTACCATGCAGTTTTAGTAGTCTTTTGTAACAGAATGCTTCTGATGGTCAGTTGATAGCATCTTTTTAAAAAATGAAATGTCATAGCTGATCAAATGCATTTTTTAAAGCATGGCCAAATAATAGGAAGAAGGCACTGTTTGGCTGCACAGATCTGACAGTGGTGTATCAGTTATCACAATGGCTTATGCAGAGTCTCAAGTCATAGTTGCAGAATTTTTTCTCTGCTTTTATTTCTTTATGACCACTTAGGGTGAGATCAAATGAAGCTTATTGCTACAGAAATAATTCTTAGTCTCATTGAGGGGGATGGGATGTGACAGTTTATCACCACAAAGCTAAAAGTGGGTTTGTTGCTTAGCTTCAGCAGATGCTGGGATAATTGTATTTTTCATTGAGAACTGCACAGTCGGAGGATGGTTTGGCAGGGGGTCATGCAACAAAGCACAGTCGAGGAAGTCTGTGTGATTGTAATACCATTAGGAATTGCTCAGAACTTCTCTCAGCACTTGCTTTGAGACTAACAGTATTTGAGACTAGGATTCAGATCCCAGAGGCTTAAATGGGAGGACAGTTAGGGCCCACTGGGATGCACTTAATGACAAGTGGTATCTTGGGAAAGCTGCACACTACAAGACCAGGATCTCTTTTCCATGAGAAGAAATGTCTCTACATACACTGTGTAAAATATTATTGCATAAGTCTTGCAGTAGGGGAAAGAAGAATTCTCCCCCAGTGTTAGACAGTAGTCAGGTAGGGTTGGCATGTGGGTTTTTTCTTTTACTTTTTTTTCTTTTCTTTTAAGAGCTTCAAATGTGAAGGGTGGCAGTGTGAAGGTAATGGATTATCCCGCTGTGCCTATGACAGCAACATCCATTTACCTATCTAAAAGTAGATTATCTGAAGAAACAGCCTCTCTATTTGTGGGCTGCTCAAGGGAAAGAGTAAATGGCAAAGGTGGCTCTGGGATCCCTCTTCATACTTTTCATGTTAATTGATTTGAATGCTGAGACCTCACCACTTCCCTGTTTTGATGTGCAGAGCTACCTCTTGCTGTCCAGTTTAATTTCATGGTGTCTGCTGTCAGCAGAGGGAAATAGACAGGATCTACTAGCCTGCTTGCCTCTTCTCAGGGATGTTGATCTTTATGGTGCTGTTGGCCAGTGCAGATCCCTTTAACTTCTTGGGGACTGTGGTAGTTTTGGAGCAGATAAAAATTTAGCAGAGGCAAGCTAAGGGAGGAGCTGGATGTTCGGTTTTATCTCTGGTCTGAATTAGCTGATTGTTTTCTTTTGGCAAGATGGAGGGAGCTGGCCAAACGGTGTTCTTAAAAGCAGAAGAGGGACTAAGGTGGCCACTGTGCTTCATCATACAGAGGATGAATTTTGAAAGCAAAAAGGGGAGCATTGATGCACAGCATCTGCTGCATAGTACGTTTCTGTAGTGTTCTGTCTTGGGAGGTTTTTCTTGACATCTACTGGTAACTTACTCTTAACTAAGTCAGTCAGTAGCGTTAACTATCTTAGCTAAAATTACATATGAGAAGAAT
Organism: Aptenodytes forsteri; assembly: GCF_000699145.1. NCBI lineage: Eukaryota > Metazoa > Chordata > Aves > Sphenisciformes > Spheniscidae > Aptenodytes > Aptenodytes forsteri. The sequence continues at coordinate 21,254,792 of NW_008795129.1, forward strand.
TCATTGCACTTAAAATTGACGAGTAGCGACCGATCTCTTTGCTTCTAATCACTGATAAAATAGTACAAATGGTATTAAAACCTCTCGAGTTCTACTTTTATTTTGTATGAGTGACTTGATTTAGCTCTTCTAGATCATCTTGAAGCTGTTCTTTGTGAAACAATAATGCAGGGTTTCATGTAAACAATGTAAAGAAGTGCTTGGGACAACTTTAACACATAAATTGGAAATTCCATTTCCTGTATCTATTTTGGTATCTTGGTTGAAAGGAAACTGAAAACACTAAGATGTTTTTAAATGACTCTTGCAAATGAGAATTTTGTCCTTTACTAAAGCATAGCCACCACTAGCATCTAATTCTTTTTATTAGATTCACAGGAGTATCTTTCACTGTGTTGGTTAGAAGATTTGTTTAAGTTACTATACACTCTATATATTATTCTTATTTTTACAGCTCTTTTTAGAGGGCCCTGGTGAGGGAGGAGAATGCACCAGCATATTAAAGCTCGGCTGTATAAACTACCACATCTTTATTTCCATCTCTATTTAGAGTAGGATAATTTCTTACCATAAGTTAAAGAATCTAGTAGCTAATTAAAATGTATAGTGAATGACATCCTATGCGAAGTTGTTGTGAGCTCTTTTTGTTTGTAATTGTAATTGCCAATTTGTGTCCACAAAAAGTATATTTCAGGAGCTTATTGTATTAAAAAATTGATAAAAAATGTGTATGGATTTTTAGATCTTTTTGAGTCCTCTTGAAATTGAATGTTGGCATATTTCGTTTTATTAGTACTACTGCAAGAATAGAGAACTTGATATATTTCATATTTCCCATATGTACATGTTCTGTTTTCTCTGCACAGCCATACCTGTTGCTCCGACAGACCTGGTGAAAAACACTTTGAAGAACATCTAGTATTTTCATAGTTACAGATGACAAGATAAGCATCAGACTTTTTTCCTGCTAGTCCAGAACTTGCTCAGACTCTACCTTCTTGTGTCACTTCAAGCAAACTTAAATTTTGAGATGATCAGCACTGTCATTCAAGAGATGGATGGAATGACACAATTTTGATCTTAAAAGCAGTTTAATTGTACAGTTGCCAAGTACAAAGTGATCGCTGAAGAAGTTTTTTTTTTGGCATGCAAATCATTACTTCTCTCCTTCAGCTATCCTGTCTTAGCTGGCTGTCAAACATGCTTTGCCTATCAAGGCAGCATGTCCTTATTAAAAAGGACTTGTTGAGAAACAGCAGTAATCTGCTTTTCTTGACACGTTTCTTGGTCCACCTTTTCAAAATAAAATGTGAACTGTAGTTATAACCATCTTTAATACAGATTACACAAAACAATTCATATTTACTAAAAACTAGCAACCAGAATAATTTTCTTACTATTGTAAGTGTGATGGAAATTATTTTATAAAGACCTTTTTAAGCCTCTGTTAAGAGTTTTATTGTGGGTTTTTTTTAAGTAAAAATGAACCTTTGACTTTGAAACTGTTAGAGGTTTGTTACAGCTAGTTCAGTGTTCACATCTCCTGAAATGAAGAACAATTTAAAATAACAATTTGGTCTGGTAATTAAGGTAATTTTAGTGAAACTAGGCTGCAGTTGTGAGAACTAAAATACTTACCTTGACCTTGCAGTTTAATATCTCAAACCAGTTAATGTAAATAGAGGAATCTGAAGCTTATGGGTGCTAGATAATAATCTAGGTCCGGACCTGCAATCCAAACTCCATTTTCCTGTAATGAAGTTGAGATGAGTCGGGTAGTATGAAATCCTTTGAATTCATGTCTCTGAATACTGAGCTTCTGTAGCTTTCCTCTGGCTTCAACTTACATGCAAATTGTGGCTTTTCTTAATATTAGTGACTTAACCTTACTACTGACTAATTGCCTCTGTTAATTGCAGTAAATGAATTTTGAAATGCAGTATGTTTTTTTTTTTCCCCTGGTATATGTAAAATACACATTATTGTGTATATATTTTGGTTATTATAATTAAAAATACCTTACTTCCAGTGGGTCCTTACAGCAAGGTTTTGTATTTCATCACAGAAAACAGGTTGGAAGGGACCTCTGGAGAGGTTACTTAGTCCAGCTCCACTGCTCAAGGCAGGAGTGGTTTTGGGCCTTGTTCAAGGATGGAAATCCTTCACCTCTCTGGGCCCTATTCCAATGTTTGACTACTGTGATTGCAAATTTTTTTGTAATATACAATTGGAATTTCCCAGGTGAAGCTTGTGTCTGTTGCCTCTTGTCCTTTCTCTGTGCGACTTCAAGAATAATGTCTCCATCTTCTCTTGTACTTTCACATTAGATAGTTGTGGACAACAAGAAGATTTTTCCTGTTTGGCTTCTTGAGACTGAACACTTTCCTTGACATCTTCTTGCATGCCGTGTGCTGCGGCCCTGTAGTCTTCCTGGGACTTTCCACTGGACGTGCTTTAGTTTATCAAAGTCCATCTTGTTCTGGGAAGCAAGTTTGCCAAAGGAAACTTTTTATCCAAAACAAACGTATTTGTATCTTTGTAAATTAACCTCTGAAGACCAAGTTTTCTAAGCTTTACAATCTGCTTTGTTAGCTAGAATACAAATAATATATTTAAAAAAACCCCCAAACAACAAAAAACCACAACCACTGGGCCTCATTTTCATCTTAAGTATCATAGGGTGGAAGGTTATACACTTATATTTATCAACTCTGTGCAACACCGAATAATCTGATGAATATGCTTAAATAGCTCTGACGGTGTCTTGTTCACGTTCTTCTTTTACTGTAAAGCTGATGGGCTGTGATACAGCCCCCTGGGAGGGAACGGCAGCACCAAGGAACAGTAAAATTTTACGGGTGTTTGAGAAGTGTTGTTGCATGGGGGGCCCTGGCTGGCAAGGAGCTTACTTTGCAGTGGAAGGATGCGCAGGGGAGTATTGCAGGTGAATGAGGACCATCTGGAGCAGAGAAATTGTTTTGGGAAAATAGCATTAAAATCAGTTCTAGTTACATAAAAAAAAAATTTGACTGCAACTGCAGTAACTAGCAATTCTTACATCTTAAAAGCAAACGGAAGTTCAGACATTAAGGAAGGAAAAATGACAGCATAACCAATAATTATATAAAACAAAGAAAAACTGTAAAACAAGTGGAGTTTTAAGAGTGAATTTATATCTGCTACAGATGTATGTATTAATTCCTCAGCAGAAATCCTCCTAGCATGCTGCAACAACTTATTGGGCAGACCATATACAGCACAGACTCTGATATATGCTGCTGTAGGTTTGTTGGGTTTTTATTTATTTTGACTTTTCTAAATAGGAGTAGTAGTTATTATAATCCATAATTAAATAGTCAATGCTAATTAAACTTTAAATTTTTGTATATGGATTACATAATTAAAAGTTTTCCCTGCCATATTTTCATGTGTGCTGAAGTGAATAAACATTTAAAAAAAAAAAAAAAAAAGATTTTCCAGAAGAAGATTTTTTTTAAAAAAAAAAAAAATCAAAATATCTGTGTAGCAGGGCATAATAGCACAGGAAAAGGAGGGGAAATTAGTTCACCTACCCCATAGTGTTGGGAATTGTAACCATCCCATTGCCACTCCCATTCTGCCCTGGGTTTTCTTGTCATCTGCCCATGTCAATATGAAAGTGTCCTCAAAAAAAAAAAAGAAAGTGTACTCCTTCAGACTTGCATCCTGGCCCTGGGCCTCTACAGGAGAAAAGAAACTTAAGGTGAAACTGTCTGAATTAACTTATTAAAAAATAAATGGAGGCTGAGGAGCAGGCAGAAGTGGGGAAGGGGCAACTGGGGTGGTGTGCTGGGAGGGTAGTTCTTGATTCTGCTGTGTTGTTGGTACTTAGAGCATTCACATCAATACTTGTAGGCCAGGGGCTCTGGGATCCCCCTGGAAAATGTCGTTCTCTGCTGTTAATTTTAAGCTCTTCAGTGTCAAAGTGGAAGCTGAGACAGTTTCCTTAAGGTGGGGTAAATGGAGAAAAAGGTAACCCATTCTCTTCTCTGTAACCTACCCCTAGTGTCTTTTTAGCAATTTGGCTGTGGGCTTTAACTTATTCAAGACGTTAACGTGAGAGATGGGTAAATATTGGCTGTGTTCTGCAGCCCTGATTATGGGTCTACAGCTGCCCCAGGTGATGGGCCTGATGTGAAAATACAGGCTGCAGCCATGAGCAGTCCTGTATCGAATGGAGTTGTGCTAGTAGGCTCGTGGAGGTATTCAGAAATATTGGAACAAGCATGGTGTGATGTGCAAAGTGATATTGGCACCATCTGCCTAACCCGAGAGATAGCTCCCGTGGGGTAGTTTTACTCTTCAGTGTTTAAAACATCCTTCAGGCAGATCACCACGTAGTAGTGCATGCTAAGACAAAAGACTGCAAGTCACTCGTAGCAGAAAGGTAAAAATGCGTGACTAATTCTTGCTGACAGAAGCCACTCGGTAGGGCGCAAAGTAGAAGATGCATCTCACCCTGTGAGAGCTCTGTGACTTTCCTAAAGACATTTTATCTCCCTTCCTGCTCCTGAAAACCTGCAGTGTTATTTGGGGACAGAGAGTCATCATTAAAAGCCTCAAGCAGCAACAAGCTGCTTTAGGAAATGCTCCAATCACAGAAAACAGGTCACCTGGGCCATGAATGAGATGGTCTAACTAATGCCACCTGTGTCCTGGCCTGCCGGTGAGAGGCTGGCTCCCCCATTTCAGCAGCTGAGGTTGGCTGAGCTACTTAGATCAGTATTTCCTACAATTAACACATTCATGCTAAGTGTTCTCTGGAGGATCTTCTGAACTCGATGCTCACTCCCTGCGCTGCTCTGACGCAGCCTTTCACTTTTATAATGGGAGACTATCTCTGTGCCCTAATACAAAGATCTGAAGACTTTTGACAAGATACGGTGCTTTGTTTAGTGAAGTCATCGGAAAGCAAATGCCTTTACTTTCCTTCTGTGAGGAAACTGCTGTGTTGAATGGCACGCAATGCTTCCAGGTAAGCACGTATGCAACATTGTGTTGATCTTACTTTATATCTACAAATCTGTTAATTTGGCCTTTTTTTTGAAAATAAGTTCATTGAAGGATGGAAGTGTTCTGACTGACTTTTCCACAAGCACTTAGTCCTCATAACATGACAGATAACGTGTGCAGGAACCAAAGGTTGCCGGTGAGTTCCCCAAAGCCACAGAAGAAATGAAGGGCACAGACAGAAGAAGTATACAGTGCGCAGAATAAATTGAAAAAAAAAAACCCAGAAAAGTGAAAAACTAATTGATTTCCACAGAAAGGTCACACCTTTCTGGATACTCCTTTCATATGCTAATCCAGATGCTGATACAGTCCAGTTTTGCATTGAGGCCTTGTGGAAAATTAATTTTCAGGTGGAAATTTTTATAAATGAATTCCAAGGACAAAATCGGAGCCTCTCTAAGAAATCCAGCACCTTTCCAAAAGATTCCCATTTGAATGAAATTGAATCTGTCATTGACAATTTAATTCTTTTGAAAAACCTTTTGACCACTGCTCTTCTCCCGCTGTTTCAGGAGCCGTTGCCTCCGCCGGCAGTGAACATTTCTGTCCTCTGGGAACACCTCCTCGCACATCTCTTCATGAAAGAAGCACAGTCAAATAATTTCTCTGTGTGCTAGGAGATGTCTTGCATAACACTGAAAATTTTCAGTAACTGTGCGTCTAGAGTTGTCCTGGTCTTTTCCCAATGGATGTTATATTAATATTTATAACTTTGTGTCTGCAATATGACAAATGTGTTACAAACTCTGTCTAAAATGCTATTTCCATAATAATAATTTTCTCCCCGATTCCTCCCTGTATTTTTTTTTTCTTGTGATGAATGATAAAATCTAGCATTTCCCTTTTCCTTAAAAATGATCAGCAGTTGGTGCCAGTGCCAGGGTGCTAGTTGGTGGAGACCAAATGTTCAGATATAACAGCAGCGGGCATTGGAGAGCAGCCCTTCGCAGTGCTGCATTTCTCAGGCTGAGCTAAGTATTCCTGGACTTTTTTTTTTAATCATCGCTTTGAATTAGGATGTGTTCCCCAATGCTGAAATAAAAAATCCCATGAATTCTTGCTTAATAATTGGAAATATTATTTCAAATGCCTGTTCCCATTTCAATACTCTTTGCGTATCTGTATTTAACTGAAATGGTGTAAGTCGTTGACAGCTTACTTTGATTTAATAGGAGCAGTCTGGTGGTTGTTTTCAGACTCTGGTAACAGCAACTCTTAAAATAAAATATGAGCTTGGCTCTAGATTTCTATCTGATTTTCATAATTGTAAATCAGGATTAGCTTCCCAGAGGCTAATGGAACCACTCCAGTGTAAATACGATTACAAACTGACCTGCTGGGACTCAGCATTTCCACAAAGTCAGTGAGGGGTTTTTATTTGCTTTAGATGCAGATTACTAGCGGTCTCTTCTAAAGAATTACCATTTTCCCATGGTGGTGGGAAGGAGGTGAAGGAAAGCAGAAGGCAGGCTCCTGGGTGCCTCCCAGCCAGAGAAGGGAAGCAGGCTGAGGAAAAGGTGAGCATCGCTCCAGTTAAACTGGGAGTCGTTTAGAGCATCCTTGACCCTGCACGTGGGGTTTTGACCGGAGAATCAGGAAGTACATGAACCTTACGTTCTCTTGCTGCATGATGCAAACAGTGGTAAAAAAGCAAGAATGTAGATGTTATTCACACCAGGACCCCAGGACCTTTCCTGCAAAGCTGCTTTCCAGCTGGTCAGCCCCCAGCCTGTGCAGGTACCTGGGGTTGTTCATCCCCAGGGCTTTGTAGTTCCCCTTGCTGAACTTCACGAGACTGCTGTTTGCCCTTTTCTCCAGCCTGTTGAGGTCCCTCTGATGGGCAGCACAACCGTCAACCAGTACTCCCATCGTCTGCGCTTCCCTTCAGAGCTTATTCCTAACTACAAAAGCAACTTGTGCGCAGACAAGCATAAAATTCTATTTCCTTTGTTGCAAAGCCCAAAGACCTAAGTATTTGTCTTATTTCTGCAGTGAAAATTTTCAGTGACCTGAACAGAGGTGATCATCAGTTCAGATGTTGCTCGCAACAGCAGTGTTCAGCTGAGCTGCTTGGAGGGTACAAGAACCCTGTATAAAGCACCTTCTTGAAGTTAAAACGCAGCTCTCCAATATGCATGAAGAATGGTGCTTTCACCTCGATGACTTTCAAAACCTAGGACTCTCCAGGTTTCCTTTACATATGGAGGCTATAAAAGAAGAAACATCTTTTATATGTCAATAAAATAGCTTCAGATCCATACAAATTCAGGCAATCAAAAATGAAGTGTGTCTATTTAAGAGATGCTAATAGAGAACAAAGGTCTGAGAGGAGAAGAAAGCAAGGAATTGACCTTGTATCTCCCTTTCTGCCAAAAAAATGTTCAAATAACTTTTAATGTAATCTTGTTAAAATGGCCTCATGAATGCAACCGAAGCAATAATTATGCTTGAGACTGCTCTGAGTGCATTTGTAGGGAAAAGGGTTTATTCAGAAACTAGAAGGAGCTCGCTTGAGTGTAGGCAGGAGTCAAGTTTTCCTAAGCCAAGGCTTGTTACTGGTATTGTGAAACATTTAGTTATTCATCTGTTTGTAGCTCAGGGGATTCATGATATTCTCTGCGTTGCAGGATGTTCAGATATGATTGTCCTTTCCCCAGTCTTTCTGTCTGCAAAAAGGACTAAGGAAATACAGCTCTGAATTTCTTAATAATAAGCTCTAGCCCTAGCAGCCTCCAGAGAGGGTCTCTTAAGTGGTGTGGGAGGGGAACAGAGGGAGAAACAGATCTCAGATTTCTGCCAATATAAAGTAGCCAGCCGCAGGGAAAGGGGAGCACAGTTATGTCATGACAAATACTTTCTCTCTGTTTTTTTTCCCCCCCTTAGCTTCTCGGTGGAAGCTGCGTGTGGAGAAAATAATGACAGTGCTGCTGAGTGAAAAACGGGAGTTGCAGCCGTAGAGTAGAAACAAATAACCTCAAAAACTCCTTCATGAAGGTGGCGCTATTTCTGCAAAATATCTTGGCTAAATGGTTTGTTGAGAGACCATTTTTCCACGACTGAGCTCTGTCAATAAACAAGATTACATTTGTTTTTCCGACCGTCCTTTGTACAAATATATGTGGTTTTAGCCACTGGAAGATCCTTCGCTAATAGGATCGCGGTACAAGTTTATTGACTGAAATATAATGACATCTCATATTGAATGATTTGTGGAATTCTCTCAGGAGATAACCCACTTAGAACATAGTGATGCCTGACAATAGTATAAAAAGAGCTATTAACAGAAACTAGTAACTGAACTGAGATAGTGACTATATAGGACTAACGGTTAGGTATAAATGCATATATACATTGATGTACATGTACATTATATATTACATATATGTGTGTGTGCATATGTAAAAGATATATATATCTGCGTATATTAATTTAGAAAATAGAAACAATTCCAAATTGAACCCTAAAAACCCATTAGCCTAGGTCCACGTGTTTGGTATAAGAGATACTGTAGCGCTTTAGCTCCTGCAGACATCAGGCAATCATAGTATGTTTTTTCTTTATTGCTATCTTCTTAATAAACCAAGATGTGGAAAAAGGTTAAATTACTTTGAAATTACTTAAGCGTGTGTTCACTGAGCTTTGGTGGATTGGAAGATTATATGCACAAAAGATCTAGTCCCCAGATACAGTGGAGCTTCATGGTACTTAGATGGTAAGCACAAAAGCACAGGTAAACCACTCATGAAAAAATCAACCTGAAGTATACAGTAAAATTTAAAGACATATTCTACCTATATCAATACAGCTGACCTAAATTTTTGTGTGTTCTTCCAGGATGGTTTCTCATCGCTTCCAGTCTCACTTCATCATGTTGTTGTTTTTAGAACATGGATGAAATTGAAGAACAATTCAGATTTTGCATGTATCAAAACTTTAAGAAAATTTAGTTCACAGCATGAGATCAGGCCAGATAAGTTTTAATCATATTTCCTGGAAAACACTTGTAGAAGGAACATAGATCCCATGAAACTCCCTCTCTTGCTTGGTGGAACGGCTTAGGGAAGCATCTCCCTTGATCACTGGAGTGAGAGCTTCACCTTATCTCCTATCACCCCAAGCAGGAGTGGAGTGCAGGGAATGAGGTGCACTATGGCAGGAGGAGAGGGATGGGAGGAGAGAGGAAGGCTGCCTGCATGCGTCTGGCTTGAATGCCCACCCCCATCCCACACCTCTGCAAACAGCTCTCTGAAACAGCCAATTTCCTTTTACAGACGCAGAGTCCTCTTGTTCTCTATGCAGAGTATGCTGTACAGGGTTATGGTGGCAGGGGTCAGTCTGACGAGCGTCACTGCAGAGGAAGGAGTGGGATGAATGGTAAAACACAGCAGCACTTAAAAGCAGAGCAAGCAGGGAAAAGGCAAATTTCAGGGTGAAAAGACTGCCCAAGCAAAGAGGCAAAAACTAAGACTGGTTATAAAAATGAGAGGCACATGTGAAGATAGCCTATGGGCCACCTGGGCTGCAAAAGGGGCTTGAAGCTCCTAAGGAGAAGGAAGTTGTGTGAAGGTTGAAGTATTATTAGCTAGTGATAATAAAGGCTGAAATATTATTACCTTCTGGCTGTTAAATTGCCACTGTCAGGTGAACTGATACTCTTCAGAGGTAAAAACTAACACTGGATCTTGGCAGCCTTAGCTGTGGACATAGACAACTGTGCGATTCCTTACCTGTTGTGCTTACTGCTAATTCCAAATGCTTAACACTATTTTATAAATCTCAAGCAGCACGAGGATATGTTCTAGCATCTACCTGAGCAGAGCTTTCTGGTTATAAAGCGGTATCACAGGCAGCTTCTGTGAAACTCCTTGACTGGCACAATGCAAGACCAACCAGGTAATTAAAGGTCATTGCATTTTATCTCCATACTAAGATTAGCTGCTGCTGAAATCAAGAGGCATTTTCTCTGTTGACTCTAGTAGGGATCAGGTAAAAGGTCATTGCCACAGCAGTGTTAGCTTGCACATACACTGTGTATTCACTGGCCAGTTTGAGACTTTGTAAAACCTTTCCTGCCCTGATTTCTCAGGTCTGAGTCTCGCAGTTTTAAGGTGGTGTCCTGTTCAATAGTATCTAAGCTAAGAGCATGATAAATGGAATGAAACTGAGGCACCTTTTTGATAAATCCTGGGTTTTGATCATAGAAGAGGCATCTCTCCTGTAACATCAATGCTTGATTTTTGACTGCCAATAAATTGTCTTCATTTTTGCACTGGAGGCCACATAACGTTTGAAGTAGGAACACACTGCAACCTCAGTGCCTAGACGCATCCTAAGTAGGGGTTTCCATAAACTGGTTTGTTTTGGCTCTCAAGTCCTCCTAAGCTCAACCATCTGTGCAAAACTGCTCTATGCCCCCAGGTGTTTTATTACTCAAAAACTGGAAGATGAAAAAATGAAGTGCCAAATACATGTGCAGGCTGTGGATTGCTTCTTCAGCCTTTTGTCCTTTATTTTGATAATAGATCACAAGTCTAACCTTTCCTCCAAGAGAAATTTCACAAGATATAAACCCTTTAAGATAAATTGAATTGAAATATACTGAGTTATTTTAACATGTCCCCAAAATATTTTTAATATGACCTTGACATAGTGCCTTGCTTTTAAATTGCATTAAGTTCAAAATGCCAACGTCAGCAGACCACTTACACAGCTAATTCAAGGTAGGGGTGAAACACAGTTGTGCTCTGTTCAAAGGGCTTGTGTCAGGGCTGGTTTTACTCTAGTGTGAATTTTACTTAACTCAATGGACCCAGTTTACTAATTAATTCTGCAGCCACTCAGATGGTGTTTTGACAGATTTTAACGAGTAACATCACTCTTATGAGCCTCTTCCCCTATTCTGACCACTCAACTGCCTACTTGGATGTGTCTGTGCAGCTGTTTGTGGGGCCTTTCGGTGAACTGGACTTGGGTTAAACGTAGCCCAAAAGAAAAAAATAAGTTCTTCATCTGCTTCAGCTCTTGGTTCTGGTGAACTGAACCACTTCTCAGCCACAACAGAGGAGGCGGCATGGGGATGGGGTACTTACACCACCAACACTGCCAAAAGAAAATGCTTGCCAAGCTGTTTCTTGGGAGGTTTATCTGGCAACAATGGATAATCCTAAATCCCTGGATAAATTTGTCCACGCTTTGCAAAATATCCATTCTATCCTCCTATATTTATCAAAACATGCCATATCCGTTAGCGTACATCCAACACTGAAAAAATATAGGAACTGCATTGGCAGACTGGGAATAGCACGTAGGGGTACTAGTAACCATCACTGAACATTTTGTCTGTGAAATGGCAGGATGCTCCCCCTATGCTGTGTACCAGCTGCTGCTTTCCAGCACCACCCACCCCAAAACCCCAGACTGATGGTAAGGAGGGGGAACCGCCTCGCAATCCTCCTCACCAGGGCACGAGAGGCTCTTCCAGACTCATGTCCCATATGAAGGCGCAGCACAGCTCCCCACACCTGCCTCCACAGCACCACGAGGCTGTTTGCCCTTAAGGAAGAGCAAATAATCACACCTCGCACATTCCTAGCTCTTTTATCCCGAACATGTACTTTAAACGCTTCAGGTGTATCCGGTCCCAGGCTGGACAAGTAGTATTCTTGCCCAAGATACAGCAAACGTTGCTGTGCAGCTGAAAGTCTGGCTCACTGTGCTGCAGATGCTGTTAGAGCTGTTTCATAGGTACTCGTTCCCACCGCTCACTGCTGTGCTCAGCAGACTTACTTGCAGAGTAACTGTGACAGGGGGACATGCATCTGGATGGATCAAATGATATGTGGCTTGTGGCTACTGCCTCCTTGCAAAGAAAAGCGCTGGTTGAGCATGCATCAGCCTGGGGTGCTGGGAAGGAGGGGAAGGCAGTGTGTGAAATGGTCGATTGTCTCAGTCCATCTTAGTAAACAGAGTTATATTGTTCCTGCATGAAAAAGAGGACAACCTAATTGGGATGCAACTTACAGAACTGTCCTCTCCCCCTTCAGGTGCTCCTGTGTCTCCTCTCCCGAGAACCCAGCGAAGGGACACGGTGGCTTTCAGAGCCACATGCAAATCACTTCCATTCTTTTGGCTTTGCAACAGAAAGTAGGTGATTTTTTTTAAGGGGGGGGGGAAATGTCTGCCTGTTCAATTCAAATTTCCTTAATAGCAATTGTAAATAAGAGTTGAAGTCAGCGAGTAGCTGTGGACAAAAATGGAGGACACTCTATCAAATGCGAACTGTGTCTCCTTTTATGAAGGTGTGGCCAGTAAGTAGGAGATGTTCTGAGTCAGTAGCATCTGCATGGGAAAAAGCCAAAACAAAAAGCGTTACTATACTCCAGTGGTACTGATAATGTTTGAAATCAAGAAAAGAGGACTGGGTAGTAAAAAGTTATGTCAAGCTATAGAAAATACATGTTGATGGTGACAATTAAAATTGAAACGAACCAAACGAAACTTACTAAAAATATTTATGAACTGTGACATTATATTGTTAAACATCCTTAAAGGAAAGGGACAACAGGGCTTATCTGATGCAAGGGTAAAACGGAACCAAACACTTCAGAAAACACCACAAACAAAAAAGATTGCATCTGTTACTACAGGGAAACATGTTGCAATGAAAACTGTCCCTTACAGTGTTTAGATCCAAATGTCACAGCATTGTAGAACAAAAATTTAGGTCCAGAATTCTTTTTTTTTTACTGTCGGTGCTAAGAAATATTCAGGAGAGAAATAGAGTGTATGATAATACTTAGGTGATAACTGTGAACATTCTGAGTGCACTATTATTTCTTTTATTATTCTAAGTAAAAACATAGAATCAAGCCTCATCTACACGTCTTTTAAATACCTCCAGGGATGGGGACGCCACCACTTCAACCTGTTCCAATGTTTAACCACTCTTTCAGTAAAGAAATTTTTCCTCATTCCTCAGTATCAGAATGACGAAGTGCTTTCCAGTCCATTTATTAAAAAATAATATATATTATTTAATAATTATTTAATAATATATATATTATTTAAAAATATATATAT
>NW_008795129.1:21270898-21274737 GCF_000699145.1 Aptenodytes forsteri
CCCACCGCCTCTCCTTCCTCGCCTGTCCCTTCTGAAGAGTTTATAGCCATCCATTGCAGCACTCCAGTCATGAGAGTCACCCCACCATGTTTCTGTGATGGCGACTAAGTCATATCTCTCCCGCTGCACAATGGCTTCCAGCTCCTCCTGTTTGCCGCCCATGCTGTGTGCATTGGTGTAGATGCACTTGAGCGGGGCTATCGATTTCACCCCCAGCATCGGCATGCCACCCCTAGGCTCATCTCTAGTGGGCCTGGTTTTATCCCCTTCCCCCTTCGAACCTAGTTTAAAGCCCTCTCAATGAGCCCTGCCAATTCATGAGCAATGATCCTTTTCCCCCTGTGAGACAGCTGAACTCCATCTGTCACCAGCAGGCCCTGTGCTGTGTAAACAACATGTAACAGAATTATTATCTGTAACAACAGCTAGTCAGGTATCATTTGACCAGTATCTGTGCTGACTGGACTACTTACCAAATATCTTTTGCATTCTTTAATCTGATTTACTTATTATAATGCATAAAGGATTTTTATACACTAAAGTCCATGGGAGGTTTTAGCCAGACAGTATCCTGTTGACTACAAGCATATATCCTTAGCAAAATAACAGGTATCATTAACACACTAGTAAAAACCCTTTAGACTGCATGCGTGTGCTGAACTCACATTGTGCCTAATTTGCTGATGAATGTATCTTGTTAGGTACCATTTTCTCTAGGTACGCATTGACCTTTCCTTGGGTTTCAGCAGGAGGTTCATAGTTAAAGTACAAGATAATTAATGGCATAGCTAATCATATCAGATGTTGTACTAGAAGCACTGAGGGTAAAGCAATTAGGGCTCAGCTAAGTACAAGTTAAAATAATCTGCAGGCTAACAACATTGTAGGGATTGTGCTTGGCCACCAGTGAAACTTTGAAAGTTGGTAGGAAGGACAAAGGTGTTTCAAAACAGGCATAAATTCGATGAGCCAAACAACAGTGCTGTATCAGCCACAGCCCTGAGGAGAAGCTTGAAAGATCCTATGCTTTTGCCTACCAGGACGTCAGGATTATGAAGTTCACCAAATTAATTTAAAATTGAAGCTGATTGGAAGAAAAAAAAAAAGGCAAGAGAAGTTCATACAACTTTAACCTCTGAAAATTGTTAAGAAAAACAATATGAAGAATGGATTTGGGAGTAAAATTTCAAAACCCTTTGCAGAAAACTAGTTTCTGCAGGCAGCAGGACCCTCACCACTCTCCTGTGGCCGAGCAGCTCCTGGTCTTTAGCCGGCACAGTTACTGGAATGCCACCAATGGGAGCATCTTTGGGCCTCTGTTTGAGGACACCTTTGGTGGGAGAGCTGGGGTGCCCATGGCCGGCTCCACGTTGTCCCTCTGCCTGCTGCACCCTGAAACGTGGCAACGGCTCCAGAGGAGTCCCCCTGAGAGGAGCCCATCTCCACAGCTGCTTCTGCCATCGCTAAATGCACTATCCACAGAGGCTGCCAGAAGCAAAGACCTGAGATGATGTCCTTTGTTCTCTCCCCCTCTCGCTGCCCAACACTTCCTGTATGCTTTGGGCTTCTTACCCCCTTATCCTGCCAATGCAAAATGCCTTATTTCAAAAAGCCTGCCTTGCCTGGTGAAGAGCTACAGCATCTTGCCTAAACCCATTTCTTCTCGGTCGCGGAGTCAGGCATCTTGTCTGCAGGATGGGCTCAGCTCTGCCTATGCACGATGTGTCTGCAGAGAAATGAAATAATATTTTCCTTTTACTGCTATTCATTCCTGGTGTCCACATATGTAACACAGACTCTCCAATGCATTCTTGCAGCACTTTGCTAATCAAAGCAATATTTTGCAACATTTTGTTTACACTGCCCACGTTTATTATAATAGAAATTTCACTGGGGGAGAGCAGCCAATGCAGCAGAATGGTTACTGTAAATGATCATGGAGCTGGGTGAAACAAGCAGGAGTCCAGAACGTGGACTTGGTGATATACCATACTAAATTCAAGTATTGGGGCAGTAACATGCAAGCCATTAGTGCTATGAAGAAGGAATTCCTATCAGCAAATGGTGATGGAAAAATCTTCACTGTCTGGCTTAAACTAGATTTGATCATTACAAACCTGCAATTCACAGACCAAATTAGCCTTTTGAGTTGAAAACATTATTTCTATCTTAACATATGGATGTCGAAGCAGAGAAAACACCAGAAGTAGAGACAGATGGCTTGTCATCTTTGAAAGCAGGTCCCTTAGGAATATACCAAGTTTCAAATGCAATGAATATATGCCACTTGCCAAGATTTGTTAAAGAGCTCCACAACTCCCTGCCTCCAGAGCTATGCAGACAAGGTCTACGTGAAGAGCATAGCTCTCTGGATGAGTGTGTTTTGAGGCCCCTAAGGGAGTGATTAAAAAATCCCATTGGAATACAGAAGGGAAAAAAGTCTGTTCTAGATGCCTGATAAACCACAGAAGTCATGCTCAGCACTTCCTAGGACAAACAAGAATAGTATAACTTCCTTTGTGCTCCATGCAACTTTTGATGGTATGTCTGGCCATGTCTGGCTCAAAAATATGCTGCCAATTTTTTAACAAGGGCTTTCTACTGTTAAAGAGTGTTCCTGTCCAACCTTCCCCATTACCCAGTGGTAAATTTCATGTACCAGTGGCAACCTGCAATGCAAAGGTAATAACTTTCTTATTTCTTACTCTCTTGCGTGCACTTTAAAGCAACAACGAACTCTACAATCTTTAACCTTTCCATGCTGAGCCTCAAGAACGAACTCCTTCAGAAAGGAAAGGGCATGGGAATTTCTTAAAATTCTCTTTAGTATGGGAATTTCAGTGGAGATTATGTAGGTCTTCACCTCCAGCACAGCAATGAGTTAGACTTCAGGCTAAGCTTTCTGCTGATATATATTGCTGAACTCCAGCTATAACAATGGAGCTCTAGCAATGCCTGCCAGCAATAAAAGCAAACCTTGTGTTTATCTTGGCAAGACCCTTGCTTGCATTCTATCCAAAGCTATAAAATACTAATATTAGCCCTGAATCCATTGCTTCTGAGCAATGAGTTTCCAGATTTAATTAGCGTGTCATTATTACTATACACAAGAGACTGATTCTAAATATCATTCTTAGTAAAAGATAATGACAATGCTTTTCACTCAAGCAAGGATTGTATTCATGAGATACCCTGCCCTCCGAAAAAGAGTCCTTGATACTATGAATATGTCCATGGTGCAGACTGCAAAAATACCAATTAGCTTAAACACAGCTTAGCTGTGTATTCAGCTATGTACTCAAACACAGATGACGTACTGCCTTTCACTGTATCTCTTGGCAGAAAAGTAGTACTCATTGTCTACTTACGAGCAGAGCAAAAAGACCAAGTGCAAGGTCCTGCACCTCCCAGTGGAAGGTCCTGCACCAGGGTCGGGGCAACCCCCGGTATCAAGACAGGCTGGGGGATGAAGGGATTGAGAGCAGCCCTGCCGAGAGGGACTTGGGGGTACTGGTGGATGAAAAGCTGGACATGAGCCAGCAGTGTGCGCTCGCAGCCCAGAAGGCCAATCGTATCCTGGGCTGCATCCAAAGAAGCGTGGCCAGCAGGTCTAGGGAGGGGATTCTGCCCCTCTACTCTGCTCTGGTGAGACCCCACCTGGAGTACTGCGTCCGACTCTGGAGCCCTCAGCGTAAGAAAGACACGGACCTGTTGGAGCAGGTCCAGAGGAGGGTCACAAAAATGGTCAGGGGGATGGAACACCTCTCCGAGGATGAAAGCTGGACATGAGCCAGCAGTGTGCGCTCGCAGCCCAGAAGGCCAATCGTATCCTGGGCTGC
>NW_008795129.1:21274908-21287827 GCF_000699145.1 Aptenodytes forsteri
GTTGCCCAGAGGGGTGGTGGATGCCCCATTCCTGGAAACATTCCAGGTCAGCTTGGACGGGGCTCTGAGCAACCTGATCTAGTTGAAGATGTCCCTGCTCATTGCAGGGGGGTTGGACTAGATGACCTTTAGAGGTCCCTTCCAACCCAAAATATCCTATGATTCTATGAAATTGGTATGCAGTGGGCACCCAAATGATCTGATGCTACTTTGGGTAGGCCTGTGCAGAAATGCCACCCATACGTGCAGAAATCCTCACTCAGGGAGCACTGGGACAACACTCACCATCCAGGCTAGCAGTGGCTTGATTTCATGCTGAACAGGAAAAAAGTCATGTTTTCTTTGATCATGCTTTTTGATAAGCAGCAGCTGCACAGTTGGACTGGAATCACACGTGTGAGCTGGAGTAAGGGATGGAGTATGAAGACTATCAGCGAGTTCCTCTGATGTTTGCATGGCAGTGACTTGTATAACTAACATGACTGGGAGTGCCTGTTGCTCTGCACAATCACTATTATTGGCTTCTGATGAGTTTGCAGGACACATCACTCACAAAACTCCGGTTTAGCAGCAAGCTTTTTTCAGAGACCATTTCCTTCATGTTGTGGAGCTGCGAGCACGTGCTTGAGCTGATAATAGCCTGTGTTGAGCTAACACAGAGGCACGCACAAGCACAAGGCTCCTACTGAGGGGCCCAGCTCCGCAGGCTCTTGGTGCTGTGGGCTGAGCTGCTCAGAAACACAACACAGAGAGAAGTAAAACAGTTTTAAAGCACTACTGTTGCTCCATGACCTTGAGCTGTTCCTTAGCCTCCGCACAACTCAAACAGTCCTTAGGAGTTCAGTTAAGGTCCAAGTGCCTCCTATGGCTCATGGTACCGTCTGGCGTGTCCACAGCACTGACAACTCATCCCTTTCCTTCAACTCAACCACACCAAATATCCACGCCTGGGAGAAGGGCCTGGGAGCAGTTTTACAACTCTGGTATTTCCCTCTGCAGGGGAATAATGGCTTTTAGGAGCTCTACTGACCCTTTAATATAACATATTGGCCATGAAATATATACTGCAGAACCTGTTTTAATTCTGTCTTTTTGAGTGTGCTTGAGCAGAAATTAATTAGCTATATTTCATGCCCAGTACTGAATGTGGGAAATACTACATAAAATGATGATTATTTGTATCAGAAATGGAAACACAGTTGAAAGAGAATGATTTTTGCTGACAGACAGAGTGGTTGAGGAGTTCATTAGTGCTTCAGTAGGACTTTAGATCTGACTTGGCATGCTTTCGCAGAGCCAGTCCTACCGACAACCTTCTGCCCCTCTCTCCATGGCCAGTTCAATCCATCACCTCTTGGAACAGGCAGTTTACAAAAACGTGACGAGAACTGGATGTCCAAAAATCCTGTTCGAAAGTGAAAATAACTGTAAGTGACAGGTCTTACCTTGTAGGATCCAAAACGTAAAGGTGAACCAACGTGTTTATTGGCATTAAATAATCAGATACATGAATAAAGGAGGTCAAATAAAATAATAAAACCTGTATCTTGCTTTGATACAATCATTTGTTTTGCAGCGTAAATCCAGTATGGTCATGCAGATTTTTCCTGAGAAGATATGTCACAGAGAGGGTACCTCATCCGTATTTTTATTCAGGAATAAGGAAATAAGAGTTTTTAGTACCACTGTGGAAATTAATTAAATTTCTTCTTTGACATGGGAAAAGGAAAGACCAATTGCAAGAAGTTTTTCCAGAGACAAAAATTAACGTGTGTGAAAGATGCGTGGTTTGTGCCAGTCCCCCAGCAGACAGCAGCCCCCTCCTGTTCAGAGGGATTCTTCCACATGGAAATTTCACCTGTTAGCATCTGCCCTAAGTTGTTTTTTTGGAGAGTAAAATTTCCCAGTGGGTCTATCCTGCATTCCTCATGCACATTTGCACTGGCAGCAGATCGTTTTTTTTGTGTTCCCGTCAAGAAGCAGAGAAATAAGAGAAGCAAAGGAAAGAGCCATGTCAAAATTCAATCCATTCATCCTTCTTGTCATTCCTGTGCACTCAACCTCTCTCATATTTCTCGAGAAGACATGAGGGCCATTTAATCGCTTGGAAGGAAGAGGTGATGAGCCAGAAAATGAATGAATTATCAGCAAGTGTAGACAATCCATGGGAGAACTATGCACGCAATGTTGACCTTGTAGTAAAATAATTTGTGTGCGAGACGTGAAACCAAAAGTTGACTTTTTTTTCCTCCTTTAGTTTTAACTCCAAGGAGTAAGGAAAGAACTACAAGCTGAAAGTCTACTGAAAAAGGATTAAAAAAGCGCCTGCTTAAAAATAGCTCGATACAGTCCCTCTTCTGAGCACACAGAGTAACATCCCTCATAATTTAAAGTAGATTCATATTTACTGCCATTGCAGTGTTCATGGGGTTGGGTATTAAAACTCTCCCTCGCTTCTGCACATATCTTATCTAGTCAGGCTGCAATCCCCAGTGGATAAGTGACCACTGCCCTGCATTTCGGCTCTGCCAGAAGCATTGCCCAGTGCTTTGTCCAGCCCAAGCCTAAGCCACAGCTGAGGCGGGGGTCCTGCTAAGCTGCCAAGAGCATGAAGCTGGCTACTTCTTAAGTTCTTAAGTATCGCTTGCCTGTAAATCCACGTTTACATTTCTCAACAACAGCAATCCATACATTTCAACTTGCATATGCTTCCTCCTAAATGGTACTGATGTACATGCACATTTCCTACAACACATCTGGCTGTTTTGCTGACTATAGCCCCAGTCTGAAGTTGGTTTTTCCTGGGGTAGATCCTTCAGCTCATGTTGGATCCTTATTCCATAACTGGAGTCTTAAGCTTGGTACTTATGTGCACACGGGTTATCAAGTACACACAAGTGTCTGCAGACATACACATTTTCACACAATATGCTGATAGCTTGGTCTGGTCTTCCACTTGAGAGAAGTGGAAGACTAGAAGAAAGAACAAGGTAAGGTGGTCACAGGCCCTTTGCAGGCATACCGTAGACATCTTGCTACTCAGAGGATTACTGGGAGCTTACATAGACTTGGACTTAAACAAGTTGAATTTCCATTTCCATTCACAGCCTTGTACTGGGTACTAGAATTTTATGCTCGGACAGCCTGTGTTAATTATTCTGTCATATTAGCCTCTAAAAACAAATTTCAAAAGTTTTCTCTCTCAAACACTTCAGTTGTCTCTATTAATGTTGTCAGATAATTAATGTTTTGTGAGAAGGCAAAAGACATTTTACAGGCTCTAATATTGATTAAAATCTTTTATTGTATTTTCATTTTGTTGAAATGAAATGAATGAAATGTTTGCCTACAAATCTCTCTCAGCACTTCACATTTTACAAAACCCTGTTTAAACATGACATCATTTTACAAAAAACCCTGTTAACATGACATCCCAGAAAGCACAGTAACTACCGATATTTTTATTGCCCAAGACATCTAATGTGTGAGTGGTAAATTACTGAAGAGTAAATGAGATTTAAAAAAAATCTTTCCGATCTCATAACATGGAATATTATCAGCAGCACAGGTAGGGTTTTGTTTTAATGAGATTTTTCACTTGTCAATTTAAAAAAAATAAATCCATAATTTATAGGCAGGACAGCTGCCACAAAGTAAGATGCCAAGAAAAACAAAACCCTGTTTAAAATGAGAATGGTTATCCTTTTTCTTCATTTCCATGCTTAGCAGCATTTAATTCCTAGAACTATTCTGGTCCTGATCACAATTTACATCTAATCATAAAATCATTCTCTTTGGAAACTCTGTCTTTTGGCATGTTGTGTAACTAACATTATTCATGGAAATCCTAGCTCAGTTATGTGCCCATCAATCACTGCTTCTTTTGGCTGGTGGTTTTTTGGAGTTTTTTTCCCTTCCTTCTTCTCTTGGTTTATTGGTTTCTTGTCAGAAATGGAATATTGCAGGACAGCTCCATTTATATCTGATGCAGAACATGAAATTGTGACATTTCTATTATCTCATAAGACTTAAGATGTAGTAGTTGCAATGTGTTCTTGCAGAAAGTACAAAATTACATCCAAAACATTTATATGAAATAAATGGAAGTGGTCTAATTAACATAGCAAACTCAGCACACATTAAAATTGAACTTCATTCAAAATACCTCATTAAAATATAACTGAAGAATTAGAATAAAATCCTCAAACTGTTTGGAAAAAAAATGTTACCCAGATACATTCACACTGATGAGTAAAGCACAGCTTCTACTATTACCAGTCAGCACAGCGTATTTTCTTTCCAGTACAGCTGACTCATAAAACTATAAACTCCTCTATACAAAGCGGCTGTGACAGAACTGACATTCTAAACTGTTTAAATCCACTCTTTGTATATAAGAAAGAATAAGATAATTTTACACTGCCATCAAGCTCCTATGTAAATGAAGCTCTGAAAAGAAGTTCAGCCAAAACTTACTTTTCAGTCATGCTGGTTATACAGGAGCAACAGTTCCACTTTCGAACAACAACTTGGCGCTTCCAGACAAGGACAGTAGACACAACAAATCCAGTTACACTTAACAATCTGATCTGCTAAAGAAGTTTCCTATAAAAGTAACTATGCCTATACGAAAGTGGATAGGCTTGTGCCAACAACCAGCATCCTCTTGCTGGACATTATTCTGCTAAAATTGGAGCTATACTAGTGTGTAGAGTAGGATCTTTTTTTCCTGCAAACTGAGTGGCCAACAAGATAGCAAATAAAATTGCTGAAGGTGGTCTTTGCAAAATTATTAACTATCACTTTACTATCAGCAACCATTTTTTTTTTTTCCATTTCCTTTCCTATTAACACCATGAAAATCACAGAGGACTGTAGCATATTTCATTATTTATGCTATGAAATTTTTAGAGCTAACAAAATTTTTCTCAACCAATCTTAAGAAGTAAGAAAGGGATTTCCATCTTCCTTTTCTTGGCACTGTTTTAGCAGTCTTTTCCCATAACACAAACCATTAGCAAAGATATCATGGAGCTTCGGGGCAATTACATCTTATATGGCTACCTTTATAAGCTGCAGCTGAGACTCATTGACTTCAAAGCAGGAAGATCAAAAAATATAACCCAAATCAGCTTCACATCTCTCTTTTGAGTGCTCTTGTTCCTTATGTAACCAGTGAGTTCATTTGTAATTTCCACCAGTGCTCTCTGACACGTGCAGAACCTTTGGCATGTGAAGTAAAGCAGACATGCAGAGAACATGCAGAGTCTGTCTCAGCCCCTTCTCCCTTCCCTCTGCCTTTCACCTCCTGCAAATGAGCAGATTAATGCAATGGAAAAGAATTCAAAATGCTGAAGCCTGCATCACTCCTAAAACAACGCTGGAGCTACACTAATTTACACCACCTGAGGACTTGACACAGCTCGTCTGCAGACAGCTGTACCTCCTACAGCACGCTCCCCTGGCCCTGAACGTCAGAGGGACCAGTGATACACAGCTCACAGGTCAATGCAACACAGCTACTCTGCTCCCTCTCATCAACAGGAAACCAGATTGCTATACTTGCACATGGGCCCTCTTCTCTAAGCAAAAACCAGACACAGCTTGATGGATACTGCCTGTCAGGGTCCTGAGGGCACTAAGAAGCCTTGATGGCACCAACCAGCCTCACCTAGGGTCTCCACACCCACCCCTGGGCTCAGGGACTCTATTTAAGCTCAGCCTGGGCCTATTAAGGGTGTAATAGCCCTATAGTCTAGCCTTATAGTCTGAGCAATGCTGCAGGAAGGCAATGGCTCCAGTTCTGCCACGTAAGTGCTCCGTATGGCCATGGAGCTCCTTGATCTTGGCCTCAACTCCTGGGCTTACTCTCTACCTTGGCCTCTGCCCTTTCTTATCATCATGGACCTGCCTGAAGATCACTGGACCTGATCCTGACCTATGGATTGACTTCCTAGCTGGACCTGGGACCTGCCTCATCACTGTGATACTGCATTGTTATATGGGCTCTTGGTTGGACCTGGCTACTGTCTCTGGGTCTGCTTTGCTTGGGTACTGTGGATGGGCCCTGGTTGGTGAGGGCCCTCCCCTGCTGACCTGGGGGTGCCCTGTGGCTCTTTGTCCTTTAGGGAGCAGCCAGCCCTCACCATGTGCTGGCATTATGTTCCTAGGTTTGCTTCTGATCTGATGTGCAGAAGGCTTTGGACAGGTCACTTTCTTTCTCCTTGCCTTGTTTTCCCCATTCCCAAAAGGTGGGGCATCTACTGACTTCCTTTAAAGCTTAGGAAAATCTTTAAATGGAAAGACTTGTATAAGAGCTAGGAATTTAATGTAATTAAGCTAGAGCTTAAACATGAGACACAAGCTGGGTAAAGGCTCTTGCTTGAAAGATATCTTTTAAGGACTTTTTGGTTGCTGAACAGTCATTAAAGACACATATTGGAAGCATGTGACCACTGTGAACTTGCTTTTATGAGGAGCAATATAGATAACAACTAATTCTTAGTTGGAAGCCACCAAGGTGTTCCCCTATTGACAAAGAACAGCAAGAAATTGCATTACTGTTCCTTGCACCGCTTTCTTCTCCCAGTGAATGAACTCTAGGAGTTTGCTGGTTATGTAGGAATGACCTCATCCAGCCACTTGAAGCTCACCTGACACCACTGCTCCTAAGGAGAATGAAGTGTCTGAATTGCAAAAATCCATTTAAGGAGCAGTTTGTTTCTACCTGCCCCCTGCACAGGAAAAATCCTGTAAACTGAATCTAATACTACGTCTCAAAACTTAACAGTGAAGGGAGGATGAGAATGCTGTCACCTGCTAAAGAGTATTTGGCTTGTTGGAGTCAAAGCCAGGCTGAAGTAAAGTGTATACAGTTAACAGGTTATTTCTGAAGACTGGAATGACATGTTAAGTATTGGTGGAGATTTTCCACCAAGGGCAGCTTAAAAGTAAAGATCAGATGTCATCCCTTAAAGAAAGCAAGGTTTAGTTAAAACAAGAGGAGTCCTGTGACCTGCACCACAGTGATGATAATCCTTTCTGGCTTTACAGTCTGTGGCTCTATAAATCCCAAGGATAACCAGAGCTCACATAACTATCGTGCATCTTCATCAATCACCATATGCCAGGCTGCTTTTGCTGGTCATAAGAAGCTTATTTATTCCATGACCAGCCACCCGGATTTCAGTGGTCTGTTGATAGTAAAATGGATCCGTCCGTACGGGGAGTACTTTGCTTTGCCCGGCGGCTGCCCAGATGGCAACAACAATCTGTCCCAGAAATGTTTGTTTAGTTCTCCAAAGTCAGCTGTGTTTCATTGCAAGAAAACACACCCAATGCATAATGCTTGTTTGGTTTGGGCATTGTAATGGTTTCTGCTTCTCATCGCTTTTGATGTGTTAGTACTCAAGATCTTAAGTCTGTTACAGAAGGTCCAGATGTTTTGAGGCTCATATTCTGCAGAATAAATTTTTGGTGGTCTTTTTGGCTTATGTGTCTGTTACATGGTTGACTCCAAGGTTGTACACTGACTCAATAACTGTACACCAGTTGTTTCTTTAGGCTACAACAGCCAATACCTACTCCTGGGGAAGTCAGTGGCAAGACTGTCCATGAGGTTGGTGTGAATGAAATACAAGAATTCTTCATTCAGGAATAATTTGGGGCAGCTTAGTTATACTACTGAGGTGCTATGCCTTTTCGTCAAATTTTCAGTACTAAAGAAAGCATTCTACAACCCCAAAACATCAAAAAGTGGGAAGCTGCCCACAAACCCAGACAATATGATATAAGAAGAGATTAAAATGAAGCAGTTGCAGCAAAATATCCTGGATAATTATGCTGATGTACCCCTGTGTCATTAAAGAATGGCGGGATTAGGTGTTAAAGGAGGGGGGGGGGGGGGGGGGGGGGAGATATTTAGGGAACTAGTGAATTGCTATAATGAATGTTTGTGACACTCAGAGCAATGCACATGCCATTTGTGATGGCTCGTTTTAGTTTACTCTCTGAAATTCTCTAAACTCATCATATACTACATGTTCTGCTGCTGACATTTAAACCAGAGCAGCATACTAATGAATCCAGGAGTGGGGAGGAGTTTTCAGTGGTGGATTTGCAGCTGCAGTGAACTTAGCAAAAGAAACAATACTGAATTATTAGCCTGCTGCTTCTCCAACCTGGATTCATAGGTGACTTTGGCAATTTGTATAGTGGCATCGAGGGTTTGGGATTCAGTTGGAGAATTACAGAGTAATGGCTCATTTCCAAAATAATTTTGAGTTGCTTTCTTCTACTGCCCATTTTACAGGAATTGCATGGGTTATTATAGAAACAACAGCCAATTAAAACAGACAGGGATGGCGTCTCATCAGGAATCAGTCTTTATCTTATCCCTCTGAAGTCAGTACAGCAAGATGACTACATACTAGCTTAATCTTCAGTTAGTTCCATCTTCATGTTACTGTGGTTTAGCAATCCTGTGTATGTGAATGGATAAGCTGTCCCACATGTATGTGCCAGTCTGGGTTCTGCATTTTCTTCTTACAGTATCACAAAGGCAACACATGTTTTCTACAAGAAGTAGCTATGTTAAGCAGATCTGGTATTCCTTACTGGCCACAGACTGCACACAGTTTACCTCTTGCTGCACTCTTTAAATGTAGCATGTGAATGACTCCGTTACAGCAAGGTAAGGGCTGTGCATGGGGGCTGCTTTCTGCTGAACCACCCCCACAAGCTCTGGGCTGCCTCCTTGGGGGATGCAGCTTGATCCCTTGTGGTGCTGCTGGAGGGACATGGAGCCTTGCTCCATGGTGGAGGGAAGAAATCTCTGTACTTCCCCAAAGGACTTGAGGGAACACAGCGCACCTGAGGAGGAAATCGTCTTTATTTGCCGAAAGAAGAATGCCACTCCTACCCTCCTGTATACTTGGCATATATTCACCCTGCACTTTACAAAGGCCTCTGAGGCCATTTCAATGTCATTGCTGCTACTGGGAGTTCAATGTGGGTAAATATAAGCCTCATGTTGTCTCCCTTGAATGTGAAGTATATTTGTTTGTTTGCAAATACTAGGTTTAAAACCAGAAGGAAAATAAAGGCAAGATTCTGTCTAATGAGTCTTATGTTCTTTAGGGGTTTTGTTTGTTTTGTTTTTTGTTGATAAGCGATAGCTCCTAATACAATCTGAAGTGTCTCAAATGGCAAAATACAATATTTCTATTTCCTCCAATGGCAGCAGCTAATTAATTTTGTTATAATGCTTATATATGCATTGCTTAATATAGATTTTATTCTTTTTACAAATCTGTAAGACAGCTAGAGCTATGCTTTCCCTTTACTGTTTTACCCAAACATTGATTTATTCAGAAGATAAAAATCTGTCCTAGAAGACTGGCTAAATATGCATTTTTTGGGTCTAGGGCTCGCCTGTGATATAATATTTCCAAGGAGTCCAGTGTCTTTTGTTAACATCAGTAAAATTCCTACCAGGCTGATTTCAGCACTGTTTATTGTATGTCTTTAGTCTCAGTCTGATGTAACTCGGTGGGAATCATTGCATTCCTCTTGATTTACTCTGGAATGAATGAAGAGTCGTGCTCTCTCTTTTTGTTCTAAATAGATACCAAATCAGCATAATTTTTGCAAACTTGAGCTACATACTCTATCCTCTGAACGTATACAGAGAAAATTTTCTTCAGGCCAAAAATTTGATGAATAGTTACTGTGAGGCTTTGTTTAAACTAAGAATCGTGCCAAGTACAGAGATTAGAGCCCCATCAGTTGCTATATTTTTAAAATGTTTTTATTTGAACAGTTTTCCTTCTACTAGCTAATGATAATAAATCGGCTGCCAGTAGCAATCCTACCGCCTGTTGAGCTTCATTTCTCATACCCTCCCACTGACAGCACAAACAGATCTAAACAGCTATGGCAAGCAACTGAAGAAAGAAAAAAAAGGGAACAAGGAAGCCTGTGTCCAGCCCTGCTGTGACTAAAACAAGAACAGCGGACTGCTCAGGACCATAGCGGAGATCTGCACCCCACTTAACCGTGGACCCAGCGTACTCAGGCAAGAAGTGACCTTGGAAGACAACAGCAAAGCTAAACGTTTCTAAGCAGAATAGTGGGTATACGGTACAATGTTCAGCTGTTTGATGACAGCTTTTCTTTTCAAACATCAGCATTTCCATATTAGCCATTAGAAAATTGGAAAGTATACTTCATTAAAGCATCAGTGTTTACCAGGCTACTGAATTTGGCTTAGCATGTTACCTGTAATGGTCTTTATTCTCAGAATGGAAAATGCCCATCTGGCATATTTAGCTGTTAAAAGGAATAATTGTTAATACCTGAAGGCAGCTAAAACAATTTGGTTTATTTTTAAATGCAAGATACATGTTTGTTCATAGAAATTCCTGGTCATTGCTTTACTAAGACAGATGATTAAGGGTCAAAAATTTAAATATGTATAAATCTCTTTCCTGTATCCATATATAAAACACAGTCTCTAAGATGGTGCAGTCTACATAGCTTACAGAAAAAGGACAAAATCAGTAAGTGGAGCAAACTGAAACATTGATGCGTATCACTACGGCATCACTATAGCAAAAAAGGTTAGATGTCCAAGTTCTAAATACTGACTTTAATGAGTTTATCTTGAAAAAGATAATAAATATTTTCTGTTCTGTTTCCCCTCTAAAGATTTGAAAACCTGGTTTTGCATTGTTATATAAATGCATAGTTCCAAAGCTGAATACTGTTATATTCCCAAGCAATCGAGATTTTTTTCAGGGAAATCGGTCAAAAGTTCAACTTCTATTGTTATTTGCAAATTGAACATATATAGAACTGCCTATAACAGCTTAATTATTTCTTGCTGTCATTGATACAACACGATACTGTTTTAAGGCCAGAGTATGAACATACTGGAATATGCAAGTTACTGTAGGCATTGGGAGACACTACATAATGGTAAATGTCTAGATCCGAACACAGTGTAGTCATTTGTTTTCATAAGTAAGTCAAAGCCTTCATCCAAAATCTGCTCCTATTTTCCCTATCAAGATAATGAACCAAAACGAACAAACAATCTGCTTTTATCATTAATATCAAAATCAGATACACTTAATAACAATAAAACGAATAAAGCCAAATTAAAATCCTACTGTTGAAGCTGAAAACAGTTACAAAAATAAAAGCCAATAGGAAACAATGGCATTTACAACTCTAAATTTGACTTTCAAATCTCTCAGTGATATATCACAATAGTATTCCCCACAGACTTTTGCTCTTTCATCTTCATATTAGTTTATCTGTTTTCTGTTGTATGGCTCCTAATACCAATAATGTGCAAAACTCTGTCTGTGCATGCATTAATATTGACTTGGGACATCATGGCCACAACTGCATGGGACATGTGTACACTGTGCACTCCCCCTCTTCAAAAGGTAAGCACACAGAAATTACACAATTTGCAGGGACATAAATCAATCACAAGCTAAAAATCTAACATCACTGAGGACAAATGTTGTCTTCAGCATTTGCTGTGGGATTTTTGATTCATTGACTTTGTATCTGCAGTGTCACGCCTGTATCCAGTTCTCATTAGTGTGGGGAAAAGTTATTTGTACTGAGGAGAAGAACTTCATTAAGGTCTATAGGATTTTGAAGGGAAAAGAGATGTTGTTATTATGTGCCACTTAATTTAGAGCCCAATAAAAAATCCAGGAGTAAAAAATTTCACCTACAGGAACACAAACAGTGATTAAAATAAAGAAGAACTTTTCTAGTAAGTTATTAGATAATACAGGGATTAAACCCACCAGATCATTAGTATAGCTCAGCAATGCAGTATATACTTAATAAGGAAAAGTAGAATCAAAATGCAACTCCTTATTCTAAATAAAGGTATTGAACCTGGTTGTTTCTTCTGAGATTTCTTCAGTCACATGAATGAGATGCAGAGCCCATTAAAAGATCCTGGAATTAAGGATTTGTGCTTCAGGTAGAGTTTGGTCCAAAGTCCTACATCTGATACCGTCTTCAAAAAAAAGAGTGAATTCTGTTCATCTGATTGATACTGGCCTCTATTAATTTCTGACTTACTACATTTGGAGGGGAGGATATGCATGGCCTTGGTATGGAAAAAGCTGAAAGATCCAGTTACATAAAACCAGTACTTTGGCTCCTCTCTGGATATTTCTCCGTCCCTAGATGTCATTCTTGCAAATTAGAAACACATATGCAGAGACATGTCCATTTGGGAAAGATGGTCTAGCCTTAAACTATGTCCTCTTGAGGTTTCTGAGGAGACCAGATTAGAAATAGATGGCTAATATTTAATGGTTCCATGGTGTCTATTAACATTGAAAACCGTCTCTTCTTTGATATACTTTAAACAGAGACCTAATTAAAAGTTCTGAAGCGGAGCAATGCCTACAGAAGCTCTGATTCCTTTAAAAAGCTCTTTAATACCCTGGGCTTTTGTAATTACTGTTTTTTTAATTCCTTCCTATTTGCTTACATCCTTTAAGACACTGATTCAAGTGGCCTGAAAGTTAAGTGCATTTTGAAAGCTGTAAGATAATCTTTCACACTTCTGAGTGAAGGAATCACTTAGCATTGCTAAATGAGGGAAGAAGAGAAAAAGAATCAAGTTCCTTCCAATCTAGACATATTGACTATTTTATGGGGTACACGCAGATGTTAATGGTGTACTTTTTTGTATAGGCAGCTTGCATTGTTAGAGATGGATCTAATTCATCAAAACTCAGGCCTTGGTCGAACTCTGAGGGGGCTCAGGTCTAGAGTATGGATTTGGGACCTTAGAATCATTAAGGTTGGAAAAGACCTCTAAGATCATCGAGTCCAACCGTCAACCCAACACCACCAGGCCCACTAAACCATGTCCCTA
>NW_008795129.1:21288470-21299005 GCF_000699145.1 Aptenodytes forsteri
TTGTTGTGGCCGAAGTGCAGGACCCGGCACTTGGCCTTGTTGAACCTCATACAGTTGGCCTGGGCCCATCGATCCAGCCTGTCCAGGTCCCTCTGCAGAGCCTTCCTACCCTCGAGCAGATCAACACTCCCGCCCAACTTGGTGTCGTCTGCAAACTTACTGAGGGTGCACTCAATCCCAAATAACCTTCACAGTCTTTGGATGTTGTTATATTGGAAAGAGCATTTTCTTCAATCATGAGAATAGGTAGCTTCTTCCATAAACAACTGCTCCTCTGTTTTTTCTATGTGCAGATTCAGTCTAGGCCTTTTTGACTCATTTCTTGAAATTGTAGCTGCCTAACTTCTGTCAGTACCCCTCATGTGAAATAGGGGATGAACTGAACTGTCTCGAGTCCTCTTATAGACTTGTTTTGTATAATTTAGAATTGTTTTATGATTTTCTGCAACTCTCTGAATGTATTGGTAGGAATCACTGTCTTGCAGATTCAGACTGTCGTAGCTTGAGATACAGAGCGAGATTCTGGTCTACAGCCAGTAGATTTACTCCTGAAGCAAGATCAGCACTGGGATCATACAAGACTACCTGAAAAGAACAAAACCTCTTGAAGAGGCACATCCTACCCTTTGAATGTTTAATGTCTCTATTTTTGTATATACTAATTTATATTTATTTATTTATATTTATTTATTATTTATTTATTATATTTTTTATTTATATTTATTTATACCAACTATATCAGTAATAATAGAAACAGTGCAGCCCTGAATAAATAACAAACAGTAAAATTTCACAGTTCCATCAAATTCTTTTTGTAACAAGATACCGCTCTTTCTTGCATGCACTTTTTTTTTATTGCATTCTTCTATCATGGGATACACCATTACCTTCTAACTTTTGCCCAGCTACTAGGCTAAGAGGAACAAGAAAGGAAAAACTCACACACTGGGAAAACAAAAATAATTATGAGAAACCCTGCAGGTAGGTGAAAGCAGCTGCTGGCTGTGACAGAGCCCAGGAGTGGTCAGCTGGAGCAAGACTGTGACAGAGGAGAAAACTCTGCTAGTTTCAGCCTTCTTCAGTCATTGACCTTTCACAGTTGAGGATGACCCAGAATTAGGTGCAGCCTGTGTAAAAGTGTTATGTCTTCTAGATTACAGCTTTTCCTGTTGCCATGGTAATATTTCACTTCCCCCCCCCCCGCCTTAGTGGGAGACTGTGAATATAACTTTGTGATTTTATGGAGTGATGATCTCTTTACAGCAGTAGCAGCTCTAAACTACCTGGTTGGGTTAGATAGAGAAATGGTAGCACCAATTCTCAGTTTTGTGTGACAGCAATTTCTTTGAATTCAAACAGTTTTTAAAAGCTGATGTTAACTTTTTGAGTGTCCTTAGAGCTTTAAAGGTCACTACTATTATCAAAAGCATTTTCTTCAACTCATTTTATCTTCTGCTGAGCTAGTGTTGCCCTCCTCTTCTGGGCTAGAAATTCCAGATTAGAAGTTGCTTGGTATTTATTGCGGGGATGAGCTTAAAATATTAAAGTTTATTTCACTGTCTAACTTTGAAAAGGCACTTCCATATTCTTATGATACTTTTCTTCATAAATAATCAGAAGTGAGTGTTTTGAGCTCTACAGAAGTTATTTGACACTCCCTGTCAAACTCTACTAACTCTATGTCAGGTTCTTACTTAGAAGCCATTCAGTTCTATCATACCAGCTTCAAATTCACTTTAGTGACCTTCTGAACATGAAAGGAAGTCAGACTTTTCTCTCAGCTACTCAAGACTTCAAGGTTTTAATTGCTTCTGCAGTACCTGTCACTGAACGTAGCTACCAGTAAATATTATGGTTGTTCTCAAGACTTTTGGGTCTACAAAAGCATGCAAGTAAGAAATCTTTTGATACCAAAGGAATTAAAAAGCACACCTTAAATTTTTAAAAGACATGCCTTTCAGGGATCACTTTTAGCCCTTTAAAATCAATGGCAGTCCATCCAACAGCTTTGATGAATGTCAGGCCAGGCTGCTGTCTCCTAGGCACTTTCTAAGCTAGCTAGACATAGTAAAAAAAAACTAATGAGCTATAATTAAAATCACATTGTTTAATATGTATTACTTGACAGAGATATTTTTTGCTTTCAAGTTAAAGTATGGTTCTGTTCTGGAAAGTCACTCTAAGAGTGGAACTGGGAAATGGCATATTTATTTATCACTTTACTCTTCCCAGACGAGTCTGCTTGGTTCATAAGCAAAAAAGCATTTCTTCTGCTTTACCACTTGCCCTGTAAATGGCATACTTGAAATGAAATTCAAGCCATGTCCTTCACTGCTTATGATCCATCATCACTGAACATGATAAAGCCCAGAGAGATCATAGCTAAGATCAAAAATGCAAATGCAAGGTACCTGTTGTAACCCTGAATTAAACATATATCAGTGATTTGGAATGCAGCTTTCTACGTTAACTTCAATTATCTTTCCATCTGGTGTTTGGGAGCTAATTCTGAAAGTGTTTATACATGTACTGAATCCTCATGCTGAAAATATCACTGTCAAAAAGTGGAAGCCCCATCTAGCCTGATTATGCCAACTTTTTCATTTTCCACTGATTTTGTAAACTTGAACTGTAGAACTGATCGGGGCGGGGGGGGGGGGAAAACCTTTCAAATCTCTGACTTCTAAATTCTGACATTGTATGTATCTCACATTTCACCTGGTTACCCAGTTGACATTTGCTATCTCACATGCTGGCTGAGGAACACAGATGTGGCCAAAGCAGCCGTACAGCGTGGCCGACTTTACCTCGCCTGCTGAAAACTTCTGCCCGAAGCTGCTGCGTGCACAAGCAACCTCACGGACTGTCTACGCTCAGACCTTAAAGACCATGCTAAAACCTCCCTGATAAAAAGGTCACAAAACGTAACCAGAAGTGAGGAAATGTCACCAAGTGGATGTATTTGTAGTATGTCCTGCAGGGGTTAGTTCTTAGGTCTTTAATCAATAAAAATGAAAGCAAAATCATCAGTGACTGGTCCATAGGCTGAACAGGAGTAGGTATTTACACAATACCTCTGCTGTTGTATTGTGGCTAGGACAGTTACCAAAGGGATGGCAATGATGAAAATAAAAATTATCAATGGATAATTTCAACCAGAGTCTGTAGCCAGAATCCACAGCGAGTTTATGAATGTGCAGTATGTGCTGAATGCCTGTACTGTAACCTGCACCACTGCTGCTCTCACCCACTCCTGTGACCACCCGGCTTTTACTGCAACATGCAGATGCACACCAAAATTGGTAAGGCAGTGAAGAGTGAAAAATGGATTAATTACTGTGAAATAAGTTGTACTTAAATAAACTGTTGCATTTCTTTGGATCAAAGACAGTTCTTTAAAGTAAAAGTCTAAGTTTTAGGCCAAATTTAAGGTTGTTAATCCTCCATTTATATGAGCTCAACAGCAGGAAAAGTGCTGCAATGTACAGAAAGACATAACAAATATTTGAATTATTTTAATTATCCGTCACACATCTGAGCATACACATCCGAGTCCTCTAGAGCACAGTTTTTTGCTGACAGCTGCCTTTGCCATTGCCCAAAGTGAAACTGTTCCCATGTCACCACAACAATTTTCAGGATCGCTTCAGGGCTGCTGGAATTACATAGTAAAAACGTTCATTTAGAAAATTTAGGGACCCTCTCATTCACCATCCCTGCACAGTGACACAGTAACTTGGAGTTTAAAACTGACTACCTGAATGAAAAAAAGATAAATACAAGGAGGAGAAAGAACCTGAGGGCAGTTTGGCAGCTCTTGCCTACCAATAAAACACTAAATTACCGAGTGGCAGTGCAGGAGCAGGAAGGCAAACTGGGGGCAACAGGGATTAATCACCTCTTTTAGTCCGGACTCCTTCCTGCCGCCAGAGAGGGGCTGCCCCTCACAGAGCCAGGAAAGGGAAGTTTGGCATCCCTGGACAGAGCAGTAAGTTTGGGTAGGAAAGAAAGGATGTATTAGTTTGTCACACTCAGAGTTATTAAAAGCTTCCGAGGACAGCACTGTCTAGCAGCCAGAAAGGACGGGTTATTTTCTTACCTCTGCCTTGGGCTGCATGAAGGGCTCCCTCTGGGCTTGGCCTCGCTCAGGCACGAGCCCACGCCACCATCACCCGTCGTCTCGATAGTTCAGGAGCTGCTCTGTCTCTCCCTGAGCAGTGCAGAACCCCCCATCCTGCCTAGGAGGTCTGTGCACCCTCATAACAAGAGCAACAAATATTCATCCACCGTGTACGTTAAAACTCCCTTTATCACTCACATCCACAATATTCCTTTGGATAAATCTTTAGAAACTCTACTGAATTGTTGTTTGCTGCTCAGCTGATGTTTGTTTGCACTTAACAGTGCTTGTGATTTCTGTGGAACAAGATTTAAATTGAAGCAGTTGTAACATTCCCAGGACTTACAGCCCTGCTGTGTGTGCTAAAATTAATGAATAGCATTTGGAGCACTTTGCAAAAGAGGGACTAAATTATGTTTTATGTATACATCTGTGCAAATAAAGAAAAAAAGCCAGATGAAGCAAGTCCCTAAGCTCTCAGATGAAAAGACAAGTTAGAAGGTGACAGCATCTGTAGTAACTGCCTGGGAACACAGCCCCAGCAAATATGACATAATTTGAAATCGATCTCTTTTATTGATGACAAACACATGCTAACTCAAATCAGCTGCCATTTGCCTTAGGGTAGTCACATGCACTCTACATTAACACTGATTAGCTGACCTTGGTGTAGTCTGTGCCCTCAGAGCTGGATGCAGATTGGTTTGCTGATCAGATTGGGAGACAAAATTAAGAGTTGAGAGAGCTGCTAGTTGGAGCTTGGAGTGTCACATCCATTCCCATTGAGCCTGAGGGGTTTCCTCCACACGTTGGAAGAGCACGTGTTGCTGTGCTTCAACGTCCTGCAAGGCAATGGGGGGAGAAGAAAGGAACTGGAAATGAGGAAGCAAATGCCTGGTTTATGAGAAATTATCAAGAATCTGGTTACAACTACCTATGCGTCCATTTTGTAAATGAATATGTCCTGGTTTTGGCTGGGATAGAGTTAATTTCCTTCCTAGTAGCTGGTACAGTGCTGTGTTTTGGATTTAGGATGAGAACAATGTTGATAACACACCGATGTTTTAGTTGTTGCTAAGTAGTGCTTACACTGGTCAAGGACTTCTCAGCTTCCCATGCTCTGCCGACTGAGAAGGCTGGAGGTGCACAAGAAGCTGGGAGGGGGCACAGCCAGGACAGCTGACCCAAACTGGCCAAAGGGACATTCCATACCATGTGACGTCCTGCTCAGTACATAAACTGGGGAAAGCTGGCCGGGGGGGCCACTGCTCAGGAACAGGCTAGGCATCGGTTGGCGGGTGGTGAGCAACTGCATTGTGCATCACTTGCTTTGTATATTCTTTTATTATTATTGTTATTATTATTATTACTACTATTTTATTTCAATTATTAAACTGTTCTTATCTCAACCCATGAGTTTTCTCACTTTTACTCTTCCAATTCTCTCCCCCATCCCACCACGGGGGGGAAGAATGAGCGAGCAGCTGTGTGGTGCTCAGTTGCTGGTTGAGGTTGAACCACGACAGAATACTATGCAGCATAAGTCCAGATACAATGGAGCCTCCAGTTGGCTGCCTCCAGTGTGATACTGATGGCTCTGGCACGTGTCTATTTTTGGACATAAAGCTGACTTTTCTTAAAGTTCTGTCATATCCAGATTTTAGTCACGCAGTGAAATATTACAGTCTCCATCAGACGGCATTTTGCTCTGAGCAGGCATACTTTATAAGTTACATTTTCCTTCTCTGAGGAAGGAGAAAGGAGAGCAAAGCAACCCCGCTGAATGGCAGCCGAGTGTTCTGGGGAAGCTGAAGATAACTGCGAGGCATCATCTGTTCACTGGCAATGCCGCTACGAAAAAGCGCACGAGTAAAACCAACTCTTCAGTCATATTTCCTAATCTGGAGGGACAGGTGGGTGTGGAAAGTAATGACAGCCTGTAATAGCCTTGGCTAGCCATCTGGTAGGGTTTTTATTTGCTCTGTAAAATATAGTGAGTTTAATACTGCGTTTAGAAAAAATTGTGCTGTCTGAAAATTCAGTCAGGAAAATAGACTTCCAGAAGGAGAGAGAATTTCTTCCATCCCAAAACCATTCGTAGGCATGGAGATACTGTGTGTATGTATATATGTATTTACATGCACAAATGTGCACGCACATTATATATATAAATTCTTTAGAAAATTAACAGATATCTCAAGAGTATGTTTGTTAGTAGTGTTGAGTTTTAGTGGGTTAGAGCCAGTCACAGAATAATAGGAAATTTTTGAAATATATCCTTTTTACACACTGAATAAATTAAAAGACATATGGGGAGGAACTTAAACACCGTCTGCAATCAACAGCTTTAAAAGAACACTCCAGAAGATGCAAAATCAAATATTCAAAGTTTTAGAAATGGATAGGTAGCACAAGTATACCTACACGGCATTTCTCAGCCAGACAAAGTTGTTCCATATGCAACTTTGAATATCAGTTTAATTTGAAGGCTGAACTGCAGGAGGGCTCATTCTTTCAGTACTGCTTATCCATTCAGGACTCCATTAACCTGAGCTATGTCATTTCTAGCTCAGAGCTGGAATTAACTTGTTTGAGGAGTCTTCATGGAGCTGCTTTCATTTGGAAGTAAAATAGCCAGCACGTTATGACCCTACGGTTTGTTGTGCAAAACAACAAACAAAGGCTTGCCACAGCTCTCTCATGTTTCATGATGCAAGCTTTGAGCCAGGATTGAAAAACAATTTCTACCATGTCAGAGTGAGGACTGATCAGTGAGAAATTTAATTGCTCTGATTACTGTAGTTGTAATGTGATTTCTCCTCCCAGGGAGGTGTTGGGCCAAGCATGGTCAGTGGGGTAAGTGCACTTGCCAGAGTGGAGTCAGATCACTCTATTCTGGAGTGACACTCCATCACAACTGGTAGATGCCAATCAGCAGAAATGCATGTGTAAAATGGAGAACTTCATTGAAATTGGCTCTGCGTTAGCTGGGGCTGTGGCCACAGCAGTACTCACCTCTTCCAGGTCAGCTCCAGATTAGAAACAGCATCCTTCTGGAGAAGGAAAGAGGAAGGAGATGGTCTTCTGCAAGCAAAATAGCTGAGTGAAGGTTTGGGTTTTTTTTAACCCTTTATAGGGTTCCAGGTTCCAGGAACTCAGTTGGAACTCAGGTTCCAACTGAGTTTTGTTCCCAATGCTGGGGTCTTTAATGGATCTTCAGGTTATTGAGTGTTGTATTTAAAGTGGGATATGGGTTTCAGTTAAGGACTGCAGAAAAAGGTCTCCCACTTTCAACATGATTATGTTTGTATTGAGCTATTCCAGTTACTGCCTAATGCTGTATGACTGCTGAATACAGTCTATCCAATCTTTAACACCGGCCTAATGAGGAGGAAAGGTGGTGTTAGGGGCGAGCCACAAATGATGCAGCAAATGGTTGGGTTTCAAAGAAATAATCAACAGTTGATAGTTTGGGTTTTATTTTTTAAATAACACTCATTCCAGGTTTATGAATATTTACACAGTAAGTGACATAGGACCTCTGTGCTAATGATGGCTGTCATGGGGAAGTAATTGCCCCGCTGGGGATAGAAAAGGTTGAGGAGAGGACTGCTCTACAGTAATGTTTGAACATTGACTGGTTTACAGACAGGCATTATCACGTTAGTCTTTTGGAGATCAACAAGCAGAAACCAGAGCGCTGCCAGGATTTAGCAACATCTAGAGGATGCACTTTGGTTTGAAAAACGCTAATGGATGAACAAGTGGACGTACCACAGGCAACAGAACAAGCAAAAGCTGCCGTGCCCCAGCCTTACTTCTGGCTCTACAAAGTGAAGGGCATGACAATTGTGCTATTGATGGCTCAGTAAACTGCTGCTGTTTCAACTTTCCTGAAATGTCTATGGCACTAAATATTTTTTTTTTCTACTGGTGGTTGTCACTTAATTGTTTGTTCTTACTAAGGCAAAGAGTCTTGCCATCTGATTTTATAACTTTTGGCTAATAACACAGAAAGCTGCTGACAGATTTCTTGTCATGAAAACTATTCTATCTTCAGTAGTGCTAGTAGCTTTGATGGCAGAAGTTTGGTAGAGGTTGCTTCTATACTTGGTTGAAGTTAATTGCATAATTGGTCTTACAATTGCAGGCAGTACTAAAGCTGTTTTTACTTTTATGGAGTTCTAATTGGAAGTTTAAGGATAGTTTTTGCTTCCAAAAATTTTTTATTTTCAGTATACAAGTGAAAAATGAATTATAAAATTGTAAGTTAAACATCTTGGAAGGGAAGATGCTATATATAGCAGATTTTAACCCCACAGGTCAGTCTTAATCTAGAAGCTTGAGCAAAACCTCTCTGATAGCAGTTACATCCACAGAGATTAAGCGTTCAAAAAGAAAACATCCCAAAGATTAAGAGGAGTGCTTAGGTTTCTTAGCTATTTAGTATTTACAACACTGTGAATCAACATTGCAAAGCTAGCCTCTAACTGTATAAATTTTATTATTTGAAAGAACAAGTCCTCATCTGAAGAACAGACACACCACACTTTCCACATACGCTGCAGAACATTTTGGCATGAACTAAAATTTGAACTTAAGCTCAACAAGAATCCTGGATGTTGACTTGGCATTAGCTTGAGATACTGACTGGCTCAAGAAATATAAAGTACTCATGTTAAGTAACATATTACACTTGATTTCATCCTTAAACTTTTTCCCAACCCTTAAAAAATGAGACAGGATTGAACACCCTAAGGTAATTTCCACTTTTCAAGTACTTGCATTTCTGATATTAAACACACTGATTTTGAATTGCAGCCTTAAACTATTCAAAACATATACTACATAAAAATCTTTCTGAATCATTGAAATGTAAAATGCATCAATGCAAAAAAAAAGAAAAAAGAAGGAAAAAAAAAGGGGGTGTCTATGGTAGCTTCCCTACTCTGATTACTTGGATGATTGCTCTGCATAATTGTTCCACTAAGACTTCAGCAGATGGAGTAATAGGCAAGCTTTAAACACTGATGACAAATTCCTGCACAAGTGGTTTTTGTCTGTTTTGTCAATTCAGAGATCTTTCATAACTGTTCCCCGGAAGGCTATTCTGCCAAGAGCACCCAAGAGACTGACAAAACTATCTGGTCACCATATACCACGCTGGTTGCAGAGATTAGCCCTTACATTCCTGCTGGAAGCAGAGCCACAGCAAGAGCTGTTGCTGTCCCAGCTTTCGGGGGCAGCTGCTCAATGATACAAAGATAATGTCCATTTAGCCTGCAGGAAGCACCCATATTGCTTAATTCAAGGTTCTCATATCTCAATGTAATTATTTTGCCAATATATTCTCTCATGATATATGGAGATTTTAAGCCCAATTTTGTCAATAATTGCTAGAAACTCAAGCAACTTTTTGTTTCCAACTGTAATATTTTGAAAGCACCCTATACTGCCTAATAGTTTCTTTTATCCAGATCTAAGACGACAGAAAAAAACCCTCCCTGATCTCCTTTGAATAAAAGCCAGCAGGTGACCT
The DNA here is from genome assembly GCF_000699145.1 of Aptenodytes forsteri. Lineage (NCBI taxonomy): Eukaryota > Metazoa > Chordata > Aves > Sphenisciformes > Spheniscidae > Aptenodytes > Aptenodytes forsteri. The sequence continues at coordinate 21,298,130 of NW_008795129.1, forward strand.
CTCTAAATAAAGAAAAATCACTTATGAATTCAATATTTATATTAAAGCAGTTCTCAATGTGTTCAGAACACAATGACCACCCAAGTTGCTTAATAGGAAAGACTGTTTTCAAGACGTTTGTTAATAATTTAAAATATGAATACTGATGCTGGTCCTTATTTCATGTTCTAGTAATATGGAACTATACTAGAATCCAGCTTTTTGCTCATTAACACTCCAAGAACACAAGAGATTAAATAAAAACATGCACCAAGTAAGAAATCAGCTTTCTAAGTTGTGATGTTTATAGCACAGGACCTCATAAACTCAACCTTAAAGTGTTTTGTCGTTGTTAGACACTATATAAAGATTTGGCTTTTATACTTTCATTTCACAATCTATCATTTGCCCATCATAGGCTTGTTTTTACTGAATTCTCACTGTATTTAATTTCTTTTTAAAAACTTTTTTTTATATACTCAACTGAAATTCCTTTATGTCTGCATGCTGGGAACATCCATGTTTAATTCATGTGCTTTTCATCTTCGATGCATTAATTGGCTTTTCACAGTCTGACTTCTCAACTCTGCATGATAGATCTTATTGCATTAAAACCATTTTTACCCTTGTTTCCTCTCCCTTTTTCCAGCTGTCCTGGTTTCGGCTAGGGTACAGTTAATTTCCTTCCTAGTAGCTGGTACAGTGCTGTGTTTTGGATTTAGGATGAGAACAATGTTGATAACACACCGATGTTTTAGTTGTTGCTAAGTAGTGCTTACACTGGTCAAGGACTTCTCAGCTTCCCATGCTCTGCCGACTGAGAAGGCTGGTGGTGCACAGCACAGCTGACCCAAACTGGCCCAAGGGACATTCCATACCATGTGACGTCATGCTCAG
>NW_008795129.1:21300144-21300781 GCF_000699145.1 Aptenodytes forsteri
TTGCTCATTGACACTCCAAGAACAGAAGAGATTAAATAAAAACATGCACCAAGTAAGAAATCAGCTTTCTAAGTTGTGATGTTTATAGCACAGGACCTCATAAACTCAACCTTAAAGTGTTTTGTCGTTGTTAGACACTATATAAAGATTTGGCTTTTATACTTTCATTTCACAATCTATCATTTGCCCATCATAGGCTTGTTTTTACTGAATTCTCACTGTATTTAATTTCTTTTTAAAAACTTTTTTTTATATACTCAACTGAAATTCCTTTATGTCTGCATGCTGGGAACATCCATGTTTAATTCATGTGCTTTTCATCTTCGATGCATTAATTGGCTTTTCACAGTCTGACTTCTCAACTCTGCATGATAGATCTTATTGCATTAAAACCATTTTTACCCTTGTTTCCTCTCCCTTTTTCCAGCTGTCCTGGTTTCGGCTAGGGTACAGTTAATTTCCTTCCTAGTAGCTGGTACAGTGCTGTGTTTTGGATTTAGGATGAGAACAATGTTGATAACACACCGATGTTTTAGTTGTTGCTAAGTAGTGCTTACACTGGTCAAGGACTTCTCAGCTTCCCATGCTCTACCAACTGAGAAGGCTGGAGGTGCACAAGAAGCTGGGAGGGGGCACA
>NW_008795129.1:21301000-21324356 GCF_000699145.1 Aptenodytes forsteri
TTTTTTTTTTCCCCTGATTCTCTCTCCCATCCCACTGAAGTGGGGAAGAGTGAGTGAACGGCTGTGTAGTGTTTAGCTGCCTGCTGGGTTAAACCACAACACCACCTTAATATTTTTCCTTTTTATTAGTTCTGTGCCATCCTCTTTCCTGTCAGCAATGTGTACACACATAGATGAAAACTGCTTCAAGTTAACATCTTGCCCAACTCATTTCCTACTCTAAGAAAGCTTATTTAAAGACTAATTGGCCAAGCCTTTTAGCTTCTTTAAGTTTACTATGTAGGCTCCTCTGCAGCCGTGCAGATTTACAGCACCTCTCAGCCTGGCACTCTGACTGAAGCTGTGGGCTAAAAACTGGAATTTGGAAAGTAGGTGTGGAGTCATCCATCACTTACCTTGTGACCATCATTAGTGCTTGCTCACATATATTACCTGTCACAGGAGAAATGGTTTGCATCTGCAATAAGTCAGCTGCTGAACTACAAGTGGGTTACTCAGAGTTTCAGACACCGTTCTCTCTGTCAGGGACAGCTTTTGTCCCTTTAATGCTGTTAACTTTGTAGTGCGTGCATTTGAGCTATCAGGATTGTTGAGACTTCTCTGCGCAAGAACAGAACCCTTTCTTGGATATTTGCTAGCAATAATTCATTAAAGACTTTCTTCTCACCCATATTTACTAAGCAAATTCTCCTGCAGTCCAAAGAAAACATTTCATGGGAGGTAATTGCTGCTAAAAGGAGAAAGGAAACACTAATGGTGCATGTGTTATAATCGAGTGTCTCTCCTCTCATTTAAAGAAAAAAGAAAAAAAAATAGTGAAGGCATTTATGTTTCATGCAATATTTACTTCTCCATTCTGGTATCTTGCCATCCTTTTACTCTTAAACCACTTATTTGTTCAAAAATGTTTTCCAACATGTTTGTTATTAAAGCAATATCTCTTTTCTGAAAACTCTTCTCACCTATATTTATCTGAGCCTCACATAGATGATTCTCACTTGGCAAAGTGGCACATGAGGCATACATCATGTAAAAGAGGGCATACATGCCAAATGAAACTTTCCTAGGATAGCTAGCTGCAATCTGAACTGTAAAATTGCTACTGGTCAATGGTTATCGATGGCATAAGCCATGCAGAGCACCTGCCACCAGCTCAGCAGGGACACTTGCTTCTTGTGAGCTCCTGGACACAACTGAAGGGACAGACTGGCCATGAGGAGCCTCATGGTGAAAGACACCCACGCCGTTGTTCCACCATGGCCTTGTAGGACTGTGCCATGCAGACAGAGTGCCTAAACCTCTAGGTTTAGGGTGTCCAGTGGCCAGACATTTGGAGAAGCAGGCTTCGGGTCTCCAGCAGTCAGGCAGCATTTAAAGGACCTAATCAGTTGTTGTTACTGTTGCTGCTGTTGAGGGAAGAGCTGGACTGGCACAAAGAAAAAACAGGATTTTACATGGAATGTTAAGACAGTTTCTCTGTTATTAAATCTTTAACCTTCACCTAAGAAACTGATAAATATATATCATTTAAAAACTATTTGTTCCAAATAAAATAGCCTACTTACATGACATTTACTTGCACAGATTATTTGGACAGAGTATTCCAGTGCATCTGTTTTGCACTTCACACCTAGTGCTTTATTTGTTTGAAATAAAAGCTGTAAAAAAGCCAAAACAACTAAAACCCACACCCTAAAACATTTAGTCCATCAGCCAGCATGGGAGAGAAGGTAGCCAACATTAGCACTGTAAGCCACCTCCACGTGTAGTTCCTCACTGTGTGGTGGTTGTACCAAAACAAAACACTCAAATAACATGATGGGGGAAAAAAAGCACTGCATGTGTAAAATGTATTTACTGACATAGGGAAGGCAGATCAAGAAAAAGTATTGATGGGAAGCAGACTAGGAAATACTAAACCAGCTGGATATCATCATCCCATGAGCCGGATCCCTTTCTGTAAGTGTTTTCTGGTCTACGTACAGGATAACATAAGTTCAAATTTAAGAAAGACAAGAGCAAGTTTTTGTACACAGGCCACTTAGTAATAATTTCCAGTGGTTAGCAGAACAATTGCCATAGACATTTATTGCACTTTTTTGGTCTCCTTAGTTTTGGAACTAGACTCCAGCTGCCCAGGAGCAGGCAGGATTAAGCCATATCACCCCAATGGAACAACTCAGAAGGTACTTTGCACAGGAATCACACCTGAGAGGTACAGAGGAAGAGATTAAACAGGTTTTGGAGTCCTGTCCATGAGAAAAATCTGGATGAGACCTGAAAGCACAGATATTTTCACAAACATAGTGGGAAGCAGCTTACTTTAACTGGAAATGGGACTTTCGCTTTTTTTCCTCTAAAAGCACACATGCCATTTCTAAACAAGTGCTTAAGGGTCTGACACTGGTTTTGTTTCTTCTTCTTTGTTTTTAACCAACATTCAAAAAGCAATCGGGATAGACTTTTATGAAACAAAATCTGGAAACATAATGAAGAACGAATTCAGTGAAGCAAAGCCTCATACTTTCTGTTTCAGAAGGAAAATTGAAGAAAAAAAAGAAAAACAGAGAGAAAAAGAAAGAAAGAGAAAAGGTTTATTAGTATTGCCTTAAGAGGCTAGAAAAGCCTTAAGAGTCAGTAAATTATCAGAACTAGACCACACTTACCCGAGCTTTTTATCAGAATTAAGGTTGATATCTACTAAGGAAAAATGCAATATATAAGTTCAGGGAAGCCAAATGAGATTGTGGAAAACCAAAATAAACAGTTTCATCCACTCCCAAAGGAGTGTCAGAATATTAAAACCTAACAAGCTGCAATCTTTTTCCTCACTTTTTAACATTGTTCCAACATTTGATGATGGTTGACAGCAAAGTAGGGATTCCTGAGAGGTTGTGGAGGGGAGAGGAAAGAGGGAAAGGAAATCCACTTGTACATAGGTCAACGTTCCTTACTTGGCAATTTAGAAAAGACAATTTTGACACAATACAGCATGAAATTAGTTTAGTCATGTGCTATGGCAAAATGATCTATATGGTCATAAAATGAGACTAGTGAAAGTGAAAAAGAAGTTCAAAATCTTATGGCTAAACTGGAATATATTTAATCTCTCAGTATAAATGCTTACTTCAGTCCAATGCATTACTCTTTTTTTCAGCATGCTAAAACTATTTCAAATACAAGCAACAGAGCCTGGATTTTACAGGGGAAGAAGACTTGGCAGTCTGTATCTGTTTTCTTATAAAACACTTTGTTAAACACATGCAATGAATTAATTAGAAAATACAACAGAGTAATACAAAACTTTGCTGTTTATTAGGCTTATTAGGTAGACTAATTAATATTGCTAGATACAGTATCAGGATTAGCGACTGACTGTCCAATTCAATTGAAAGCTGATTGGAAAAAAATAAGGCAACTGGAACCTAAATCACCCTGATGGGATAAGGGACGTGATGGATTGAAATGGAAAAACTGAAGAGCGTTGGGCTGTGGCGTGGGAGTTGAATAGTGTGAATATCCATACCACAGCTCCGGAAAGGTTAATTCATGTACTGGGCTCAGGAACAGCAGAACACGGGCTCTGGACATGGCATCAGTCCTTCCTCCGTGCTGCTGCTGTTTCTCTTTCAGCATCAGTTTGGAAGTTTTGTCCTCATTTCTAGTTTGGAAGATAAAAACAGAGAAGAGAAAGAAAAATGATTTTGCAAAACAGGGAGGATTGTTTTTATACCTCATTTGAAAATCTTGGAAGCCTGCGGAGAAAGAATAAAAAGCATGTTTTTGTTGTTCTTTGGAATGTCTTGCTCACATGCCATCACACCTTCTCCAACACCATGCAGAGTGCACTGCCCCTCAGCCCCCTGCACAGACCTTCCTCCCCCAAACCTGCATTCACTTCTGCTCCCCAATTCCTTCCCGACCCACTCCCCAGGGTACAGTTCAGGGCACTCCTGTTGGTCGCATGTGCTGGTGACCAACACATACTGGGAAAGGAATTTTATTCTAGCTGCCAGTCCTGAGAACAGGGTTTACAGATGAGGGAGAGGTCAGTGGAAACCACTTATGCTTTCCCTCCCTGTTTTCTGTGTGAGTAATTAAAGATCAGCATTGCTCAAATTGTACACCAGCACATCCAATGGGTTGCACAACTGAGCATCACCAGTGGAGCTGCTCATTTAGCTCCGACTGGTTCCAGATGGTGCAGACTCCAGTCTGCTATTTCAGCAGGGCTAATGGGATTAAAGAGCAAAAAACTTTTCCCCCTGAAGTAAACAGAAATGACAGGCTGAATAATATGTAGCTTTTAAGGTTACATTTTAGATGGTTCAGCTGATAGATATTTTACCCTGTTTGTCTCAAGTCAGAATCTTTTCCACTTAAATTAAAATAACTGCTGATTTATGCAATCAAGGCGAAAGTTGAAGTGAGTTACATGGTCTTATAAGGTAATCACTTAAAAATGTCTAACATAAATGTAACTGCTTGCTTAAAATAGACAAAATATAATCTATTCAGCAAAAAAATTCCTTTTGACATAACCATCAGTATGCAAGTGCAAGGCAAGCTCTGCTTTCCCCAGCATCTTCCATTAGTTCAAATGCAATATGAGATATGAAGCACTTTTAGGAATGTTTTTCCACTACATTTATTTGGTTTGCCTTTATGTATTCACGACAGTGCTGCACACAATAGTTATTGTAGATTCTTGGAAACCTTTGCACCTTGCATTCTTTGATACCTTATCCAATACTGGAAGCAAAATGGTCTGAATGACAAATCTAAGCATCTAAAACTTGTTGGGAAATTTGTCTTTAATACTAACCAACTTGGGTTTTGCCAGGCACTGTGCTGTAGCCAAGAAAACGCTCTACTCAACATATCCCTTTCTGAAAGTATCATAGTTTTACAAAGGTTTGTCAGTGAAATGTCTGTGCGCCGAATATATCATCAAATAATCGAAACCAAAACTGTGCACATAAATGGTCTGAATTTTCTTTTCAATTACCAGAAAAAAAAGTCATTGTTTAAAGATGAATCCTAGAAAAAGCCCGTGAGTTCCTTACTCACATATATGTGAGTAGGTCACAGTGTTACAAGGTTACAATGATAATCTTGTAAGTATGGCTTTCAAACTCAAATGTGTCAAAAGTTCTTATAAATGTTCTGGATAGCAAGGCTGGTGGTTTGTTTTTGTTTTTTCGTTGGTTGGTTTTGTTTTTTAACATGTTATTCTAATGAATTTTGTACAGAAAAGTTATCTCATATAGAGTAATTTTAAATTTTTTCATCTGTTGTTGAACAAACTTGCTAAAAGTTATTTCTAAACAAAGCAAAAATTGTAAAGCTATTTCAGTGAAAAGTTTGGCTTACAAAGTAATTTTCTGTTCCAAGAAGTAGAAAATGGGACCCACTTTGATTCTGTGAAATAAAAAGGCAAATCATACTGTAAGACTTTAGCTTTTTTATTGTTTTTTCGTAACTGTAGAAGTGCGTAAAAAGTTATAACAACCCTTGTAACTCTGAACAGTTTCAACCAAATGTCATTTGCTTCAGGACAGACTCTGCCCTCACCTCTTGTAAGCGTGCTGTAGGCTTTCAGTGAAATTGTTTCTAATGATTTCAATTCCTAGTGATTGATGCTTGGAAAGACTAACAGCTGATAGCATGACAAAAGAAATTGAAACCTAAATACCACCTTTGTTATAAGTTTTTATTCAAGAAAGCACTAAGATATTTTATGCCTGCTTCATTTTTTAAGACTCATTTGTGTGGATGTCAAAACCAAATTAAAGTAGCAATGTGTCTGCCATGCCAGATACATTAATTCTTTTGAAACTGCTTTTCCAACAATGATGCTATTTTTTCTTTTCTTTTTTTAGGAAATGGGTGCTTTTGAAGGCAATGACATGTGTTAGCAACAACCCTGTGAATACTCATTACTTTAAGCAATAGTTCCTCCTATTTATTAGTAAAAATAGAGAACAGTATTAGAATTTCATGAAGTTATTGCTACTGCTGCCTTGGTGCAGTGCAGTCACCCTTCAGTTCATGGCATCAGAGTCTGGTAGTTTCTTTCTCAGTCTAAAAGCCAGTATTTCTGAGAAGGAGCACAAATGGTATAGGAAATTTAATAAAATTAATTCAAATACATGGAATCAGTAAATGTAAGGGATGAGACATCTGACATAAGAAGAAATTTTAATCCAGAACACAAAACCCAAATTACAGTAATATAAAAAATACATATTCTCTGAGACAGAAGACATTCCCCATGCAAACTTGACACTCCGGTGTTTAGCTTGTATGCCAGACTTGCTGGCAAGGTGAAAGCTAGAAATCAGTAATTAGCCCTGACTCCCAGCAGCTGACTTAAAAGTCTTTTAGGAAAGCAGAGAAGTGGCTGGTTGCCTGGAAGGAGCAGAAATGTCTGAATTGCTCAGTTTGAGAGAGGTTAGTGTTATTTTTACCTGTTAATACTTTCAATTTTATGGAAATAAAATAATTTCTGAACTGTTACTTGGAAGTTGGCATGGCATTTGCTGCCTTGGATGTGACCAGTCTGCATGCATGTGTGTGCCCATGTTCCTTGTTGGGGTGGGCGTTGCATTTGTTGGCTGCTGCCGGCCGGTCTCGGGGAAAGGCTGTGTGCAGTTTGGTGGCTTGAGTATGTGGGGACCAGGCTATATAGCTGTAGTTTGGCTTTAGACACTGCAAAATAAATTGTATGTAAATATTTTACAGTTAAATTTGCTACTGTCTTAGGAAAGAGGAAACAACTCTACAGTTATAAATGTTGGGCTGCTGCTGGGCTCTTTCTTGGGGGCAAGGACAGGTGGGCAGTTGAAGTGCAGGTATAGTTTAATTCTCTATGGATTTTGCTGTGTCATTTTATCCATGGCCTCTTTGCCTTTCTCTCACCCTGTGAACTGAGCTGTTTTAGAAAATGTGGGCTCCCCACTAGCTTCCCTTTGTGAAGGTTTTGAGAAGTAATAAATAAATAAAAACCAAGGTAAAAATCTAACTCTCTACCTGTGGCCAGGGTACTAAACCAGGCAGGGTGGCTGGTTCCCGGTTCAGCCTGCTGACTGGTATGGCACCGTATGCCTCAGCTGCCTGATGTTACAGCTAAGGTGGGAGTTATGGGGGGAGCTGCTCTGCAAGGGCAACTGCAAGGGAGGGCTGATGGCTCTGTAAGAAACATTTAATCTCTACATCAGCCCTCCTAGCCCATTCCTTTATTGCCGTTTGTTCTGTTAATTTATACTGTGCTATCCTTTGGGCACGGACCTGGGTTCCCACCTCTGTGTACAGTGTTTGGGCACTCGCAGCTTCCCCTCTGCGTTGCAGGAGGGTGCAGATGGCCATGGGTGGGTTCCCGCGATGGGCTGATGGATTCCACCTGTTCTGGTTTCTGTTAAAAGTACAGACATGCTCACTGGTTGCCAGCTGCTGTGCCTTTCCACCCCAGTTACAAGCTGGCAGTTAAAGTATTGGATGTTTGGTGAGTAATGTAATCTATGAGAAATATTACCCGCTTCCCCGGGGTTGACGGGGCTTGAAAGGAAACATTTATCAGAACTGTTCTTTGTTTTCTGTCCTTCCCTTGGTCTTCCTTATGCATTGCATTAAAATAAATAAGTGGCATGAGACAGAAGGGTGATGAATTTCTTTAATTGTGAGGCACTCTATTAGACTCCCTGGGGGCCCATTACACACCAGGGCTGCTGTTCAGTGAATCTCCTTCTGGGTTCTGATCACCAGCACTTTTTCTTATGATGAGACCTTTCATCTTAGACTCTGCTGGTGCTTTGCAAACATCCGCTGCATTTCACAACACTCAAGTGAACACAGTTACTGTCTCTTATCCAATTATAACTTGCATGAAGGGAAAGCAAGACACAGATAAGTAAGGGCAAGATGCTGTTGTCACATGGATGTGTGGTACCAGGGCTGCAGAGCCACTCCTACTATGTCATGTAACCAGCTAGAAACCATCTCTTCCCTCACAGAGCTGCCTATTCCTACCAGATCATAAAGCATATCTGAAATGTGGCTGACAAGGAAAATCTCATTCTAGGCCCTTTCCTGGGTCTAGCAAACACCACTGTCTTTTAATGAGCTAGTCATCCTTAGACTGGACTTCCTGATTTGGTGGGCTTATGGTTTAAAGCGTATTGCTCAGCACAGTGCAGCTTTCCATAGTACTCGGCACCAGCGAGCAAAGAGAAAATGCAGATGCTATCTGCATGTAGCGCATAAAAATAAGATAACTTTTTATAATATATGATGGTAGGGAAAGACAAGAGGGACCTAATACACCTGGCTTGCAGTTGGGCTCCCTCTTGTTAAAGCTTTTGAATAGCTGTTTGCTCTGTGTTTTCCGTTTGGTGCAGCTAGGTATGGCTGGTTAAAAGGCGTGGAGGTTGTGCTCCAGACGTTCACGTACAAAAAGCAGTCAGATCAATATCAGTCTCTGCAGCCTGGTGCTGTTACAAACGCTTGCAAGTGCACATTGTTCAGCTGCGGTTGTGCCCGCAATAGAGATCAAAGTGAGCTGAATGATGTTGTGGCTCCTGGGATGCTGCAATAGAGATACAGAGAGCGGTTGAGACAACAGGCTAGAGAAGATGCAAATGAGAGTGAATGAGCTCTGGTATTTGCCACAATGAGTTAACTCAATTAGGGATGAAAAAAGAACGGAGAAGGAAAAGGATCTGTAATGCTGATGAAACTAGTCTACTATAGTGCAAACAGTATTGTTGGGGTGTGTATTGTCTACTGCTCAATGTTATACTCCTGTTTATGGTGGAAGTGGGGCAGGTTTGAGGCCTGTATGTCAATGGTCAGGACGGAAGGGTTCTGTGCTCTGTAGCAGGGGCTTTAACATAAACTGGCAGCACATTTGCACCATGTAGCACCGCAAACCAAAGCTACTTGGTCTGATACAACTGGAATAATATGGCATTTTTTATCTGATTTTTTTTTTTCTATTACACTGTTTCATCTGAAGAATTGTTTCTATCTCCACTTACTTTTCTTCAGTTTCATCTAAAAAAACCCCCAAAACAACCCCCCCCCCCCAACCCAACCCAAAACAACAGTTGAGATTTCTGGAACCTAAGCTTCTCATAAGTTCATGGTGACCTGTGATTGCTCTGTAATTACAGTGGTTAAGTGCCTGTGACTATACTGTTGTGTGATTACATCTCTATGAAGTAAAATACTTTAAGATAACTTCTCTTTCAATGGCTGATCACAAGGAGATGGAAGCTGTTAAAAGCCTCTGTTAAAACACGCTGGTATTTTCATGATCATAAATATAGCAGTTAAATTCTAAGAAACTTCATTGGGTCACAGAAGGAGAAGGAAATGAAAAGGAACAGGTGAGGATGGCAGGAGTTCTTAGAAGCATAGACAGCGAATAACACAGAGAAATTTGATAAGCCTGTTTGAAGAAGCTGTGAGGGAATGGGTGCTCTTTGGTAGTGTGTAGGCACAAAAATAAGGATAGCAGAAGAAAAAGAAAGAAGCTGGAGTCCAGGTTGTTGTTCCCAGACTGTTAAATCAGTGCGCTGAGATTCTTTTTGAGAACTTTATCTTTTCCTTCCTTTTTTGAAAATGTGTATTAGTATCTCATTAGAAGGTATCTAAAATCACTTCCTCCATCCCTTTTCTGGACAAGTTAAAGTTATTGTTGCTACACAAATATGAAAGTAATGAGTTGAAATGGGAAGAGAAAATGTCCTTGTGTGAGCCTTTGTGTTAATAATGATGTCCTTTATCTCTAGTACCACTGCAGTATGTTTCATACAGGGACTAGGAGATCTGGCCTGGAGACAGCAGTGACGGTGAGGCTGGTAGAAGTGGCTTGATTTCAGTGACAAGAAAGAGATAAAGATGTTCTGTGACAGAAGGGAGTTGTCAGAGCATGGATATGGCCTGGGAAATCTGCAGGTATGGGTTTCCCTTTTTTATTTCAGGAACAAGCATTGATGCCATAGAAAGGAACAAGGTGCCTGGCCTGTGAGATGCAGGAAGGTGAAGAAAGGAAGGGAAAAAGAGGCTGTTCTGGGACTGAAGGGTGACGATCGACGGGGATGGCTGATTGCTGTGGGGAAGGGCCAGCCTCGCTGCTCCCTCACATGGCAGAAAGCAGCTGTAGCCCTGCTATGAATGTGTGATGGAGCGGTTTGGCTTCTGCAAACTCATTGCTGGCACATCTGTGCCACAGCTGTTCCACAAGCCTCTTTTGCTTTCTCCCTGGAGAAGCAGGATAAGGAGATGAGTGATAGAGTTGTGCTTTGCAGGAGAAAATAAAGTCCTAGCATGGTGTCTCTAGCAGTGTTTAATGCTGGCTGAACCTTGTTGAAGTCCATGGGAGGTTTTCTGTAGAGCTGAGTGACATCAGCTGTGAACATCCTACTTCATGGCAGCTGATAAAACTGGGGGATATTCCCTGGGACTGACTGACATGTAAAACAGGGCTTGGTTGGTCTGTACTTGCTCTCTTCACCTGCATCATTGCACTGGACTTGTACGAGTGCTCACAAACACTCCCATGAGCAACTGTGATCTGACAGCCCAGTGTGGTCTGCGTTCAGGTAATGACAACAGGAGCTGGCTTCAGAGCTGGTTGTGCGGTGGAAGCACCTTCACTTGGCCAGCCAGCTGGGTGTCTGGGCATCAGTGCCTTGGACAACCGATGGATGCTTGGGCCAGTCCCAAAACCCATTTGAAATAGCTTTGGTTTGACAGAGATTAGAAGTATCTTTGCAAATGCTTTATGAGATGTGGGTAGCTGTCTTTCCAGTAAGTTACTAGGTAAGCTTGTAGACTTTCAACAGTTATCTACAAGTAAGGTGCTAAGGAAAACCTCCAGAACTAAAAATTATTTTAGCTAAAGTTGGCCTGAAACAAAGTTTTGAAAAGTTACAGAATGTATGAAAACAGTGATAAACTTTAATTTTCTTCTACTACTTTTTCATGTGAATAAAGATGGCAGTTTTATCATTTGATGGGCTTCATGTATATTTGGTTACAGTAAGTCTAAGAGTAAATTTTATTTCCTCAGGGCTGTCTTTGAATATGTCTGTGTAGTGCCTTGTTTCTGATTCAGCACGCAGTAACTTTGCTGCCCAGTAATATCAGAATGCAAAAACAGGTCCTGAATGCTTTTTCAAAGAATTCTATCTTTATACCATTTTTCCCTGCTTGAGACTGTTTTTACTAGGTATAGTTCAGTGCTTAAGACCAATCAAAAGGGATCCATCTATAGCTTTCTTCCATGTTTTCTTGACCCATAGTCTTCATTTTTTTGTCATACTAAATATTTCATACTAAATTCTTCAAACTGCTACTCTTCCATGTGCTTATTGTAGTCAAGACAATATTTCAAAGCTCTGCAGCACAAAGGATGTAATCCAGTCCACAGATCTAGTATTTCTTGTAACTTTTATGCCCTCTTTGGCAGCAGGTCTGTTTATATTGCTGGCGTTGATTACTCGTGAAGTAGTTAATGGACTCTCTGAACTCCAACAGGCAAATTTATGCTGCAGAAGACTTACATTGATCATAGGCTAGTAAAGTTAGGGCAGTGGCATCAACTCTTTAATTTTTAACAATGGCAAAAATACTTCCTTTTAAAATTAAAAAGCAAATACAATATGAAAGGTATGAAATTAATCTTATTTGTTTTAAGAAAATTGGTTGTGAAAAACCAGCTGTGAAAGAATGAATTCCCTTGTCTCCTTGGTGGGTGGTATTTTGCTGTTTCAAGCTTTAGCTTTAGAGTTTCTCCTTGGTAAGACAGAATTCACACAGAGGTTTAATCTTGTTACTTCTGGAGTTATTGGAATATTATCCCTGATTCAGCCCTCCATGAGACTGTGGCTTTTAGGGATGTTCTTTAGATTGTATTCTGGTTGTGTAGAAATGCTTGAATAGTGAGCCATATTTTTAATTTTTTTTTTTTTTTCCCCTGGCCACCTTGTGTGACATAGAGTTCACCGAATTGATGTATATTTAGGCATATTTCATAGTGTTAAATTCAAATAAAACTAGCCTAGCTAGTATTTAGATCTCAGTGTATTACATCAAAAAGGCTCATAAAAAAGACTGAATAAGCCAAATGGTCCATGTAAGCCCAAACTATAAATAAGGCTTGAGGGCTGAAATATATTAGCTTTGAAATATTTCTTCAGGCAGCCCCGCAAAGGGTTGGGAGAGGCTTCTTCAGTTAGTTTACTTAAATCTGGAAAAACAAACAAAAGCCTCTGAACATCCTTCTTGACCAAATGGCTATTCTGCCTTTGCAAGGTAATGTGCTTCTGGTTTTAGGGAGAATTCAGGCCTGGAATTCTGCTAGGAGTGTTCTCAAATATTTCATCGCAGTCTCTTATAGTGAAAAGCAGACCTAATTGTTTTACTTACAGATGCTCTTTCTGCCTAAGAGAGGCAGTGCAAGATAAATTGTAGAATTTGTAGATTGTTTTAGTTCTGCACCTCTCCACTATTAAATTGCTTTTTTTTTTTTAAATGCTCTTGAAATCTTTTCAGTCAAATTCTCTCAGTGCTGTGGCTTCCTAGCAAAGGATAAAAGGCAGCTAACTATGAAGTTTTGTTTTTATCAAGCTTTATCACTATAAAAAGAATCTAATAGGGGACCGGGTTTGGGATGTTTGCTGTAATTGGGAAGCTTGTTTTCATTAAAAGGAAATAAAAATTTAATGGCAGAATACATGACCTAAATTCTGTAGAAAGTGTGTGGTGATGTACTTGTGTGCAGGCAACTAAGTCTTTACTGGATCTAGTCCAGGTGATCCTAGGTTTTATGGCAACTGATTGATAATTAATTGTCCACAATTAATTGTACTTTAGGATTGGACCATTATTGGTGAACAGCTTTCTGGAGGTTTGGAGAAAATCTCTTAAGATGAATAACATCTTCCATGAGAATGCCAACTATCCAAATAAGAAATATACTTACCAGTTTTGACACTAGTTCAGGCAAGGTTTGCTAGTTGAAGTGGGGGTGTAGTTTGAAATGATCAGTCTTGTTTATAGACAGATTGATCAATTCTATTACAGAGCCTAATGAGTTTAGTGAACTTTATTTAGTCCCTGGAAAACAGTGATGTAAGGAGTTGCTTATACAAATAAGACTAGCATCTGTGCTTACCTTAGTTAGAAAAAAATTATGAAGGCTATTGATGCCTCAAATCGCTGACTGGGATTAAAAGAAAAAAACCTATCCCATAATGGCACATCCATGCTATGGTGTAATTATGTGCATCATCCTTTCTCTGATTAAATGCAATTCAAGCTCGTACTTAAAAAAAAAAAAAAAACAACCCACAAAACAACACCCCCCACTCCCCCCCATCCCCCTTTTTCTTGTTTATAAACTGTTCAAACCACACTCCTATAGACCTTTGGGGTGATTAGCAGCCCTATGCAATATGCCTCCATGCTTTATTTGGGGTACTGGTAATTACAACATTAAAACCACAGGTATTAATGAGTTAAATGGGTTTCAAGGCCTGTGCACCTTTGTGATCTCTTCATGTTTCTGGAAATGTGAATAGCTGGTTCATGCCTCCTTCAGGATACTGTATCCTATGTATCTACACACCGGATGTCATAAAGTCTGATGGTATGGCAATCTTTCTGTTCTCTGGATGACCTTGCTTTGTGCTGAGGTCTGGTTTGGAACCCCTCACTAATGAGGGTGAAACTATATCATCTCCTTTCTCTATATCAAATACACTGATCAAAAATTTAAGTTGTTGGTTTTTTGTGGGCTGCTTGTTGTTGTTGTGTGTGTGGCTTTTTTTTTTGTGGGTTTTTTTTTTTTAGGTAACAGCCTGGCATTTTTCTATATTAGTGTACTGGATATAGCTATGTATTGCTTTGTCTTTAATCTTTCAAGTTGTCATTAAATGGAATAATGACAGGCTTCCGAACATGAGACAAATCGACTTTATCTCTTAAATTAATTACCAGGAGACTGTATAAACACTGAAAACAAATTTAATAAAGGAGGCACTCCAGATGGTTGAAGGTAGACTTACACATTCAGAACATTCCTCATTATGGTTGCAATACCATGCACAGAGATTCATACTGACGCTTTGGGGAATTTACAGATGAGATGCACTACAATCTGCTAGGAGGCATAATATTCACAGGGTTTTATTGTCACAGAAAAAGCATAATGACTATTGAAGAAAACTGATTGCTGACAGTTTTTGAGCTGGCTTTGGTGTGCAATACATTTGTTCTGCCCTGTAGATCCTTGTTTCAAAAAATATTTAAAGTACACATGCAAATAGCAACATATTGCTCTAATCCCCATGGCATTTATGTACAATTTTCCTTAAATGACTCCAAGCTTCCTTTGTTTATACAGATGCTTAGTTGACAACATGATTTTTTCAAAGGTTCAAATTCAATGCAGCTCTGGCAAGATACCTTAGACTGTACAGCTCAGGTCCCAGTAAAATAAACTGATGAGAAAGGCTTTAAGTAACGTGTTTCAGCATATCCTTCTCTGCTTTCAGATGGCAGCAATAGAACATACTGGTCCCCTTTCTCTGCAGGGGAAGCTCTGGGATGCTGCTCTCATCTGAGAGCAAAGGAAGAGCTATAGTTCAGGACTCTGACCCAAAAACACCTGCAAAAGAGAAGGGATTCCCCCCAAACATCTGTGCTTCTGATCTCTGGTGGCCACTGTAGCATGGCTTTATTCACAGTATTTTTCTGATTCTTGTTTTTTCCTTCTCTTGCTGAGAAAAATCCAGCAGGCAGTGTTCCACGGTTTGTTAACTTGTCAATATGACTCTCAAAACTTCAAATGTCCACTTCTAGCTGACTTAACCAAATTGCACCATAGCTGCAAAGGGCTTATCTGTGTGTTGAAAATGAGGGGGTTTGTGTCATAGACTAGTTCCCAGCATTAATGCTGCTGTATGAGCTTAAGGCACCCCCATGCAGAGGCATGCAGAATAACTACTAGCTGATAAATCACTAAAAATACGCTTACTAATATTAAGTCACCTATAGGTGTGGTGTAGTCTGGTGTTCAATAGCTTCTCCAGGAAGCAAGGGGATTCTGTAAATTCTGTAAGGTGCTTTTGGAAGTGTGCTTCAAAGGCACCTAATGTGTCTTGATTTGCTCACCTGTGCAGTCTTATTATTCATTCCTTGCACAGTGAAAGGATATTGTACGTCAAGCCATTTATCAAACTTTCAACCATGGTCTTGGAGGAGTACTGTGGTGACCAGCGAAGTGTGTCTGGTGAATAAAAGGCAGCTAATGTGTCACAAGAATTGAAAGGCCATCAGTCTTGGAAGAGTTGTGAATGGGCATTGGAGCTGTAAAAGAGAATTAAGCAGGTAGACAAAGAGAAAATGTATTTGTAGTAATTAATTAGTTCTACCTGCTGCTGTTGGTTTTTGCTGATGAAAGATGGAAACTTCTCTGGTCTTCAATATCTCTGACTTGATTGCATTGGCTTGGGCACTGGAGAAGGTCATGGTTGCCACTGGAATAAGTTCATCAGTGTGGAAAAAGACTGAGTAGATAATTCATACATGCAACAGATGTAGTTGTGCATTAATTGATTGGAATGGAGTCTGGGCAGTGGCTCCCAGGATTTGCAGAGTGCTGCCTGGGCTCAGGGGAGGAAAAATTTTGGTCCAACAGGGCTGGGAAGGGGTGAGAGCATTCAGAGCTGGGAGACTGCATGGTTGTGATGACCAGTGGGATTAGAAATCTCTCCCATTCAGTAAATTAAAACCCTGACAGTGTAACTGTGTATACCTGCTCCTCTAAGCTAAATAAAGCAAAAATTGTCATAACAAGAAGTTTAGACTTTGGAGAAATTCTTTCTTTGCAATATTAGTGTAGAGGCCAGATAATGTACCAGGGGAGCACTTCCACCACAAATTTGACAAAAGAATGAGTGTGGATTATAGGAATAAAACTATTCAACCTCCTCTTGGCACCAGCTCTAATCCATCAGAGCTCTGGGAAATTCAAATGTATAAGCAACTCCTGAAACAAAACAATCGCTATTCCTTTCAGTCCCTACGTTAAAATTGTATGTGCCTAATAGTGGGGACTAAATACAACAAAAGATCTGAAAACTGTTACAGATTTATCTACTGCCTTATTTAAGCAGCTCACGTCTATGAGGTGGGAGCATTTTAGTGCTGAAAATTGATTTCTGAACAAAACAGGGATCAGAGGTAGAAATTGGAACTGTTTTCTTCAGCAGCCAGACTTCAGACAACTGTATGGTGGGAAGGCTTAGCAGCAGGTTCAGCTGTGGTTTGATGATACGATAAACCTGGCTTTTCAGTCAGTGACAGAGGATCAAAAATGCTGTGACTGCATGACACAAAGCTCTGATCAGAGAGAACTCTCTATGAAGGTTGAAGTTTTGTTTAAAGAAGTGTTTATGGATTAACTCTGTAGTGGGAAGGTTTTATGCCATGTCAGAAGCTTTGTCAGTGGGCATAAATTCAATAGAAAGTAGCATGAAATTCAGGCTGTGCACTCTGACTAACCAGAAATGCAATTATGTGCCAGTGTCTGTACAGTTGGTGATTCAGTAGTGCACTGGATGTGGTGTTAATCACTGTGGAGAAACGTCCTAAATTCAAGTCCTTAAGAATCATGGATAAAGAATCTCTGCTTCCTGCACAATACCAGAAAAGCATCATGTTAAAGACGTCTGCTGGGTTTTTTTTTTTTTTATTTTTCTTAAAGGTGTTTGGTTTTGTGGTTGGGTATTTTTGTGTTTTGTTTTTTTTTCTTTTAATAGAGATGTTTGCTATTTTTTTTTTGGGGGTGTGTGTGTGCTTATTTTTAGGGGAGGTACTTTTTTGAAGATGCTCCTGCCTTAACTTATGGCAAAGTTAAATGTATCTTTGAAAATCAAGTGTAAGTTTTGGTGTACTTTTATAATGGTGTTTGGTTTTGTGGTTGGGTATTTTTGTGTTTTGTTTTTTTTTCTTTTAATAGAGATGTTTGCTATTTTTTTTTTGGGGGTGTGTGTGTGCTTATTTTTAGGGGAGGTACTTTTTTGAAGATGCTCCTGCCTTAACTTATGGCAAAGTTAAATGTATCTTTGAAAATCAAGTGTAAGTTTTGGTGTACTTTTATAATAGTGTTCCATAACAATAGACTGAACATATGAATGAAACAACAATCTTACTTTGGAAACAAAGTTTTAGTTGACTTTCGGTTTCTGTTTAAATTGTAATATTGTACCATTAACTATTTTAGGCCAGTTATTTTATTGGTTGCATACAGTATACTTGCACATACCCTTTTTAAATTACCACTATTACAATATCTAGAAAGAAGGCTTAAAGAAGAAACTAAGACTAAGTATGCAGTAATCTTCATCAGAAGTGCATAAAATACTTTCTATGCAACTGTTATGTTTACACTGTAGATCCTGGGAATAATGGTGTTGAAGTATGGGGTTTTAATACTCATAAAAACTTGCTAGTGGAGATAAGAAACTGATCTCCATATAAAACTACAAGTAGGAGATTTTCAATACCTTCAATAAAAACTGTCTTACTGGACCTGGTAGATTACTCTTACAAAAGTGTTCATGAGTGTAACAAAATATCTTTTTGGAAAGGTCATAGTGTGTTAAAAACTAAAATATAACAATAAAGATAGTCTGATAACCTTCAGTAGGTTCATAGGCAGTGATCGTTACATCTGACCTTCAAAAAGTACAGAACATAGTTTTCTTGGGTGATCTCTGGCTTTAAATTATGCCTATAGTTCAGTGTTGAATTTGAGGGTTTTTTAACAGAAAATGTTAATATTAATTTTATAACAGAAATCAGTGAAAAGAAAATATAAATAAACTTCTATTATAACTCTACTCAATATATCTGCTAGTTTTCCAGATCTAGGGACCCCATCTAGTCATGGTTCCGAACCAGGTGTGATGATAATGTTAATCAAAGTTGCCTTCCCGATGCAATGAGCACAAGGGAGCAGCTGCCTGCTTTTTGCTGCAGAAAAGCATATTGGTTACAGAAGGAAACCAAAGGCTGATAGACTGAAGAAAAGATTCCTAAAATAATGTCTTTTATTAAATACATAAATAATTTATACGGCTTGATCAGTTGAATAAAGTAAGAATAGTGAGATGTATCTAGTCTTTGGCCTGTTGATTCATTATCCAGAGTTATGGTATGGGTGTAAGGAAAGATGTCAGGAGGTTAAAAGAATTTTTTTATCCCTGACTTTGTCATTATTTTTTTAAATAGATGGATAAAAACTGTAGGTGGCAAAAAACAATCCATTAGAGAGGGACTAGCAAGTCTAACGTTACTTGTTTGTCTTTGCTTCCTGTTAATTAAGAATTCCATCTCAAATTAATCAGACTCTAGTTAAAATTCTTCCAAAATGGCAGAACTCTTCCTCTCTAGCTCTTATAGCTGAGGAAATATTTCTCCCATCTTCTTTCCTGAAAGAAAAGACCTTATTTATACCCAACATCATAAATTCTTTTGCTCATTTTGATTTTTATTTTGCCTGTATCAAATTCTTGTTATTTCATATGACTATTAAAAAAAAAAAAAGTGTTAATCAGATAGAGCTTGACCTCTGGTAAGCTTGCATGCGTTTCATTTCCTCTGCCCCGTATATGAGCTCTTCGTTATAAAATGTCTGGAAAAATAACAAATCTGGAGTCTGGCAAATGTGCAACTATTCCAGGGTTGAAAGGATGCCCAGGGAGAGTGCTGTTCTGGCAGACCCCCTGGGTTATCAAGTACTCTGCTCTGAGCATCCTGCCTGTAATTACAGCAGTGTTACCCAGATTGAGAGTCAGCATAACGATGCGTTTATAGCTTAGTTCAATGCCAACCGCAGTTCTTGGCGATTTCCCACAGCCTGAAGTGTCTAAGGATCTGCTTCTTAAACCAGCTCTTAAGATAACTGTCAAATGAACATGGCAGAGCTTCAGTCTGTAGCTACCTATTCTCAAACCTTTTATGTACTGAACTAGTAGTACCAAGTCAAACTTATACTGGTATTACCAGAGGCTTTTTGTTTTCCCCTTACCCTTTCTGCTTTTATCCCCCTTGGATCTTAATTCCTGTCTCTGGGTCTTGCCCTCCAGGCAATGTTGATGGCTTGTAGGAGAAAACTGACATCTAAGAACTTCTGAACGAGCAAATACTGAGCTGGTATAAAGTTTAATGCTGTAAGATAGAACACTTGCCACAAAATGACCAATTGCTCAATGTTCTTGCCTTCACTTTTTATACAATTAAAAGACTATCAACTTCGGGGGGGTGGGGGAAGATGTGCTTCTCGCGCTTACTCAATTAAGCTATGAAGGAACAAGCACAATGCCACCAGTCAATATTGCAGTGCTGCCTGTGGACTTTCTGAGCCCTTCTAGCGCTTTTTGCAGAATGTTGCAATTTATTCCTGCTATGACTTTAAAAGAATTCTAGCATAATGTGTGTGTGTGTGAAATTTGTCTGCTTGTCGGTGCATTGTCTTGTTCAAGACACAGGATCGTTGTATGAGGCACCAATTGTTATTTGTTAATTGAGTGAAGTTAACAGGCTACAGTATGTCTGGTTACAGCATAAGAAACAGTAGAGTGTTATTAGAAACTGAAGATAACTCCCACCAGGGTAAAAGAGAAAGATGGCTTGTCAGAACAATGAGCTTCATAGCTTTTTTCATATTGAAATGATTAGATTTTTTTCATTTTATGTTGCGTCGCTGCTTATGCACGTGGTCCAGACACGTGCATTTCATTGGTGCAAATGGTGTCCTACAGCCTGTCAAAGGCTGGTCTTGGAGCACAATAATTTCCAATCTGAGGACACTGTCACCTAAATTTGACTTAAGATCCATTCTGTGGTACATATATCCAAATCTGATATCTTTGAAATTTCTGTGTGATTTGAGAGATTTGCAGGAATTAAATACCACTTGCACTAATGCTTAGTGGCTTCATGAGCTAAGCCTTTGAGGACATTAAGCCCTTGCACATGAGAAGTCCCAGTAACAGACCAGTTCCTGGCTGTGTTTAGCATTTCTCTTAACTATCCTGATTAAAATACACTGGAAACATATTTTTCTCAGGATATGTTTTTCTTAGGGTATAATTTAGCCCTTCCTGTTTCTTCAGTGCTGGAAATCATGTTAGTTACCTGAAAGAGATGATATTTTTAGTGTGGTGAAGGAAAGAGGGAATACCAGTGCTTCAAGTTAGGAGGGTATTTCTGTCTTTACAGAGAGGTCAGCTCCTCTGCTATCTCCCTGACTAAATTAGAGCGGGCAAGAATGTGAAGAGGTGGGGGGCGGGGGGGTGCAGAACCAGTTCCTGTAAGATACTGTTTTTTCTTTTAAAGAAAAGCTATTCAAAGGATTTTGAACTTAAAAGTAATCTCTCCAACTATGGTAAAAGTTGTAAAGACCGAAGACTCGCTATCCTTTTGGGTTTCCTCCTATTTAAATCTGTCCAAGTAAGATGTGTGGATATTGGGTTTTTTATTGTGTTTTTGGTTTGTGTGTATGTATGTTTGGTGTGTTATTTTTTTAAAATCTCAGTAAGGCACCAATAGCGCCTTGAAAGAGGACAATGAAGTGAGGGTTGATAAGTCACTGTTAATTGTTCTTTTTTTTCTCTTTGTTCATGTGTCCATTTGTTGAAACAACACTAACCGTAATTCTTTTCTCGGTCTTTTGCTATGGCTTTGTATGAATAAATGTCAATAACCAAATAACTTGGTGGGAAGTATAACTGCCACACTTTGGAACAACATGCTGAACTATCAGTAAGACATTTCAGCTCCCACTGCCGTTGCTGTGGGAGCCAGGCAGCCTAACAAAATGCACAGACCGTGTCGGTTACATGTTTTCTTGGGGAATTTCCAACAAAACAGTTGGTTACTCTCTACCCTCACTAGTTTATCAATGTCTTTTTACATTGAATATTGTTGCTCCAGCCAGATTGTTTCCAGGCTTAGCACTTGTCTCTTATTATGTGTTAAATCCGGCGCCTTATGGAGAAAGGGTAAAAACCAGTTTTCTTATCTAGGGGATCCTTACATTTAAAGCAAGTTTAGGAAACTTGCTTTAAACACTTGTTTTTGTGTGTGGACCAAGGTGCTAACATTAGTTTTTGTGTGTGGACCAAGGTGCTAACATAGCTACCCCTGAAACGCTGGGCCTTCTAACAGTCCCCTGTGTTCAACCATCACTTACGTGTTGTTCTGACAAATGTGATCAACTTTTTGGCTGTCCCTCTCCTTATCAGAGAGGTACTGTCTTTTATACCTGCTGTGGAAAACCTATACAGTCTGGCATCTCATGGTGTTAGCTATCAAACAAGTTCTAGAGGATTGACAGGGGAAACAATCTATCACCTGGGACTTCCGTGCTTGGCCTCCATTGTGGTGACCCCAAAACATAACCTCTATGATGTGAGTTGTGTGGATTCACGTCACACAGGAATATAAGTAACTCATTTGTGCAAGCTAAAATGTGGAAAATATGTTTGTGTTTTAGAACTTCTGATTACTTAAATTATTGATCAGAAAATTGCAAATTAACTTAGAAAAAGGGATTGTGTTCAAAGAAATAATAGAGTATACTTAGCATTAAACCTTTTTTCCAGCTACAGTTTAACTTTAAGGCAGATTTCAGATCTTAGGACTACAACTTTATGAGAGCATTCAACAGCACTTTGTCTAGCTGAACACCTCTTCCTGGTCACTGTACCTTCACTTCAGGATTTTCTGGTCAATTCACATGATGCTTCAAAGCATACATACGTGCCTGAACTCCTTTTTTAATTCTGCTTTGGTGGGATCAGAGTTACAGCTTTCTAATGAGACTTAAAATGTGAATGAGGCATCTCTGACTTTGAGGAGGTCACCCCTTGGCTGCAAAAGGAAGATCTTCAAAATATCAGTTCTTACACACGTGTCTCAGATTTGCTCAAAACTTGCATTGTGAATTCTCAGGGTGTCTATAAAACTTTGTTATTGTGTGTCATATGTTTTACAGGGCTTATGCTCAAAACATTAATAAAATATGTTTTGAACCCAGGAAAAAGGTTCTTGAATTAAGCTGCTTCCTGTTGTTCTACAGAGTGATGATTTAATGTGTCATTGTGCCTTATGTATTGCTGGTAGGTGGAATACAAGAAGATCATCTACCTGTGGTACTTTGTAGGATGTAACATTTTAATCAAAAGAATTATGAGACATTTTGGACCATGTCAAGCTATTTGAATGTTAGGAGTGTCACCTAACTATGTTGTTTCTCCCTCACCTGTGATCTAGTCCTTTATATGATTCACCTTTCTGTTTAGTAACAGCACAAAACTGGATTTGATATGAAGCTTGAAATCAAGTCCCTTATTCATCTGTGTATTTGTCATTTCTTAAAGGCAAACAACTCTAACTCTCACACTTAACTGCTATACATTTTGAGTGGATAGCCTTAATCCACTGCATTTAGTAAGTGTGTTATAACTCATGTGAAGCGTAACAATATTACCCTAGGCCAAGAAGTTATAAATGAGATTTTTAAAAAAGGTATTCATTGTGAAACACTACTTGTAATGTTATTTTTTCACTTGTCAGCCTAGTCCCATTGTCATTCATGGATTTATAGCAATGGCAATTTTGCTCTGTATTTTGATATGCAAAGGTGAACAGAAATATCGTTGCTTGTTATTGCAAAGGTTATACTGGAGAAACTAGTTGTAATTCACCTGATTTCAGCTAAAGATATCTCCAAGCAGCTAAGGGAAAATGAAGTTGCTAAGCCACTGTCCATGGTATTTGAGAAGTCGTGGCAGTCCGGTGGAGTTCCCACTGACTGGAAAAGGGGAAACAGAACCCCCATTTTTAAAAAGAGAAAAAAGGAAGACCCGGGGAACTACAGGCCAGTCAGTCTCACCTCTGTGCCTGGGAAGATCATGGAACAGATCCTCCTGGAAGCTATGCTAAGGCACATGGAGGACAGGGAGGTGATTCGAGACAGCCAGCATGGCTTCACCAAGGGCAAGTCCTGCTTGACTAACCTAGTGGCCTTCTGTGATGGAGTGACTACATCAGTGGACATGGGAAGGGCTACAGATGTCGTCTATCTGGACGTCTGTAAGGCCTTTGACACGGTCCCCCACAACATCCTTCTCTCTAAACTGGAGAGGTATGGATTTGATGGGTGGACTGTCCGGTGGGTGAGGAATTGGTTAGATGGTCGCATCCAGAGGGTAGGTAGTCAACAGCTCGATGTCCAGATGGAGATTGGTGATGAGTGGTGTCCCGCAGGGGCCTGTAT
>NW_008795129.1:21325082-21345178 GCF_000699145.1 Aptenodytes forsteri
GAAACATTCCAGGTCAGCTTGGACGGGGCTCTGATCAACCTGATCTAGTTGAAGATGTCCCTGCCCACGGCAGGGGCGTTGGACTAGATGACCTTTAGAGGTCCCTTCCAACGCAAACTATTCTATGATATATTTTTGTCAAGCCATTAAGAGAATGCTTTGGTAAAAAGTTGCCCTTGCATAAGTCTTGTTTTTTATAGAGCAATTATAATGAGTTTGTACTGTTCAAAGTGTCAGCCAGGAGTCAGTATGCTTCAGGGAAATAAGTCTGACAAGTTTATTACTTCACAGTTTGGAGTGATGGCATTCCTTAGCAAACTGCAGCATGCTAAATAGTTTCTGATGAGATGAAAACTCAAATTTTATTACTTCTGAAGGTCATATCATATTATATGTATCACAAATATATAAAACCAGCCATAAAATGCAAATTCACTTCCTCTATTAAGCAAAATTTCCTATAATATAATTCTAGTTGGTTTTTTTAGTTGGCTTCTGCTGAAAGCAGGTCTGTAAGATATATTTCTGGAGTGACTGAAATGGTGTCCATGCTGGAGACACAATCTCAACTAATTGTTTCAATTTTTTAGAAATCAAAGAGCTCAGTATTACTCCACTTAGCTTCCCAGTTTGCACACTTATTTATATCAGATAAAACGTAGTAACTCTTTTGTTTTTCTCCATACTGAGGAATAAAAGGATTTTTTAAAAATAAAATAAAGGCTTTGGTTTTTTTAACTGAAATCTACTTTGTCATGATGGGTGGCTAAATCTGAAATTGTTGCAACAGCATGACATGAGGCGCTATTTTCATTATTAGATTAGTGGTTCAGATCTGCATGTGTGTTGTGGGTTGACCCTGGCTGGATGCCAGTTTAAAAATAAAATAAAGGCTTTGGTTTTTTTAACTGAAATCTACTTTGTCATGATGGGTGGCTAAATCTGAAATTGTTGCAACAGCATGACATGAGGCGCTATTTTCATTATTAGATTAGTGGTTCAGATCTGCATGTGTGTTGTGGGTTGACCCTGGCTGGATGCCAGGTGCCCACCAAGCCGCTCCGTCATTCCCCCTCCGCAGCTGGACGGGGGAGAGAAAATATAATAAAAGGCTTGTGGGTCAAGATAAGGACAGGGAGAAATCACTCACCAATTACTGTCACAGGCAAAAGAGATTTGACTTGGCGAAAATTAATTTAATTTATTGCTGATCAAAAGTCAGAGGAGGATAATGAGAAATAAAAACCAAACCTTAAAACACCTTCCCCCAACCCCTCCCTTCTTCCCAGGCCCAAATTCACTCCTGATTTTCTCTACCTCCTCCCCGCCCAGTGGTGATGGGGAATGGGGTTTGCAGTCAGTTCATCACACACTGTTTCTGCCGCTCCTTCCTCCTCGGGGGGAAGGACTCCTCACACTCTTCTTCTGCTTCAGCGTGGGTTCCCTCCCACGGGAGACAGTCCTCCACAGACTTCTCCAACATAAGTCCTTCCCTTGGGCTACAAATCTTCATGAACGGCTCCAGCGTGAATCCCTTCCACGGGGTGCAGTTCTTCAGGAACAGACTGCTTCAGCGTGGGTCTCCCATGGGGTCACAAGTCCTGCCAGCAAACGTGCTCCAGCGTGGGCTCCTCTCTCCACAGGTCCTACCAGGAGCCTGCTCCAGTGTGGGCTTCCCACAGGGCCACAGCCTCCTTCGGGCACCTCCACCTGCTCCGGCGTGGGGTCCTCCATAGGCTGCAGGTGGATATCTGCTCCACCATGGACCTCCATGGGTTGCAGGGGGACCACCTGTGTCACCATGGTCTTCACCACGGGCTGGCTGGAGTGATGGCATTCCTTAGCAAACTGCAGCATGCTAAATAGTTTCTGATGAGATGAAAACTCAAATTTTATTACTTCTGAAGGTCATATCATATTATATGTATCACAAATATATATAACCAGCCATAAAATGCAAATTCACTTCCTCTATTAAGCAAAATTTCCTATAATATAATTCTAGTTGGTTTTTTTAGTTGGCTTCTGCTGAAAGCAGGTCTGTAAGATATATTTCTGGAGTGACTGAAATGGTGTCCATGCTGGAGACACAATCTCAACTAATTGTTTCAATTTTTTAGAAATCAAAGAGCTCAGTATTACACCACTTAGCTTCCCAGTTTGCACACTTATTTATATCAGATAAAACGTAGTAACTCTTTTGTTTTTCTCCATACTGAGGAATAAAAGGATTTTTTAAAAATAAAATAAAGGCTTTGGTTTTTTTAACTGAAATCTACTTTGTCATGATGGGTGGCTAAATCTGAAATTGTTGCAACAGCATGACATGAGGCGCTATTTTCATTATTAGATTAGTGGTTCAGATCTGCATGTGTGTTGTGGGTTGACCCTGGCTGGATGCCAGGTGCCCACCAAGCCGCTCCGTCATTCCCCCTCCGCAGCTGGACGGGGGAGAGAAAATATAATAAAAGGCTTGTGGGTCAAGATAAGGACAGGGAGAGATCACTCACCAATTACTGTCACAGGCAAAAGAGATTTTTGACTTGGCGAAAATTAATTTAATTTATTGCTGATCAAAAGTCAGAGGAGGATAATGAGAAATAAAAACCAAACCTTAAAACACCTTCCCCCAACCCCTCCCTTCTTCCCAGGCCCAAATTCACTCCTGATTTTCTCTACCTCCTCCCCGCCCAGTGGTGATGGGGAATGGGGTTTGCAGTCAGTTCATCACACACTGTTTCTGCCGCTCCTTCCTCCTCGGGGGGAAGGACTCCTCACACTCTTCTTCTGCTTCAGCGTGGGTTCCCTCCCACGGGAGACAGTCCTCCACAGACTTCTCCAACATAAGTCCTTCCCTTGGGCTACAAATCTTCATGAACGGCTCCAGCGTGAATCCCTTCCACGGGGTGCAGTTCTTCAGGAACAGACTGCTTCAGCGTGGGTCTCCCATGGGGTCACAAGTCCTGCCAGCAAACGTGCTCCAGCGTGGGCTCCTCTCTCCACAGGTCCTACCAGGAGCCTGCTCCAGTGTGGGCTTCCCACAGGGCCACAGCCTCCTTCAGGCATCCACCTGCTCTGGTGTGGGCTCCTCCATGGGCTGCAGGTGGATATCTGCTCCACCGTTAACCTCCATGCTCTGCTCTGACCTGGAGCACCTCCTCCCCCTCCTTCTTCACTGACCTTGGTGTCTGCAGAGTTGTTTCGCATATTCTCACTCCTCTCTCTGGCTGCACTTTAACGCAGTTCCTCCCCCTTCAAATATGTTATCACAGAGGCGTTACCACCATGGCTGATGAACTTGGCTTTGGCCAGCAGTGGGTCCATCTTGGAGCTGGCTGGCATTGGCTTTATTGGACATAAGGGAAGCTTCTAGCAGCTTCTCACAGAAGCCACCCCTGTAGCCCTCCTGCTACCAAAACCTTGCCACGCAATGTGACACATGGAA
The DNA here is from genome assembly GCF_000699145.1 of Aptenodytes forsteri. Classification (NCBI taxonomy): domain Eukaryota; kingdom Metazoa; phylum Chordata; class Aves; order Sphenisciformes; family Spheniscidae; genus Aptenodytes; species Aptenodytes forsteri. The sequence continues at coordinate 21,328,528 of NW_008795129.1, forward strand.
AAAGTGATCAAATGTGTTTGTGCTGTGTGCTGCATATATTAATGAACAAGTATTGACTGACGTGTAGTACTTCATGGACTAGAAGGACCCAGTCCAGAATACCTTTCTTTCATACTACTATTTTATCTTTCACATTTGCTGACTTAAATTTTCTGGAGAGTTCACTTAAGAGATTTCCTATAACCCTACTGATATTTTTTTACTGACAATAAAAACTGTTTTTCTCTCCCAGAAACCTAGTTCTTTCCCAACATATTTTTATCTCTTTCACATAAAGAAAAAAAGTCTGAAAATAAGAGTTGCAGAGATCCTTGAAGAGAAAAATTGCATAATTATAACTTATGACTCTGACTTTTTTGCCTGAAGATGTATGATATGTTTTATGAGTGTTTTTTTTCTCAATAAAATGATTTTCAGCTGCCTGAATTCACATGACATGGCAGTCAAATATTTTTTTATTTGATACTTTGATTTTTGAATAGTTCTGGCCTGCAGGGTTATTTATGAATGCCATTGGAGGATTTTTTGAACTATATGGCTGTCTTTTCTCAGGCTTTGCATTCAGAATTATTAACTTGATTAATTTAGAAATAAATACATTATTTAGAGTTTGTTTTCAAAAAATTCTGTGGTAAATTTTATTATATTTTGTGCTAGGGTTTGTTTTGGCTTGTTATAAAAATCCCAATTAGCGTTTATCTTTTTATCAAAAGTTTGAAAGAAACCCAAGAACCTGCAAACATAACTGGTTTCCTCCAACAAGAAATTTTTTTATCTGTCTAAACCATGATTTATAACTGTTTATTTTATATAAGTCCAGAACTTGAGGTTTAAATTCATAATCTTTTTTCATTCTCTGCTTTGAATGAAAGACGGTTGTCAAGCTTTCACATAAGTTTTGTATTTGAAGAGAACTAGAGAAATTTGGGTACTTAGAGCAATTTGTTATATCGTGTGTCTACCAGATCCTAAACCAAACATGTAGGCAATCCTATGTAAGAGTTAATGAACGTAAATTAAAAAAAAGCCAGGGTTTCTATTCTGACCCAAGACTTCTCTTAGAGAACAAGCCGGCTCTGCCCCTTCTCAGGGAGCAGGGGAGAGGAGGGCACCTCAATTCTCTTGCTTTATAAAATGTGTAATGTGACATGAAGGTGAACTTGTGTTAATGATTATGTGGTGCTTAGTACTGTAGTGTGAATTCCATAAAAGTCTTTTTTCTGATTAAGACTTTAAAAAAAAAAAAAAGTAAAGTTTGGAGGAAGCTGCTTTCTTTGAAACAGTTATATTAAAGTCAGGCTTCTAATCTAAGTCATCTCTACATACAATGGAAAACAGTAGACCCTTGAGCAGTCAATTCATCCTATCCAGAGATAAGGTGGAGTGAATCATCCCCTGGTTGTGCCTTTCTCCCTGGATTATTTGGGGGGGGGGGGGGGGGGCGGAGATATGGGAGGAGGTGTCAGAGAAGGCATAGATCACTGTCTTCAGACATGTGAAACTATAAAAGCAAGAGCTCTTCAGCCTTAAAGTAAGCAGTTGCAGCTTGATGACTTCAGTGCAATTTTTTCATGTACCCATCACTCACAAATTGGATATGCAGGTAAGTTATAATACTAAGTATGTAGTGACTAGCATCATAATGTTTCTTCCTGGTTTTCTATTGCAGCTGTTATTGAATTACTGAATCTTTCTACCTCTGTTTCTGACTGCTGTCGGGGGGAGCAGTCTGCCTGCCATGATTGATGGCAGCTTTTCCCATCACCGACTCCTTCTGATTTCATACTCCAGGCATGTCTACATCAAATTTTATTATGAAAGATTCTTGCTTTGTGGTTTCATTACACAGCTATTGCAAGAAGGGAGGACTAGAAGCATAAACACTTTTGTAATAAAGCAATATGTAGATTTCCAGATTTATGTTCCAAAATGCTCAATGTCTGAGAGAAAAATACAATGCTTCAAGCAGAAAAAAGCAGTCAGGGAATTATAAGTCAAGGCCCTGGAGAACCCAGCTGAGGTCTCTGCCAGTACAAATAGGCAGTCAGAAAAATATCTGCCCCAAAGGGTTTTAGATTTATAGACAAGACAGACAAACTGCACATTAGGAAGCAGGGGGAGAAAAAAAACACAGAAAAATATCTGAGGAGACATGACATGCCAGTGACAGAGCCAGACACAAGAACATGGTGGCACTTAGACCCTCGCGCTTGCCCTGCTTGTTGCTGGGAAGCCGAGAGCATCTGCCGCCTGTTTGGCAGGGCTGCTGGTTGTGACCTGGTCCCGGGTCCAGGCGGGCAGCACATAGTGTCCCAAAGCCTCTCCTTCTCAAAGCTAAAGAGCTTTTGTTGTGGGAAATGGACAGCCTGAAACATCAGGACATGGGCTGCCGTGTACTTGTCTCTGGAATGGCTGAGTCCTGCAAACTTGCATGCTGCAGCCTCTTAAAACTGCAGCTTAAGCATCACTGGTGGGCAATGAACTGTATTGTCGTGCTGTGGTATCTTATTAGGTTTTGGAGAGTCTCATTTAAACGGAAGTACTTGCTGTTTATTGCATGTTTGGTTCTCTCACCTGCCTCCCTTTGTGTAAAAGCACTCCAGATGCTGCCCTATGCGTGGGGTTTACCAGCTTTGCACACTCACCCTCCAGAGCTGTATTCTATGTAGTTTTTCGTAAGCCCCATGCAGTTGGATCAGAAATTCCAGCAAAGGATGGACTTAAGCAACAGAAACAAGGCAGAGTTGTGGAAACAAAGTAAAATAAAATGCAGCCTGGGATTTCCAAGGAGATTTAAAGGATAAACTTGGCCAACTTTCCATGAAATCTGGTTGGGATTTAGAGCTGCAGCTCCTTAAAGCTCTTTTGAAAGTCATAATTTAAAGGGAAAGAACAAGAAATTTTAGAAACCAAGTGGTAAGAGTCCATTTCACAGATGGCCCAACACAGAGGGTGCAAGTCTGACCCTGTCAAAGATATCTGGCCTCTTGCCACGGGGCTCTAGGAGGGCTGGGGCTCAATCAAAGAGATTAAATATCCTGGCCCATGTTAAACAGCAAACCAAAAGCAGGACTGGGAATGCTGTCAATGGCATGCTGTGCCCAATACCTTGGATTTTAATTTCTGTCATGTGCCCAGCTCTGAACTATGAGCCATGTGAAACCCACTGATATAAATAAAACCAGGAATGTGTTCGGCATGTGCTCTCTGAGGCCTCAGGGATCTGAGAAGGACGATGCAGACCTACTGTAACCTTGCAGGAGAGAGAGGCTTGTGAAGAGAGCAATGGAAGGCCTGTAATGAAAGACTGAGCCTTGCAACAAGGCTACGGTTGGGGTCTTTAACCCAACCATTGCTGCTGTTTTGACTTTCAATGACTTTGGTGATATTTAATTCTATGACAGCTATTTTTGCTGAAATTATGGAAGTCCAATAATACATATACCTTTTTTTTTTTGCTTTCCATGCCATGGGAAACGGTGTATAGATGACCTAGATGTATTCATTACAAACATGTTAGTCCCAGCTCATTTACTGTCAGTAAACTGCATCCTCAATAAAGAAGAATGATGATGACTAAAATTTTAGTTGACCCTGCATTGCATTGCATTGCAAATAACAAATAAAAAGCGTAGAGGAGCTTTGGCTAAGATTCTGAATGTTCTTCCTCTGAAGTTTTAAGTGTTATCACTTAATGATGGTGACTATAAGACCATGTGGATGAGTCAGAGGAAATGGTATAATGGTACAAAGAAATAAGCTACAAAGCACTGATCTAATTGCAATACAGAAGGAATGTATTTTTTTACCTATGAAACTGCCTCAAACTTGCCAGCTACATCAATTAAACTGCCATTTGCATGGTGCGTGATAAAGATTTTGCTAACCTGAGCCAAAACAGTAATTTCTGCAGAAATTCAATATACACTTCTTATGTATGTTTGTAATTTTTTGTGGTATTTTATTTTCTTTAAAATTTTTTTTAGCTTTCATATTTGTAATTTTTTCCTACCCAACCAGACTTCTACCCTTGATTTCACTTTACACTTTTAAGAGCATACTAACTTGACTTTACGTAGTCCTTCATGATATTGGTTGACCAGAAGACCATCAGTAATAACTAGAATCAGATCATTGACCTTATCTGTTAAGAAGCAGCTTGTACAACACTGTATGGAACAGCCTTATGATAATATAGTATGTTCTGATTTAGGAAAATTTGTAAAGCCAAATAAATGTGTATTGAGTCTATTAATCACATGCCTCTGAGCACTGAGTCCTGCTGAGAGGCCCCAGAGTGCTTACAGTATGGTTAGTAGAGTGTTAATTTATTATCCTAGAAGATCTGATCCTGTAAAGGAAGACAACCTCTCAACTAAGGCCATGTACTGGATGTCTTTAGCTATGAATTGCATACATTTCACCGAAAGTGAGCAAATTTGTGCAAGAACTGTTATACTTCCTCCAATAAACCAGCAGTCTTTACAGCATGGTCTCAGGATATGATAATAGACACAAGCTCATTCTGCTGTGGGAATGTGGGTGGATGTACTCTCTGTATCGAGAGACTGCCTCTATACTTTACTCCTGTAACCTGCTTGCAGTAATTATGATAACCCCCAAAATTTAAAGAAGTAATGATTATGGTTTTTAAACAGAAAAAGAAAATTTGTCCTTGTTCTACCCTTATATTTGCTCTCTACCCTGCAGCCCACTGGAATCAAGCTCTTCTTGAGAGCCCCAAGGCTTAAATTTTTCATTCCTTAAAGAAAAGGAAGTGAAGATTCTTACACAGCAATCTGGTTTAAATAATTGAGGTTTTTAATAAATAAATAAATAATTTGTTCCTTAATCTTACAATACAGCTATCGTGGCATTTAGAAACAGTCCTTTAATGACCTATTATATCTCAACACTCCTAAACATTGAATGAGAAGGGAATTAATCCATTGGTCTGAAGTTTAGACCTTCTGTACACCTATGACTGAATGCATCCTCAAACTAGATGACCTCATACATTTGCAAGGTTTATTTCTGGAGCTGAATTCACAGCTCATTTACTCACCACACAAAGAAAAGGGCAGGGGGGTGGGGAATAATCTAGCTTTTCTTCTTTGTTTAAAGGAATCCTGGCTTGATGACCAACATGCATGTAGATTTCTTCCCAAATAGCAGTACTTAGGCATTGAGGTGTGACTGCCAGAATAACAGTGTTCATCTGAATAAACCACTTGAATTTATTCTATTTTATGCAGATAAAATACCCATATTCATTTACTTAGTTTCAATTTGTATGAGTTAGTGTCTCTCTTCCATTGCCAATCAGCAAAGCATGCAAATAATGATATCAGTGCATGAAATTAGCCCTGGCCAGGAAGAACAGTGCACAGTCTGTTGTATAAATAGTCAGACTGATTCCTTCCTTCCTATTTTTTTTTTCAGTTCCCTTTAAAATTAAATTCTGTGAAGTATTAAACACACAGGGCTTATTCACTCCTTTGTGTTGGACAAGTGAATTCGGTGCTTGTGGGAGATGCCAGATGGGCTGCATGAGAGACAGAAGGTCTCTGTCTCTCCACCAAGCAGCAGCAGTAGCGTGTGCTTCCCAAATTGTGCTTCCAAAGTTCCTTAGACCCGACCCATAGGTAAGAGGCTAATTTTGATACCCCTTTGGTCCATAGCATCTTTGACACTGAGAAAGCTTTAATGCCCTGAATATGCTTTCTTCCTGACATGCTACTGCTCAGCATGTATGTCTTAGATACTCCTCAGCTTCAACCATCCTTTGAGACAAACATACTCTGCTCTCCAGAAAACGTACGTGACTGATTACGCTGCTTGGGCTGCTAAAAAAATAGAAGGAAAAAAAAAAATTCACTTCCTTTTCAACCATGGGTGGTTGAAAACAACATACATAAAACATGGTTTCTGTCAGCTTTTTCTGTTCATAGTGCTTTTATTGGTAAGTAAAGAGATTAATATCATAAATGCTTTCTGTTGTAATCAGGTGCAGTAGGAAAGCAAAAGTCCATATCATTTAAAACTGAAATTTCACCTTAGCTTAATAGAAACTTTCCAAAAAAGAATATTCTTAATGATAAAGTACTTTGTAGACTATACAGGGTCATGGTAATAGCTGATTTCACTTTAAGCTGTATGCTAGTTTAACTTGTTCTCCAATTTTCATCAATTGAGAGAGCTTCATGAATGCTGGTAAGATTGAGAGCTACGTATCTTCTTGAAAAATATATGCATAAGTATTTGCAGTGATTCTGTTTTGTTGTTGCATATTTTGTGCAGTCCATTTCACAAAGCTTAGCATAGCAGATTTGGTGTTTTATGCTGAGATTTGTTAAATTCGTCTTGAGAATGAAATGCCAACGGGAACATTTCTCAGGTTCTGCTTTGTGGTGATCTTCATAATGTTTTTTAAGTTTGAAGGAAGATGATTAATTAGGATATTTGGGCAGGAAACAAAAGCTGCAAGAGAAACAAATTGGATTGCATGGGGAAGACTGGAGGGGGGCTTTATTTCAGACAGAACAAAACTTGTAATTACATATTGTTTTATCTATTTCACAGTATATGACTTTCTGAACAATCACAATAGGACATTAATCATTGCAGGTATTACAGTCCAAAGTTAACAGCTTTTCTTTCTGGAATATGCCTTCTTAGTCAGACAAATCCTTATATAAACCAGCTACAGGATTGTTTACTAGAATACCAAAAGGATCGGTCTGTATATGTGTCGGAAGTTAGCTGAGTTTGCAGCAAATTCTTTGGTAATTCTTACAAAGATTTTTTTATTATAGTTAGTCAGACAATGTCAGTGTTCTTTATGGGAACATCTGAGATAAATATATGAAATGCTACATTCTCCCACCCTCCTTAGTTTCTTCCTTCATGTAAAAGGCTAATACCAAAATCCAAATACACTTTTTCATCCAAAAAGTGTTTCAGTAAGTACTATCACCAAAACATAGTCACATGTGAAAGTTTTAACCAAAATCAAATTTTAATTTTTGAATGGAAGTTCTTACTAAAACTAATTTGTTTCCTGTTTCCAAAACATATCAGCCAACTGGAGTTCCTTAGCAGACCTTTGAAATAGTAAAAATTGTGTGATTGTTGGATTTTTATTAAGCAAAAATTGGTTTGAGAAAAAAATGGCTCTACTTCTTTCCTTGTTTTTAATGGCTTTAACTTCCTGGCATGTCATATGTTTGTAGTTAAACTGGCATGTAGCTCTCCCTTACTAAATCAGGGCTATGTCCAATGGCTATATCCATCACTCGAGAGAGATGGAGCCACTGACAAGATTTTGATTGCAGTGTCCCTTCACCCAAATTGGTCCTTTCACCTATATGCTTCAAGCCCACCCCAAGGAAATGATGCTAACCTCAGATGGGAGAGTTTAAGCATGTTTTTACTGTTTGGTTGTTACTGGTGGTTGAGGAAAGGGGAGGTGAAGAATTAGGGCAATAGCTTGTTACTGTTGTTCTCTTGAGGTGGTTAAGAGCAGCAAAGAATTTAGACTTTTTTTTAGTTGGACATTAGTGGAAAGATGTGTTTAAAGTTGTGTTTAAAGTAAGTGAGGCAATTCTCAGTGCTAAAGACAGATGTTTTCCCCCTACTTTAATACTCGGGGGGGGGGGGGGGGAAAAAAAACCACCAATCTGCCATTGTGAACCCGGATCCAGGGAATAAATGTGGAGCAGAGAAAAATCTGAGAAGAAAATTGCTAACATAACCAGTATCAAGTTTCTCTCTCCCGTATCATTTCTTTTACATACCCTCAACTGTATTCATCACTCAAGCACATGGTTTCCTTCAGTTTCAATCACCATATACAGAATTTGGTGATAGCATTTCAAGCATTTTATTTTTGCCACTGTGCAATGCAATAAAACTCAGGCCTTCAACCCGTAAGGAATGGATAATCTGTATCTGGCATTTGCATGTTATCTTCTGCAAACCTTTGCTTGTCCAGTGGGTATAGAAATCGGACTGGATTCAGAGGGAGTTAGTCCTTTGCAGCCCACTGTGTATATTTTAGGTTTAAATTTTTTTGTCTTCAGTGTACAAGCCCATGTGAAATTATAGAAGCAAAGCAACATATTGACTGCCTTCTGAATACAGAGATTTAAAATTAGCTTTTACACCCAGGTGGCTCAGCCAGCGGAATCTAAACAACGGTGAAATCTTACTCAGACTGTTAGATCAATGTCTCATACTAATGAAGTTACTTCACTGCGGTTCAAAATGCTGTGGAGGTGAATCCTAAAAATCAATCTGTTTGTCTTTAGACAAGAAGCAGACAGTGTTAAACATTCATCCTTCCTGTTTCTTAGTTTGGTGCTTCAGTTCTTTGTGTTAATTATTGTTTCAGTCTTGTTAATTATTATTTCAGTCTTGCAAGGTCCTGAAGTTGCTGTTGGTTTGGTTACACAGAGTAAAAGAAGGGAGGGAAAGAATCATCCCTAAGATGCTCTTCCACTCCTGTCCCCAGAGCAGAAAAAAATTAAAAATTAAAGGGTGTGGGGGAATGAAAGTGAAAGGAAAGGAGAAGTGAGTGAGTGCTGCCTGCATCCTGAGTGGACCTGTTCTGAATTCTTCTGACAAAGTCAAATTTCATCCCCAAATGCCTGTTTGAACTGGAAATGTTTTGTTTTGAGGCACTATGATCTGAAGTACAGCTTCAAAGCCAAGGCAGAGCTCTGCTTTCCAGGTAAAACCTTTGGCAGACCTTGGGAGGAGCTTGGTGCATACCTCAGCGTCTCTTCCTGGGGATCTGGACAGGTTTTTGGCTTAACAGAAATTCTGAAAGGGGGGGAAAAATAATTTTAACTTGGGTTATAATGAGACTTTAAACCCCCTGAAACTTCTGATTAACTGCAAGCCTGCTTCTCCTGCCTCACCTTGCCACCTTAAGGCCTGCATCATTAACGCTGTATTCTCTAAGTACAAACATAATGTACTGGAAGGGAAGATTTAAGGAATGTGTTTCTGACAAAGATAATATGGCATGTCACACTTGCAGTGATCCACATGCATGTCAACTGACCTGTCCCTGTGAGATGCTGGTGAGCGGGTGAAGCTGTGCTGCTCTGGGTACCAGGGCACGGACTATTCCCTTCCAGGCAGGCTCTGGGCATTAGGTTTTTGAGCTGTGCGTTTAACCAAGGAACTAGCCAAAGCTTGTTACACCACTAGCTCAACCACACGCAAAATGATATTAGTAAAAATGGGAACAGGGCTCAAGGCTTTGCTGCATTAAAAGGAGCAGAGGCAAGAGCATACAGCCTGCCAGGAACATGGAGCTGTGGAGGTTGATGCGATGTGAGCTCTGATCCTGAACTGGGAACTGAATTTCCTGCTGGCACTGACTATGCCTGAAGAAAAAACCAAAAAAACCCAACCCCAAACCCACCTTATTTTATCTTCCAGGCAGCCCAAGCACGCATACAGACCCTGGGTAATCCATCTGCAGGTCAATGCCCGCAGACTCTGATGGTTCATTTGGTAGGAAACAGCAGCATGGCTGCACCTCAGGGCTGCTCCGGGCAGGCTCTGTGGAGGTGCGGTTCACAACAACTGTTTGGCACAGCAATCATCATGGGGCAGAGCCAGTCTGAGACACATGTTCAACCTCCTCCCTTGCTGCCACCTCCAAGCCAAGAGCAGCGAGAATAAAGCCCTGGCTCAGAGGGCTTTCTGAGAGGCAGAGGTGTAGCTCTTCTCTCATCTTGCTTACACCAGCATCGTTATTTCTGTTGGTGCAGATTTATCAGATGTGCAAGGCAATTTTTCCCTGGTACTAGTACATAAGAAGCTGTAGATGCAGTACCTGGGGAGTAGGTCTTTCCTCTGGTGCGGCCCATGGTGTGTGCTGAGGGCTGGGAAGAGACTGTGCCACAAAGTGTGATGTGAGGGGGAGCATGGCTACAGGGGCACACCACTGCATGGCCCCTCCGGGGCTGTAAATGAAATCAGCATTGAGTCAGTCGGCAGGTGAGCCTGCAGAAAATAAACCCCTTTATTCTGTTGGGGTGAAATGAATGACTAATGACCTTAGCTTACAAGAGCGCTGCAAGGATTAACTGCTTCAATATGCATGAAGTGCTTTGGAGATGAAAATGACTGTGTAAATCCTAAGGTTGTTGATGATGACAATACTAGTTTAGAAGATGTTTTTTAGTCACCCACTGTCTTTTCCAGAATTGAAAAAAAACCTGAGAGAAATTAGAGACTTCTTTACTTGGGATAATGGACTCACTTTGCTTTATTGTTCTGTCAGGTTTTACCCTTCAACATAGCTGCACTATAACTCTTAACTAGAAGTACCACAACATCTAGAGCAATAACTATTATTTACTCAGTTCCCACTGGATGCCTCTGTAATAGCTTCTCAGGATAATGTTTTTCGCAAACTGTGAATGCTACCAGTATACACAAAATTGAGTCTTCAACACTGCCGAACCTTCAGATTCTTGCAATACCGGTCCTTTTGAATGCAGTGAGCTTGTAGATGGGAGATGGGAATTTAACAGCAGAAAACTTTTAGATTTCTGATTTTTATACACTATTAATTGACTTAGCTGGGGCAATGCCAAATATAAAAAAAAAATGCCCTGTTACCATTTGGTTACTCTTGCCGGACCACTAAACACATCCTTTACTCATTTGTATTTTGAAATCCTGCCATCTCTCCAAAATCTTAGACCTGTAAATCAAGTTTAGCGAAGATGAAGTGGGATGTCAAAAACCACTCTTCACTGCAAAAGGAGTTCAGGGGAAAGAAGAAGGAGGAGAAGAAAATGTTAACTATTTTTAACTGGAGATGACAAGGCAAGGCTATGACCTACCCACCAGTGAGTACGGGAATGGAGTCGTAGGTGTCCCTGGCTGTTTTGAAGTGCTACTGGCAGGAGAGCAGAGCTTGAGGGCAGCACCTAGAAAAAGCAAATGTGTGAGCAGGTTGTGCATCTCCTACTAATTTCCCAGGAAAGAAGAGGACGGGATTATCACAAAAGGTCTTTTGCATCATTTTAGAGTTTACTTCACTTGAAAGACAACACAGAGTTTTGTACTGCTCTTTTAAATAGGTTGTTAAACCCCATGGGGGCCCTATTGACTTCCACAAATGCTGTGGATGGCATGAAAACAGTCAGTATTTGAGGTGTTTTTTGCTGTTTTAGTGTTGGTGAGGTTTTTTTGTTTGTGTTTGTTCAAAATCCCTGCGACTTTGGGCAGTGTACTCAACTATCTGCATCTCCCCTCTTTACCTATATTATAGAGTTAGGACAGAGGAATTTTTGTAAGTGCTTGACACTGTACAAATTAAGTCATAAGCATATCTATGCATGCTGGTTGAACTGGATTTTTTTGGCTCTAAAGATTGACGCTTTTAAACATTTTAAACACGCTGGATAACAATCCTACTAAACATCTCATTGTTGTGTAAAATAGATCCCCAAATTCTTTTCTACTTCACCGCATTTCTGCATGTTTTAATGTACTAAAACATTAGAACAAATATAGTAGCTCTTATATTTTGGGGAATCAAAGAAATCCTAAGACTTCAACACTTCAACACACATCACTTAATTCAACTTATAGTGACATCTATGTATTTACATATTAGGAAATAGATTTTAAAATTTTGGGGAATAGCTTACAGAATTTTGTTTTTAAGCCATTCAAGAGTTGTTACGCCTTTTATTTTTTAAGGTCTCTGCTGAAAAAAATTCCAGGTTTTCTAGTAGGGCATGTTTGTTTGACAGTGACTAACAGTGTACCTAAGACGATTTCCATCTCTGTTACAGTAATAAAGTATTCGCCAGGATGATCTGTCACCTGCCTTATTTTCTGTTCCCAGGATTCAGTTTTACCTTCTATTTTCCTTCACTTGTGCTTCCAGTCTATGATCCATAAGTTGCTTGATGTCTCTGCTGATCACAGATGGGTCGTGCACTTGCGTCCTGGGTCTGAACACTCTCCAGGCTTAGGGAGACGTGAACTTTGAACTCTCTATTTCACAGACCCCAGCGAAAATCAGTCGCTCTTGAGAGCCCAGGCTCTGAAACAAGCTCAGCAAAAAGGTTGACTCTGTAGCCATGACCAGGATCTGCTTTGCTCTCTGCTTGCTCTCCTTTGTGACTTTGGAGATGCTCAGATTTAGCATCGCTGACCCGCTATTATTTACAGATTTCCCTTATTTTGTGCCTCCTCTGGGCTTTTCACTTGACGTTACCTAACTGCCCAACAAACAAGGAAGGTGATAGTAGCAGCACTCAGGCTACTGGCTCCAGGCAGTTGCCTTGTAAATATCTACACTTAGTTTATTGTGCTGTTTAAAACCTTTCTTCAAATCTCTCCTTTGTCCTGTTGTCTCATCTTTTTTTTTTTTTTTAAATAACTATTCATGGAATTGAGGTTTGAGACTAATAGGCAGTGAAATGGATAGAAATAGGACCAAATAATATAGCTGTTGACTGCTTTCCTAGCACTTGCCCTAGTTTTACTTGTAAAAATTCTTAAGTTTCTCTTCCAGTGGCAACATTTATTAGAGAAGTAACAGAATGCATCTGTTAAAAGCATAATTGCAGCACCAATGATTTGGTTAATACTTCCTGTAGATTTTTTGGCCGCCTTAAATTGATCTTCATGATAACTTTTTTATTTTAATGTAAATTTCTGACTGTTGCAGTCTTACTACATCTAAAATAATAAGATCTTATGTCAGAATAGGTATGTGTGGTTTTTTTATTCCAGCAATGGTTTAGTGATTGTCATGCATTACCACTCTTGATGCTCATCATGTGCAGGGAAACAGCTTTAGGGAACTGTTCATCAGCATTTAGGAAACATGAACTTCTTAAGATTTTCTTTATCTGGAGGGTGGTTTGCAAAAAGGTATGCATATTATCGTTTGAACTTAAAAATGAGATTCTGTGTATACCCTCTGGCTGAACATCATTTTATCAGTTTTCCTCTCCCTAGAAAATAGTGCTATTATTACAGCGGATGTAGCACCAGGTAAGACAGCTGGTACGTGCCTGTGTGTTCAGCAGTAGTTGAAATTGCAAGACCTCTAGCCACAGCACCAGAGCTCTGGAGATGCTCGTGGCATGAGCGGGAGTATTTTTCTGGACCAGGTCTTCAGTGCTTATGTGAGAAAAGAATCAAGGTTGATGATATTTAGTGGAGACTACTTTTTTAGTGAGGCGGGTCCTCAAATGCTATAAACCAGTGTAGCTCTGATAGTGAGGAGCTTAAATGTGAAATGTCATTCACTTTCCCTTTAAATATAGAAGTGAAATAACAAATATAACTCAGAATTATTCCTGTTCTAGTTTATTGCCTATTTTTATGTTTCTATAAAGAACTATTTTTTAATACAGTCATTAATTTTATCATTGTGGAACAAGGTGTAAACATGTACAATAAATCCCATGCAATGGGTTGGGGGGAATCAATGAAAAAACAAAAGAACAAAATCAACTTGTAGAAAGCTGTAGTCTCCTGAATTTTGTGTGAAAATATTTTTTTTCCTTCTTTCTGTTATTTGTGCTTTGATATTTTATTAGTTACAAAAGAAGTTCAAGCTTGATTGTACAAAATTACTTACCCCCTTTCACTTAATCCTTTAAACATTACAAAAAAGCTATTAGTATCAAGTATTTTAAGCTCAATACAGTTAATTAGCACTAAGCATTTTGAGTGCTCTCTGGGAGGAGAGTATTGTCTGTCCAGACTGGGGAAAGGGACAGTTTATGAGGCCCAGGGCTACTGTGCTACTGCAGCTGGGAAGGTGGGTGACAGGCTATGTGGTTGTATGTCATTTTGTTGCTTTAAACTTGGGGTTATTTTTTTTCTGGAGAGCTGTGGCTCTTTATATCACTTTTCATAGCTGTGCAGATCTAGTCTGCCTTAGGGCAGCAATTTTCTGTGCTTCAGAGAAATCTTGGATAACTTAAATGAGATGACAAATAAATACATTGGTTAGCCAGCCAAGATAAAGTGTAGGTCTGCTGTTACACAATGTCTAGCTCCCCGTATTTATAAAAATAAAGTAAAACCATTTCTAATCGCTTTAGGTTCCCTAGGGGAAGAAGAGGATTTTTTTGGGGAAAGGCAAATGTTTCAAGAGAAAATGTCCTTTTCTTACAGTTATCTAGATCATAATTTACAGTGGTGACTATAAGTAATAATTCCAGGTGTTTACTTTTAAGAGTTCTGTACATCAAGTACTCTGATAAAAACATGCCAACAATCATTAAGATTGTGTTTCTTGTCAGAGTTTGGGGAATTCAGGATGCAGTTTTCAAAAGTAGTTGAACCCCTAGTCCTGCTGTACTTCAATGCAAATGTTGTATTAATATAAAAGCTGGATATCCAGCAAAAGACCAGACAGATGTCTAAACGCTTAAAAAGCCCAACTGCCAAACAGCAGGAAAATAGGTTGGGCATGCAGTGGTATTAATCATCTCTACAGGTATCCAGGAGAGAAAATAGAAGTATTCAAGTGGGCTATTAGGCATGATGGCTGTGCATCTGCCATGTAAGTGTGCCCCTTGGAGAACAGGGTAAGCATGCAGAACTCCAACTGTCTTCAAGCTTTGAAGACTTGGCGGCTTGCCCCCACGCCCCCCCAGCAGATATTTGTCTGCATGTTTAGCAATCTTCAGCTGGTTCTCTTCCATGAACCTCTCCATCTTTTTCTTGAGCCTATGTGCAATTTTTAATGTGAACAAAATTATGCGGCATGGAGGTTGCTAGACTAGCTATGGGTTTTATAAAGAACCACCTCTCTTTATTTGTTCTGAACCTGCCAGCTACTAGCTTAATTTGATGCCCCTAATTCTTATACTGAAGAGATTGTGCACAAACAGTCCCTATTCTCTGTCTCTGTGGAATTCCAGATTTTGCATCCTTTCACTATATCTCCCCTGAGCATCTCTACTCCAGGCTGAAAAGTCCTAGCCTGCTTTGCTGTTTCTTGTAAAGAAGCCTTTCCATGCCTTGGCTGGTCCTTTTTTCCCTTCTTTGACCTTTTACACTTCTATTATTGCCCTAATAATAGGGAGGTGCAAAAAGATTGCAGACACTTCTCTGAGATTAACACCTTAAATAATGCAAATTTTTCTGGAAAATCTTACTCATTTTGCTCATGCTTGGAGGCTCCTGCTACAAGTAACACTGGCAGGTACTTGTCAGCTTTATGTATGCACCTCCCTGCAATACTCTTGTAGGCTAATAACTGATTCCAAGGCAGAATATTCATTTATATTCATATTAGCTATCATGGTAATGTCCTATTTAAGGGGCTTTATAGCCACTTCTCAGCAAGCCGTTTTATGGATGACTGTTCATTAGGATCTGGATAGAAATATAACTGTAGGACACTTTGTAATCCTGTATTTACAAAAATAGAATGGAACCATTTCAAACAGTGTTGGGAGTTGGGTGTGTGTGTGAAATCTTTGGAAAAGAAGGCGGCGTTTTTAAAAATGCAAAGTATTTTTAGCACTATTCTGTTAAGGTGTGGGTAGGAGGTACATGTATAGGGTGTAGTCTGCTCAGCTCCTAAAAACTACTGGCTCCAGGTTACTTTAACCTTTTGCATTGTATTTTCATTAAAGAAAGTGAAAAATTGCAAATATTTTTCACTGAATTTGCGAGAAAGCTGTTTGTAAACTTTTGGAAAAGGTGTGTTGACTTTGCCTTTACTCTTTTTTCACCACATTCATCCCTTTTCTTTTCAGTTTTGCTACTGAAAAAAGCTCCAAAGAGAAAAAGGAGCAGGAAAACCTGACATCACCTCATCTTCTTATTTGTTTTTTTTTCTTTTTTTGGGTGATGAAAAAATGAATGTGAATTTTTAAAATCAGCCTGCTTTTCAGTGAGGCATTCTGATGAGCTTTTGTTTATCTTTAGTACAGAACTTAAAATAATTGCAATCAGCCTTTGAATGTCCGGGCTGACCAGGCACTGTGATCTAGGGAAGCATGGAGGGCTGAAGGACATGCCTTAGGGGAATACTTGAGCTGTGTCTAATTCTGCACTGTACTGGATGGCTGTCTAACGAGGGAAGGAGCAGCAGTATATTTTCTGGCACTCTCTTCATTCAGTTCTCGGCAATTGTTCTTGCTATTCTTCCTGATAGCGTTTACAGGGAGCCTAAGAAATGATTGAGCAGTGAGTTGCCCTAGGGCAGCGCCGAGGAGCTGTAGTAGGGGAGATGCTGACTTTTAGCCAGGCAGTGCTTGCTCTGCTGACAATCAATCCCTTTCACAGCCCCTCCGTTGCTTATTTTGAAGCGTCAGGCAGGGCAATTGTGGCTGAATTGTACAATTTGCACTTCCAAAATCACAGAATCATAGAATCATTAAGGTGACCCAACACACCAGGCCCACTAAACCATGTCCCTAAGTGCCGCATCCACATGTCTTTTAAAAGGGATGGGGACTCCACCACTTCCCTGGGCAGCCTGTTCCAATGTTTCACGTTTCACTCAGTAAAGAAATTTTTCCTCATGTCCAATCTAAACCTCCCCTGGCGCAACTTGAGGCCATTTCCTCTCGTCCTATCGCTCGTTACTTGGGAGAAGAGACCGACACCCACCTCGCTACAACCTCCTTTCAGG
>NW_008795129.1:21348142-21356983 GCF_000699145.1 Aptenodytes forsteri
TTCCCCTCATCCTTACCCATAAACACTCAACTGTATCATCATCACAATCGTTGAGCTCTATACAATCAAAACACTCCCTAACATACAGAGCCACCCCACCACCTCTCCTTCCTCGCCTGTCCCTTCTGAAGAGTCTATAGCCATCCATTGCAGCACTCCAGTCATGAGAGTCACCCCACCATGTTTCTGTGATGGTGACTAAGTCACAGCTATCCCGCTGCACAATGGCTTCCAGCTCCTCCTGTTTGCCGCCCATGCTGCGTGCATTGGTGTAGATGCACGCATCTGAGATTATCTTTTCCTCCTCTACATCTTTATAGCCTTTATGACTTGCTTTTAAACCAAAGGCCAGGTTAATGAAGATTCTGGCACTGAAACCACTCGTTTTGGGGAGTTTTGTTCAAAATTATTTTGTCGGGACCACTGATTCTTCACAGTGGAAACTTTTCACAGAAATGTGTTACTTTTGGCTGAACTGTCATTGGGAAAAGGTATCTTGTTCTAGAATGATCAGATTTTTAAGTAAGTGCACACCAATAAGTGTGTTTTCATACACCAGGAAAGTAAAGGGAGGATCTCCTTAGTTTCTTGTATCTCCTACTGAACTTAAATATGTTAATTTTGAAGGGAGTTGGGGCTATGAGAAGTGGACATCTGATAATATTCCATCAGAAATTCCTATTTCTTAGACTGCTAAGTTTCAGTTGCTTTATTCACTATATTTCCCTTTACAGGGTATAGTGTGAATAAATCACCACAGGTCTTAATCCTGTTAGTGGTGGCGTTTGGGAATGTGAGATCCAACGGTGCATCTGGGCCATTGCTGTCTGGGAATCTCATTGAAACACCCTTCCAGTACTGATGTGCAGTGAATCCAGTGTTGGCTTGTAATGATACTCTTCTACACTATCCAGCCATTTTTAAAAGCTCCACAAGCTGAGTATTTAGTAAGGACTCATAGTTGAGTGCTTCTCTTACAACAACTCCTCTTACCACAGAGTTGAGAGGAGAGTGTTTTTTCTGAAAAGAGCAAATGATAGTGGCGTTTCAATAGTAAAATCTGTGGTTCTGTGCTATATCTAGCTAGAAGAAGAAACAGAAGTTCATGGTGCAGGCTAGGTGCCAGGCACCTGACCTCAGGTTTCTAGCTCAGGATATGTTCAACACTTTCTTTGCTAAACAATTTAGTAGATTGTGCAGGCAAGTAGGCAGGTGCTGGGCCTCTAGAGCACATCTCTTACACAACACTCTTCTTTTTCTGTTGTGACCTGGGTAATGGCCCAGTTCCCACACTTATTAAATGAGAGACCACTCACCAGGCAGAAGAAAAATACTGCCCCCCTTTCTTAAGATATATTACCTTCAGCTTTATGTTATGTGAGGTTGAGTGCTGCTCACACTTTCTATTCTGAAAGATATAAACCCTGTTTGCCAGACTGTAAACCCCAGTGGTAAGCAAACATGAAGGATGAAGTTAGAGAGTGGAAATCACCTTGAATAATGGTGCTCCATAGAAATCACAGTTGGCATTGCTATTATGATAATAGAGTTGCATGCAGGGGTTGGGCTATAATGAAGTTTTGTGCTGTAGACCAGGGAATCTGATGTAACCAGATTGATGGAACAAAATCAGATATTCAAGGGAGAGGCAATTAATCCTTCATTTAAGGACACTCAAATCAGCAAGACATCTAGTGTTAAGGATATAAATGAGTCTTTAATGTGGGCTTCATGATAGGTAACTCCTGCAGAGGCATCTATCAGCTGTATATAATGGTAATTTGCAACTCCCTGAGGAGTTAGAGACAACAGCTGACAATTTCTCAAGCTTTTGCTGCTAGTATTCACAGCAGGGTTAGCCTCTTGCTCAAGGAGTAGGCCCAACCCTTTAGAAGATTGGTATCACACTAATTTTCTTCTCTTCTGAAGAAGATAAAAGGTTGAAGAAGGTAAAAGGTTGGCTCTGAGAAAGGATATGTTGGAAAACTCATTGTAGTGGTGTCCAGTGTGTAACCCAGTAGGCTACCTTCAGTGCCTGGGCTTGGAGCTTTGGCATGAGATTCAAAACAAGCCATGTGGTGATCTGGGAGCTGTCTGAAGGCAGCTGTTTGGGAAATGGTAACTGTAAGGGGGTGGTTTAAATCCTGCCCTTCATCCAAACTTTCCTATTGCACTCAGTGCTTCAGGAGAGCACTTCTCTAGACAGCAAGATGAAGGTCCTCTTCTTAGAGTAGTTGTCAGGCCTGCACAGCTAGTAAAACAGAACTAGAAAAAAGCTGGCATCTATTTAAAAAAACAAATCTTATAACACTTATCCAGGAAGCACCTCTCCTGGGGGAACACCCACTGTGATTTTGGCTAGTTGGAGTACATTGGTGCATGTCCTCCTAGATCACACTCCCAGTTGAGATTCTTTTGTTCTGACTTTTTTGTCATTGAAAGAATCCAAGATTCAACAGATCAGAGAGAACACATGTGAGAGTGGTCCTGTAAATAGGAAGGTTGGGAGCAATTTACGTGAGAGGGTCCTGAACCAAAAGGTCTCTTTCTGGCTTTTGCCGTGTGACTGCTAAATAAAACGTCCCTGTGTCAGATGCCAGAACGCAGGTTTGCCTCTCTAGCATGCAAAGTGCCTAACTTCTAAGATATGATACTTGATCTCAAAGAGTCTCCTCCCTCGGAACTGTGGAGGTCTGCAGTCTGGATGCCCTTGTCCCAGACAAGTCTGCAGTGCCTGGCTCTTGTGTACGCCACTTGGAGGTCTAGCGGAAGCTTCTGCCCTCCGTAAGGTCTGGGAGCCAAGCTGAGGGGTTGGGCTGAGACTTTGTGAAAGCAAGTCAGGCATCTTTACCTGGAATCACACTTATGCATCCTGCCTTGAGGGACAGCAGTACTGTCTGCATCATTAAGGCAAGATTGTTACTAGCAAACATGTGGGCCAAGGCTTGACTCAATAGCAGATCCTCATCAGATTTCTGTTCCAGAGTAATATAGGGTGTTTAATGTGCCCACCATAAGTTAACAGGCAGGCAGGATGCACAGTCTTTACATGAGCAGATGAAGATGCATAAATTTGTTTAGGAAGTTCTTGCAGTCTCCATCTCCCCTGTCTCCAACAAGAGGTAGCTACTGATATCCATTCATGGACAATTTTGCCAGTCTTTTTTGAGAACTTGCTTCCAGACGAATTCCATAGTTCAATCCCAAGCTCCAGTCTTTTCCATCCTGCTTGCCTCCCTACAGCAATTGCACTGAACAGAGTGGTTACTCTGCCACATTTGCTTCAGGTAGCAGATATCCACTTGGTTTGTAATAATCTGCAGGCAAGCAGAGTGCTAACCCTAATCCAGGCTCCAGAGCAGCATTTGAAGCAGGGGAAGTAATAGGAATTTCTTTCATCCATCTTCATCTCTCCGTTGGGAAACTCCTAAAGGGGCTCTGGAAATTGATTGCTATAAACCTAATTTGGATAGAAAGCATAAGTTACTCTGTGGTGCTGATTAGCATGAAAAGGGCTTTATTAATATTTTTCATGCACTGTACATCCAGTGGTAAATTAAACCTTGAAGGTCATTAGTCATAGTGCTAAGACTCTAATTGAACTTATCCATTTCCCAGCAAACTATGTCAACAGCCATCTCTCTTCTTCTCTACCTGAATTTTTGACTCTTCCCAAGAGTGAAGCTGCATGTTGCTGCGTATGCACGTGGCCCCAAGGGTGCAGGCAGTTACACCTATGAGGAGTCCCACTGGATGTGCAAACCTGAGCACTTGAATGAACGTTTCCAGAAATGAGGCTCCTGTGAGACCCGTGACAGGCTGGTGCAGATTTCTGAAAGTAAGATCAAGATGAATTGCACTGACTTTGTCTCACTTCGAAAGGGATAAGAAGAGGCAATTTATTTCATCCTACTTGGACCAAATTCTTCCTCAGAAGATGAATATTAAGCAAACTATGGAAACATGGATTTTGTAATCGATTTTATGTTTTTCTCTGTAAGTTTAATATATTAACTAAAGATTGTTACTTTTTTCCCCCTGAATAATGAACAGGGATAAAGCTTTAAAGTATTTCTAGATGTAGCTGGAAAAATCCCCGGCCCCTTCACTTTCTTATTTACCTTGCTTATATCTAGAAAGTCATCCTCTCATTATTGTAAAAGAAATGTCTCTTCTAATGCTGTCTCTGCTATTAGTTAGCTTTGCAAAAGATGTCTCTGATATTAGAACATTTGAACTAATGCATAAGCCTTGTGACAATCTATTCTTGATCAAATTACCTCATAACTTTTAACGCTTAAGCAGCAGCCTAACCAGTAAGGATGCAATTTTTCTCAGGTATTAAATGCGAGTGAAGATATATTTTTGGGGTAGTTTTGGCTTCAGTCTCTCCTAAGAAACAGATTTAACACTTGTTAAATGAAAATAAATAATAGTTGGTAGAGTGGATTGAAAATAATATTTGTTTTACTTGATTGTTTCTTAAAAAAGGAAAAAATAATAGAAAAATACTCTTTGCTGAAAAATTTTACCCTCATTTGTTTTTGAGAAATGAGCATTTTGTCCCCTTCACTTATTTGTCAAAAATCTTGAAAAAGAAACTATTTTTTGAAGATGTTTCAAATATTGAAATATCTTTGTAGAGTGGATTGAAAATAATATTTGTTTTACTTGATTGTTTCTTAAAAAAGGAAAAAATAATAGAAAAATTCTCTTTGCTGAAAAATTTTACCCTCATTTGTTTTTGAGAAATGAGCATTTTGTCCCCTTCACTTATTTGTCAAAAATCTTGAAAAAGAAACTATTTTTTGAAGATGTTTCAAATATTGAAATATCTTTGTCTCATAATTACATATTTTTCACTTTACTAATATGAATATCTTCATGGAAATCTAGATAGGAGAAGTATTTTGTGAGGAAGTACTTACAAGATTGAATAGATACACAGCTCTTATGGTAAACTCTGAAAAATGCTGTAGATAAAGAAGAACAGATAGTAATGTCTTTGTAAAAGCTTTTTTCAGATTTTCTTGAATGATAATGGATATACAGTGAATTATCATGGAAAAAACTATGTGATTTTCATAAATAATCACTTAAAACTCTGAAAAAGTATTAATAATCTTAGTTGTAAACCTATTATTTCTAAGCTTGCCAAGAAATTGACATCAAGCTTGTGGTTCAACTGTGCAAATAGAAGAAGGGATGGTCTGTTGGTTGCTTAACCAGAAGAGAACCGCTGATGAAGGGAGGCGGGACTGCATTCAGTACACTCACGGATGCTTTGAGACAGCTCTTTATAAAAAAAGAATTGCCTGGAAAACATGGTCTCTTGTAATAGGTTTCACTATTGAATGGTGTGTAAGTTGTTTTTTTCTTTTGTGGAAGGTCCTCTATTTTTTTTTCTATCTTAGTTTTACTGAGGTTGGAATCTGTCATGTCCTTACCGACTTAACCAACCATTTTAAAGCCTGTTTAACTAAAGAAAAAAAGTCAATACTTGCTCTCAGTTATACATTTATAACAAATAAAATCTATTACCCTTGTTTATTTCTTTTTGCCCTCCTGAATTCTGTGCCATATTCCAGGGGCAACGTTGCTGCCGTGAGCTTCCAAGCCCTTCTTCTGCTGTTGGAGTGCAGTGTGGAGCACGAAACAGTGCTGGGCAACTAGTTCACTCGGCAACAGGAGCCTCGCATACAGCTCTCTGCCTCTTTGAAGACCAAACTGCTATCAGTTGGACCAATCTCTTGGCTAGTGGGTGGTAAGCCCATCTTGACGCCTCCAAGGCTCTCTGTGTCCAGGGAAAAGAGCATTTGGCAAGGTCCACCCAAGCATACACTTTTCATTGTATCTTAAACAGGCTGTGCAAATTAAAGATTTCTTTTGCCCTCTCTCTGCGCAAGCACCATGGAGTGGCTAGTTATTAGTCAAGAAGTAGTAGATTACCTTATAAGCAGCCTCAATAGTAATACATATAAAAAAAGAAAACGAATAAAAGAAAAAAGTGAGTTTTAAATGAAGTGTTGCCAGTGTGTAGACTCAGGCATACTTATGGATCTGTGCCAGGAATTTCCAAGGAGCCCTGAAGGAGTTAGGGCACAATGTTATCCATAGAGGTGAAGGAGTGAGTCAGAGCAGTTCCACACAGCATCTGCACACATGGAGTGATTTTACAAGCAGTCACTGCAGGACCTCCATCACCGTGATCTGAATGCAAAAGATTGATCTACTATCCTAGAAATGAATGAGTAAAACATGTAAATATAAATGTTCACCCTGACCCTTTCTTCACACAGTAGTGCAATTACAAATAAATAAAAGTGAAGTCAGAAGAGGAACTTTGTCTACAGTGCATTACTAAATCAAGTGTTTGAGACAAATTAAATTAAACATTTAACATAGCTGCTTTATTTATAATGATTACATAGGCCTTCATAACTACTAACGTTAGTTAATTTTTATACCTTTGTAGTTTATTCCTGGCTTTATTACCCAATCAGATCAAAGTCATGTATCTAACTTCTTTACAAAAATCAGTTGATGTATTCTACAAAAAAATAAACCCTCTTCTGGGTGAAAGTGAAAGTAATATCTCATGCTAAAGAAAAAAAACAAAGGAAAAAATCTTACTGTAGATCAATCTTTTTCTTTCCTTCTATATTTCCTATACAGTTAGACCTCCTCTATTTTTATTGGTAGCTTTCCATATTCATGACTGATAGATATAATCAGTGTTTTGGAGAAAGGTATTTACCTTAGTGATGGTCTAGGCATGTTCTGTGCAAAGGGTATTCACTTAAAAAAAGAAAAAGAAAGTTTTCTGTATTGTCAACAAAAATGCTGTCCTATTTCTTGTTCATTGTAAATATGGAGAGTAAACTATCCTGGTTTTCTTTACAGTGTGATTTAACATACTCAAGAACTTTATGATGTCTCTCTCAGTCTTTTCATCTCTAGATTAAGCAGTCCCAGTTCCTGAATAATTTGTTTTCACTGCAAAAGAATATGCAATAACTATATTGTATAATGATACCTACAGAATGTTATTCTGAAAGTATGTCTTAATATACGTACGACAGGCTATCGTATATGACAGACTGTATGAATAAGAAAGTAAGTATTAAATGGAACAGGAGAGAAACTAAAAATTATACAGTAGGGTATGAAATAATGTATGTACTGACACTGTTTAGAAATAACAGTAAAAAACAAAAAAAGGGGGAGTGGCACTGGGATACTACCCTGTGCTTTCAGGAACCTTATCCCATCCAGCCATAAAGAAAGGGGTTTGTGATGTTCAGGAAGGTCAAAGATAATTCCAAAGATGTCACAGCTGCCAAAGGGTGACTATTGATAGGATGTCTATCAGAGAGACCCAGACACTTTGTCAAGAAGATAAAGATATAATTCAGTGTTGAAGGAATTTTAAAGATAGAGCAAATAAACAGTAAAGAAATGGAACTAGGGAAAATCCTGCCTCCTAGGAGAGCAGAGATTGATTAAGTCTGTCAAAAAAAGTAAAACAGTGAAATACCAGTGGCCTAATCACAGGAACTGGCATGGCATTTGGAGAAAAGAACGCAGACTGTAGGAGGAAAAATCCTGAGGAGGAAAGATGGATCGGGGTACCTCCCTGGAAGGCTGCCTGCTGTTTCTCCTTAATGAGTAACAGCTTCAATTTAAGAACCATGCAGTGTTCTGCTTTTTCTGCTCTGAAGCTTTTATCTGCCTTCTGTGACAGCTTTTGGACTCTTTCAGATGTATAGACAGGAAGGTTTGATATTGGTTAGGGTGAAAAGGTATGAGACAGTTACTGGTAACTAATTGAGAATAGGAACTAACGATGATTCACTAGTTTTGTCTTAACCCAACAAAGAAGGAAAGTGGGCTGAGGTAAACGGTATGTGGGGCCACAATGAACCCAATAGATAGTCAGCATGAAGTGGTAACGAAAGTTACACCCAGTGTAGTCCCATAGAAAAAAGAAAAAATTAGTTTCACAGTAATTTTGATCATTTTCCTATAAATTCCAGTTTCTTTTCAGCAAATTAAAAGCTGTTTGTAAGAAAACAACAAACTACAATTGCTTCTGAATGTTATTAAGAGAAGACTTAAATTTCCTACGGAACAGATAAATCAAGCATCAAAGTATAGCAGCATGGCATTTCTTTTTAATTCTTCATGTCACATTTTTATTGGACACATCGGGGAAAGCAGCAGGCAGGCTGTTTTGGCTTTAATGTTTGAGAAATAGAGATAGAAGAAATAGATAATTCAACTTCAAGCAGATGTAGGATCAGCATAAAAGATGCTTTTTTGGGGGAGCCAGTAACATTAGACAATCAAGTGTAGAAACCCCACATTTCTGTTTAACTGCTTTTCTTTTCTAGATCTCTTGAGGCTGCCAGCAGTAATCACTTTGCAAACCAGAAAATAAAATGGTAAATGAAAATTCACTTAAAAATGCAACTTTCAGAATAAAGACACGTATACACATCCTGGAAAAAGAAATTATGCAAACCTAATGGATTATGTTAAAAATAAAGAGCTAGCGGGTGAGGTTAATTGAAGTGAAAAGTGCTGAAGGAGCTTCACTGAATGTTTGAAGAATAAAGAATGTATTATTAGCAAATAAAAACCCCAACAAATCCAAACCTAAAGTGGAGCAGAAATCTAAAAGCTTTAAAATGTTGTCCTGGTTTCAGCAGGGATAGAGTTAATTTCCTTCCTAGTAGCTGGTACAGTGCTGTGTTTTGGATTTAGGATGAGAACAATGTTGATAACACACCGATGTTTCAGTTGTTGCTAAGTAGTGCTTACACTGGTCAAGGACTTCTC
>NW_008795129.1:21358287-21358988 GCF_000699145.1 Aptenodytes forsteri
AAATCTTGGACGCGAAGTCGGCTCGTTTAGTAAGGGAGGAAGAAGCTTCTTCTAAAAGGGAACCGGAGGAAGAAGAATACGACACAGATGACCCTAGAGAAGGGCCATCACGAGAACGGGAGGAGGAGAAAGCTGGCTGCTGCCTGGGGAGGAAGAAGAAGAAAAACTCCTAAATGAGGCAGTAACAACCCAATCTCTATCCCTGTGAGCTGCGAGACATACGAAAAGATTTCCGTCGTCATCCAGGCGAGCATATTGTCACCTGGCTGCTCCGATGCTGGGATAATGGGGCCAGTAGCCTGGAATTAGAGGGTAAAGAAGCCAAGCAGCTGGGATCCCTTTCTAGGGAAGGGGGCATTGACAAAGCAATTGGAAAAAGGGACACAAGTCCTCAGCGTTTGGAGGTGACTCCTGTCACCTGTCATCCCTTCAAAGAAGACGTTATATGTCACCCAGGCAAGTGGACCACCATGCAGAGGGGTATCCAGTACCTGAGGGAATTAGGAGTGCTGGAGATGATTTATGGTGACCAGAACAATGAACAGCTATCCAAAGATCCAGAATACGCCAATTCATTGGCAGTGATAACCTGGAAAGATGGAGAGGAACAAACAGTGGATGAATTGGCTAGTCAACTCCGGCAATACGAGGAAAGTCTTTCTTCCTCCATCGTCTCGGCTGTGGAGAAACTGTCCCGGGAG
>NW_008795129.1:21363194-21386902 GCF_000699145.1 Aptenodytes forsteri
TATATGATGTTAATTGCTACATAATATTATATGCCATACCAATGGTATTGCAGTAAGAATCACCCAGATTAATGAAGAATGAACTTCGATGAAACCGAGCAATGCACAGTGATGATGGAACCAGGACTGACTTCAACATGAAACAATCCAACACTGCATACCATCTCCATCTTTCCTGCCTTGAAAGATTATTATGACAGGTGGAGCCCAAAGTCATGGACTAAATGAACTCAACGAACATTTTAGAGGGATGGCCCATAGACTAACGGAATGATATCTGTGTGTATATGTATCAAAAAACAGGAAAAGGGGTGGTGATTAATGGAAATGTATTGGAAAGTGGGGGACAAATGGAGACAAAGTCCTGTGCTGGGACTGATGCAGGAGCTGAGTCCCTCTGCCCGGAAGGAAGCTATCGCAGGCACTGTGCTTTTATGTGTTACCTGGTGTGCTAAGGGAGAGCGTTACTGCTACAGGCCTTGGCAGGCAAGAGGGGACAGCAAGCCATATGGACCCACCTGCCGGTGAGGATATGGTCTCATCTCTTCTCAGTCCTATAAATATGGAATTGCTTGTGTGTGATGCTGGGCAGGAGGCAGAAGAGGGAAAGGAAGAAACCTTCTTCTTTTGTTAGTCTGCAAAGTAAAACCAAAAAAAACCCAACCCCCCTAAACCAACCCCAGCCTATCTCTGTATTTCTGCCACTCAGAAATTAGTGTAAATGGTTAAACCTCCAAATATTTAAACCAGATCAAAATAAAAGCATGAACTTTCAGTAGTCCACTATTGTCAGAAGGAGAAGTGTTTCCATCAATGTTTCCTTTGCTTGGAGTTCTCTTTGAAGCTGAATTTTTTCATGTGAGGTCTCAACGACTTTTTTTTCCTCATTTTTAGCTTTTGAAAAAGAGCAGTCACATCTGATCTACTGAGACACCAGGCTTTTAGTACTTATGGCCTTACAGCATTCCCACTGCAGCTCTGTTAGTGAAATAATGTGCAGTATATAGGGAGGAGAGAATGCAAGACTGTTCAGAGGAAAGATTGCCATGATGGTACTGCTAATGCACACTTATGTGGTGTGAATATATGACATCCAGATTTTCTTTTTAAAAGGTTTATCTTTCTAGTCTTCTAAGGACTAGAGGAGGAAAGAGAAGCTTACGAATATAATCAAGTGTAGAGACAGATATGGTGACTTTGTACTGTTATAAAACAGGCTAGTGTTTCAAATTATTAGCAAGGTGAGCCAATTCTCTTCATCTTTAAATAATCTAATTATTTAGGTTTTTTTTTATAAAGTTAATTGTGAATTTGGATTCCTAATTTAATTTTCTGGGACCTGCACAAGACTTTAGATATCTGTTGTGTTAAAGGAAGATGAATATCCCTTGCTTTCTTCAGTGCATTAGAACAGGACTTCTGTGGATGTGGTCCATCTCCCTAAGGCTTAGTCCTGAGGTGGAAAAAAGCTCCATTTTCCACCTGAAAGTTTAAAGTGATATTCTAACTTGATTATTCTTATTCTTTGGGCTCACCTGTGTGTCTGCTTGAGGGGTAAAGGGCTGAAGGATCAATGTTGCAGGGCTAGAACCGTTGATTCCACAGTTCAATCACGTAGCAGGATCATTTTGCTTTCCTTCCTGCAGATGTCTTGTTTGATCCAGACATATTGTGTTACAAAGACCCCATGGTTTTTGAGAACATCTCCTAACAGATTCATATTCCACTATATGAAAGGATAACCCATCCATTTAGCTATGATGTTGGCAAAGTCCCCAAGTAGTGAATTCCCTTGATGCACTCTCGAAGTCTGAATGCTAAGTCCATTTTCAGAGTAGATTTTAATTCTGTTAATTAATTTGTAAAGCAATTGCATACTCATGTAAAGTGAGCATGCTTTGAGGAAACAACTAAAACACCAAACGGATTTAAAAAATAGCTACAAGGCATGATTATGTTAAATTTCCAGTTTTTAAAACTAACCTTACAAACACAAATATTTTGCTAAATCATACAGATCATAAAATAAAATACATATGTTAAACTGATCATCTTTGTTTCTTTGTAAAGTTTACATAAAGTAAATGTTTCTACAAACCAAAGGCTGCTTTGTTATATAGGTTAGTAGACTCAATTCTTTGTTCGTGCCACATTTACTATTATAAATGTCAATTGCAGTCTAATTACACCTGATTTATATGTGACATTGTGCCCTATTGTGTAGGTGCTGAGCTCTATTATGAATGGGTCAGTAGTAGATCAATCCTGATTAACTTTCAACATTTCTCTTATGGATCTGCTGCTAGTCGAGGTGTAATTCTGAGTATGCAGCATGACAGGGTCATGTCACCGGCAGATCAACTGGCCTGTTTACTTTCCTCTCTGGCTCCTATATGGGATCAGAATATATGGGAGCATTTGCAGCATAAAGCTGCAGGCATTTTAGTTCCTTTAAGCCTTAACTGTAGCTGCTGCTCATAAATCACTATATGACTGCTGTTTAATTGTAATATTTACGTATAATGTTAATAATGATTAAAAATGATTAAGATTTCATCTGTAGTATATTCATATGAGCAGTTTCATGGCCTTTGGTGGAATCATTCATATGAATAAAGAAATGGACTATAATGTTTGTGGAATTGAGGTCTGCACTGCACATCCTCAAAGGGGATGCTTATTTAAATTCTGATTTCATTGGAATTGAAGACAAAGAAAACAGGTTCCACAAACATCACAAAACCATTTCTTTAGACTTAACATTTATAAAAGCTTATTTCTGAAAATGTCTATTGGTAGTTAAGGCATACTTAGAACAAAGCACTGCTACTTTGTAGATATGGTAGAATTGGCTTTAGCAAGCTGGTGTGCAGAAGGCATTTTGTGCTTCAGTAAGTTAAATCCATTTTTTAATTTAGGAAAATTAGCAGATAATTATGTTTAGTGTATTGCAGATATATAAGATCAACTCGTTGCAGGAGAAATCAGGCTGTATTGCAAGCAGCTTTGGCTATTGAGCTGTTTATCAGTGCATTGGGTCATGAGGGAGCAGATCTGATTGGCATCGTTAAATTCAGCTTGTAACAGATACTGTGCATTTGCCTCAGTTTTAGCGTATGGATAATACATTAATATGGATGGAAACAGACTTTCCTGTACTTGTTTTGCCTCTGCCCCAAGCTCGCAAAGGGGCATTTGGCTCCAATCTGGAAGCCATATGGCACCGAACATATACTTGTTTACATCTATCAGTATAGACTTAATCTCAGTCAGTCCCTGCCCCCCTCCCACCGGTATCTGGTTTCCTGCAGGTGAATTGTTAGCATCTTCTGAATATTCATCTTATTTGGGAATTTGCATGTTGAGGATGTGAAGATTCCCTAGTGACTCAATCGCTAGTCACTAGGGGCTTGCAAGTCTCAGCCCTTGGCTGTAACTTTCAGACAAGCTGCTCTCCTCTCTTGAGAAGGTCAATGTTTAATGCATATGTTCGAACGAGTAAAGTTTTCTGTCTTTTTTCTATAAACCCTGTGGCAAATGTTAAAGGCATCATTCTAGGAGATGAATACCCTTAGGAACTGAAGCTGAAGCTTTTCTCATAACTCTTCATGAAAGCTCAGTGAAATATTTACATCACTTCCATGCCAATAATCCTAGTTCTGGCAATGTGCTCTAAAGATGATGTAGAAGACACAGTAGCTTTGTCTGTTACCTGAAAAGAAATAAAAATATGTGAAAATACATATTTGTAAATGGAAAGTGAGTGAGTTGTGTTGATTTGTAGGTGGTTCAGAGCCCTTTATATATTTACTTTCTAAGCAAGTAGGAGATGCAGGTGGAGCGAGCACTGTTCAACTCAAGCTCATTCAGTACACCCATCATAGACTTTCTATGGTTTCTCGTTCTAGCCAACTTTCATGGAAGCCAGAACAGGAAGAAACAGCTATTTTGACCTAGGGTAGGTATTCTTTGGTGTAAGTTATTTTTCTTAGTCATTTGCCTTACTGAGAGATTTGAGTGACATGCCCAGCTTTACATCTAACTACAAGGTAGGGGTTCATTGTTTTTCTTTTTTTCTTTTACTATAATGGTCATCATGAAAGACGCATGAAGCTGATTTTTTTGAAAGTTAAATATGAGGGATTAATGTTGATATTATGGACTGTTTCAAAGTAGAAATTGACCTCTTGATCCTCATAGGTGATGACAGGAAAAGACAGTTTTATGAAAAGCTCCAGTCCTGTTACAGTCTACATGGATATGAAGATTGTTACCATACTTCCTTAATGCCAATTCAATGCAAAGAATTTAAAGGATTAGAATTTTATTTATTTACGGAAAATTATTTAAGGTGGCATTGGATGAAATTCTTTTCCTGGTCACAACACTGCCTTAGTATTTTGAATTTAATAATATCACAAAAGCAATGATTTTTCCTTTGGGTATTCCTTGAAAGTTAAGTTTTGCCCAAAATACAGTTTGTTTTTCTTAGGAAAATGTTATTTTAAAATAAAACTATTGATAAATGGGTCTGACAATACAGCAGACTGCCCAATTTTTTTCTCCTGAATTCTCATTTTCAATGAATTTAGGACTTCTGTGTTATAAAGATACATCTTTGATTGCAAAATATTTAAATGAAATATTTGACTTCTTAAAGGTCAGCAAATTATACATAGCTAAGATTGTAAAAATATTCAGAGTACAAAGGAGTTGGACTAAGAAACAGTTTCACTTTATTGATGCAAAAATCCCAGTGTAGTCACAGGGGCTGAGTCTTTAAGCAGGTAAAATATGCACAAGAATCAAGCTGAGAAAGTGAATTTGAACATGAATTAATTTGTAATTGTTTCATATAGCACTATTAGAATTTTTTCCTCAAATAAAAATGAATGGGGTTTGAATCCACTTCGTTAAATATCATGTTAAACATAACCAAATACTTCAAATTTGAGAAATTTCTGATATTCAGAAGTGTTACATTTGCCATATAAGGGTATACATAGAAGCATGTGCATGGGTTATTATAAGCTATGAGGAAAAAGTTTAATGAATTACAATTTGATTTTCACGTGAAGGAGTCAATTAATTAAAACGTGATATGTGCCATGCTTTCAGTTAATCTGAAGCTATATTTCTTTCTGTTAAAAAAACCAAGGAGTGCCCAATTTGCCCTCACTTTGTTCTCAGATTTATTTAGTGTATTATGAAGTATTCCTCCAGTGTATGTGTGTCTCTGCGTGTGCATGTATGAATATAAAAGCTTGATATATGGAATATAGAATTAGACTATCGCTTGTATCCAAGAGGGACATTAGGTACCTATGCCATAGATAATAGTTATAGTAGGTGAAATACTACTATCCATCTGTTATTTAATTGGGTATTTGCAGAGCAAAGGAATATAACCTGGAGTTTGAAATATGATGTCTAGAAAATATAATTCTGGTGTCAGGGCAGACAATACCAGGTTGGTCATTAACACATCTGGCAATGGATTTTATGATCAATCTTGGCATTTTTGCACAGGAAAACTTGCATTCTTTTTTTGATATGTATTGATATATTCCATGTTCTTCTGTGACTGGTCTACATCATCTGAAATTTTGGAACAATTTGTGCAGACTTTAGTCGTCAGCTGATAAATTTGCTCCTAAGATTGCTTTCCCAAAGGCTTTTGTGTGACTAAGGTTAACAAAACTATTAGATTCATTCATTCATTTGATCCCATAAGTTGGGATGGGCTGTTTCTTCTGGTCCTCACGTGTAGAGTTCCTGTGATGTGCAGTGTTGCTCCTTCTTCCTCCTCTTTACGTCTCTGTGTCCCCTAGGATAGGGTGGCTTTTGCCAGGTGTTATCTGGTGACATCCAGCTGTTGTGGCCTGTCACAAAACTGCCCCAGTCCTCATAAGAGATTTCTGTTATGTGAGACCAGCAGGATCCTTCAAACTTCTAGCACAGACCACTGCATTTCAAAATGTGGAAATCGTGGCTCTCCACCTCTGAGTGCACTTATCCAGGCAGGGTGACTGCAGAGTGAATAAAGTTATGTTGGTCGGTGTTCTTGATAACCCTGGGAAAAGCCAAGAGCTTTCAGTTTTCCTGTAGCCAAAAAGTAACGACTGTAGATCCCAGCGCAGTATTGCACGTGAATGATTTTATGTTCAGCATTATGATGATGCAAGCCATAGTAATACTGAATATTGTGATAGACAGATGTAGACGATTATTTAAAATGTTTTTCTAATTAAATTGTCCAATTCCATTAGCTTATAAGTGTCTACTACTCAGCATAACTAACGGGAATTTTACGGGGAATCAATTAGGATGTGAAAGCATATTCTCTAGCTCTTATGATCTGGAAAGATAAGAATTCAGGAACAGAAATAAAGGTGCTCATATCTCTTAGAATTCAAAGAAATTATAAATCTGTTTCAGGGAGCAGATATGAACCTTAACTTTTTATAGAAAAGCTCTCTGGAAAAAAACCACACCAAAATCAACACCTTAAATCAATGAAACTACACATTAAATAGCATGAAATGGCTTGGATAGCATGACCCAAAGAAATTAAATACATAGTTAGAGTACTGGCAGGCTTGAGGCAATGGCTGAGAATAAGCAAAGTGTTCACAGAAAGCTTCTTAGTGCTTGGATTAGAGTAATGGATGCCTTGAATTAGACTGATTTGCTACTTAGGGTAGAAATGCAGGCTTCTAAATACACTTAGAAAATAGGGTGTAGTTTTGTGGAATTACATAATTGCAATTTTTTTGCTAAGCAGATTTTTTGAAGCATAGGACAGATATGTAAGAGGATTTATAACTATGAATTAGGATCCCATAACAGTAGGGGCTTTGTATATAAATTGATGGTGATGGCAAGGAAAACTTTACCATCTAAAGCC
Source organism: Aptenodytes forsteri (assembly GCF_000699145.1). Lineage (NCBI taxonomy): Eukaryota > Metazoa > Chordata > Aves > Sphenisciformes > Spheniscidae > Aptenodytes > Aptenodytes forsteri. The sequence goes on from NW_008795129.1 coordinate 21,370,102, forward strand.
CACATTCTGGCAAGAAAACAATTTAGTCTTCACTCCATTTTTCAGTCCAAGTGAATTCTGTGGAATGTTTCTGAGGTATAACATTTAAGTACAAACTGACAGAATCATGATCTTGAGGATCTGGGCAGCCTGTCTGAGCTCAGACTTTAGGTCTCTGAAATGGCAAAAGAGATTATTTTGAAACTCCTTAATTTTACTTCCACAGGGACTGGATTTTCTCAACATCAGGGAATATTTCACAGACAAGATCCCCGTGTCATAACTTTTCTTGCCTATTTTATTTGTTGTAGTAGTAATTTTCTTGCATTTAAGATGTGCTGCTGCGAGATGTTTTCTTTCTTCATTTGATTTTGCACTGTAGATACCTATAATGTTGATTTGCCAAGATTTGAAGACACAGAATTCACAAAAAATGGAAAAATAGAAGATGTTTCGTTGAAATAATTAACCTACCAGTGCCACAAGTTAGGCCTTAAATTATCTGGCATTGAATGAGGCAATATCACTAGCCATATGGGTTAATATTATTATATGTTATTTCTACTACAAAAGGCCATGTAAGAAAATGTGTTTTACATCATAACTATCTTTGATTTTTGTAACAGTAGTAGTAATAACAATAACAACAACAATAATAATAGCAATAATAAAAAAGCCCCAAATGTTTTTTTTTGGTGAACGGCACATTCTCATTGTCTGCAGTAGCTTTGGTTTCCTCACAGTCCAGATACTTTTGCTTACTTCCTTTTTTCTTCCTTATATATTATTATCTGAAGAATGGTGCCAGGTCCTCATTGTTTAGACCTTTTAAGATCTTATAATTGAGTAACTGGAAGTAAGTTAACAGCTATCTGATCTGTTCTGCATGTACAATATATACGGAGTACCAAAGGCAAAAAAAATTACCGTTACTGATAAAGCCAATGAAAAGTGTCATTAAAAGTTGGGATTTTTTCTAAAGATCCTTCCAAAGCCACTAGATGCAACCCAGGGAACAGGACGTGTAGCTGAATTTTTGTGTTTGTTTTTAATCTCTGGAAAACTGTAAGTGAAAGATCACCATTCTCTCTAAGAAAAAAAACATATGAGTGAGTGGAGCACTTTAGACAGTAACAAAACTCTCTTCCCTCTGAAGTTTATATTATGGGCAAACATAAAGTCCTTTTCATTTATTATATTTTTTAAAAAACTTGCTACTGCTCATTTTATACACCAGTGGATCAGGAGTTATCTGTTCATATGGTTGATCCAAAGATGACTTTTTCCCACATCCACAGATGCTTTGACCTGAAAAACAGCCAAAGCAGTCTCAAGATGACTCTAATTTTGCCTGATCCCAATTGCTCTCTGAGTGCTGTCAAACCTCAAAGTCTGCCTAAGAGCACACTCCATCAGTGCTCTCCTTATCCCATGCTACGTACTCTGAATATACATGGAGATTGATGACCGAAATTTTCTGGTATCCAGAGAACACCTTTAATTCTCATAGACTAGGTTACAAATTAATCAGGTGAGACTTCTATCTCTGCTCTTCATTTTAGCACTACAACAATGTTTTAGGTCCCATGGCCACTCTTAGATTCATACATAAATATGTACTGCCAAATGCAGTAGTTCTGTCCTTGTACCCTAGGGAGGACTTTGGCCCCTGAAGGGGACATGTTACTGTGCTGGAGTGGAATGAAACCTCCTGAATGTGGTTCATTTCCACCAGTTGCGTTATTTCTAATTCATTCTCCTAAATGAGAATAGTAAACGGGGCCCAGATCCTCAGAGCTAAAGCATTCGTAAAGTCTTGGATGTTGAACCAAAGTTTTCGGTCATTTATTGTCAGTATTTCTCACTCCATCTAGGCATGTAGGGCATTAAACTTAAAAGAAAATCTTGGAAGACATGAATGTGTCTGTAAGCTGCTATGCTACAAGTCCTGCTGCAGTTTGTAATGTTCATTATCACTTTGCCATTCTGTTAAATCCCTTTAGACATTTTTTTTTCTTCTTGAGTTTTTTAAGGCTTTGTTAAATATGATTAAGGAATTATTAAGCCATTTATCTACAGGGTTTTGTTTGATCTGCTGTAATTTGTGGCACATATTAGTAAGGAAATGACATGCTCATTGATAGTGACGGACCTTGCATGTTTAGTATGCAATGTATGCACAGGCTCGTTCCTCTGGCAGAGTTGTTCACTATTTATTCCTTAAAAAGTCAAAAGAAGTACTTCAGTTTAATTCTCTAGGCTTTGATTTAGGCTCCTAGATCTAACTCCTTGTGTTAAATGAGTATTACCATTATGTGTTTGCTCAAAAGCTTTTCTAACTGGTGACTCCAGGCTTTCCACTGGGGGACTCAAATAACAGCAAAAGTCACAAAACCACAGAATGGCTGAGGTTGGAAGGCACCTCTGCAGGTCGTCTAGACTGACTCCGCTGCGCAGAGCAGGGTCAGTGAAAGCAGGTTGCTCAGGACCATGTCCAGTTGGGTTTTGTATATCTCCACGGATGGAGTCTCCACAGCCTCTCTGGGCAACCTGTGCCAGTGCTCACCACTGTCACAGTGAAAATGTGTTTTCTAATGTTTAACTGGAATTTTCTGTATTTCATATTGTGCCCATTGCCTCTTGTTCTCTCACTGGGTACCAGTGAGAAGAGTCTGGCTCTGTCTTCTTTACTTCCTCCCATGGATAAAACCCACCCTGAGCCACCTCTTCTTCAGGCTGAACAGTCCCAGCTCTTTCAGCCTCTCCTCATCTCTCAGATGCTCCAATCCCTTCATCATGTTTATGGCCCTTTGCTAGACTTGCTCCAGTCTGTCCATGTCTCTCTTGCACTGGAGAGCCCAGAACTGGACCCAGCACTCCAGACGTGTCTCACTGGCACTGAGTAGAGGCGAAGGTTCACTTCCTTGACCTGCTGGCAATGGTCTTCCTAATGCAGCTCAAGATGCTGTTGGCCGCCTTTGCTGCAAGGGCACATTGCTGGCTCACATTCAGGTTGTCCATCAGGACTCCCCAGTTCTTTCTCTGAAGAGCTGCTTTCCAGCCAGTCTGTCCCCAGTCTGTACTGGCACATGGGGTTATTCCTCCCCAGCTGCACGAGGCAACAATGGATACAACAATACATATGAACGCAGACACTAACGTAAAATACATTTTATCCATAAAAAGCTTTGTTTCAGCTACTATCTTCAACTCCATAGCAATGTTTAGCTTTTAAGAAATAACATGTCTGAGTTTTCACATATACTTCAGCATGGTACATTTTTTGTGTGCTTTTCACCATCCTTCATTTTCCATTTCACACAGTAGCATCTGGCAATGCCTAGTTCCCAGACCCCCCCAGTATGAAATGTGATTGCTTATTGCTTTCTACCAGGCATCTCTTATCTAAAATATTATTGCTTTTTCCCCCTTTACTTCTCTGCTCTTTAAAGTTTCCAGATTGCTATCAATTTCTGTATTCTCTATTTCAAGTTTACTGGCTGCTGCCACTTTTAATTTAGTGTTTGTGCTAAGGAGAACACCCATGTTCTTTTGTCACAAACATTTCCTGTTTCAAAAGGTTTAGTTCTTTTTTTTCTCATTGCTTTTTGTGACTTTGCACATAAGAATTTATTTCTGAAGTTGGGAGGAAAGTTGAGGTGTTACAATGCAACATGGAGAAGCTAAGCTTTGAATGGGATTTTATTGGGGAAAGCACAGAAATAGCATACTGTCAAAAAGGTAAGGAAGAGAGAAAGTCACACATGGAATACAGTTGCTTTTTCAGAGGCTTTTCATACTTTGAGTGTATCACACTGCCTTATAATGCCTAGTATTGAGCTCAGTGTTAGTAGTGCAGTGACTGGATGCAAACAGGACATCAATTTGATACTGGTTTACACATCAAAATTTGTTTTATTGGGAGAAGGATGTATGAAGGCTTGAGATGGGTGAGCAACTCTTAGAAAGACTATGAATGCCTTGCTGCAAGAGACTGACAACAAACAAGGAAAGATGGAGCAATTCACAGAGACCTGCTTTCCACCCCCCCCCCCCCCCCCCCCTTCATTTCCTCCTCAAAGGCCATGTAGGGTAAACAGAAATTTACTGCTGGTTGAGAGCAAGAGTATATCATAAATACCCAGCAGCGGGGGCAGGGGGGGAACAGGTGAAACATTAGGTCTTGGAAAGAAGTCTGAACCATACTGACTCCTAGAGCTATTTCTAGGTTGATAGACTTTATATTCCATTAAATTCACATTGAACTTCTTTCTTGAGACTTTTTCTGCACTTACCGTCAATAAAAAATATTGGGCTGTACAGTAGCAGATCTTCACAGGTTTTCTCTTTCCAAACCTTGGAGAGTAGTAACTGCTATTCAAAGGCTATAGGACTGTACACGTTCAGCAAGCCAGCTGGTCTGGGAAAATATTACTCCCCCAATTTCTGAATCTTTTGACCTCACTTAACCAGAGAAATGCAAGTCAGCAGCTTGAGATGAAATTTTTAATTAATTACTGCAAGGTAATTAATAAGCAAAAAATCATACGTGCACCATATGTCTGGCTTGCAAGTCTGTGCACCTGCAGTGTGCGGGCAGGAGGAGGTAGGCAGTTCTTGTGGCAAGTCAGAAAAATGTGCTCGGGCAGCTCAAGCCGAGGTCAGAGATGGTGTCACAGAATCAGGCCCACTGAGGATGAAGCAGGGCCGTTTCAGTGCAGTGATAAGTTCTTAATTCTCAGTTATTTGATTTTGTTTCAGGATTCATTCTTTTGCTTTTATCTTTTTTTTTTTTTTTTTTTTTTTTTTTTTTTTTTTAATCTTGTCTTTCCTATTTTGGAATAAAGAGACAAAAGGGTTTTTCAGAACATATGAAAAATTTAGTGGGAACCCACAAGTCAATTTTTTTGTATTTCCTTTTTCTTGAGGACAGGATAGGGACAGTAGAGCAGACTTGGCTGTGTAGGGGAAATCCTAAAAATCCAGGAAACAACATATACTTTGACAAAAGTGAAACAAAAATCCTTTTGCACCTTCAAATTTGGAAATAAAAAAAAAAGTCAATATTGACATTTTCCAGTAGGAAACTTTTGTTGAAACAAAACATTGTCTTCTCAAATTATATTTGTTAATCAAAAGCTGTCTTTCATGATGAGACCTAGAAGGAACCTTGGAAGTTTCTCTCAGCTCTGGGCAATGAACTTTTGTCTCCTATTTGCTGCAGCACCTTTTTTATAGTGCAAGGCTTTACTTTTGTTAATTTTTTTTAACAAGTGCTTTTTCAGGGTCTTGCTGCCTTCCATAAGACATTCCTTTTTGAGAGAAGGTAAAGACTGGTACTTTGCAACACCACCTCAGTGTATTACAGTAGAAAGCTATAATTTTGATAAGAAGAGGCTATTTCTAACCTAAAGTGATGAGATACATTAGGAACTGGTATGAATAGCTAAAGAGTCATTTGCTTAGGTGCTGTTAAACTGGGAGGAAAAAAAACTTTGGAAAAATGTAGAGCATATCCATTTGCCTGGAATACTTCATGTGGGAATGAAGAGATACAGAACGCAGCAATAGGAGGTTAATGTATAACAGGAGGTGGTCTAGGATGGGCTGGGTTGAGGATGGAGAGGAAGCACCGTCCTGTACAGAGCTCTCCCTGGCAGAACTCCACGGAGGATAATAATTATTGCTCATCTAGCTCAATGCACTGTTCTTGTGTTTAGTACATGTTTACAAGGCACTGTGGAGATGAAAGCTATTACAAAAGTGCTGAGTTTCATGATTAATTGTCATGATTAATTGGAGAGCTCCGTGGTGTTCATGGTGCACATCCTTTTTTAGGAAGATAGAGCGCAGGGACTGGAAGTGATGGCTGTTGCTGTTACAATGAAGGTGATGAACCATTGCAGAGAAGCAATTATTGTGTGTAAAGTGCTGTGAAAAGGCAAGTGTAAATTGCTATTCCATCACGATTGCTATTATTTTAGTTTATTTATCAAGCAAGAGACATTGTAGAATTTATGGAGCAGATCCTTCACTCTACTAACAGGTTTAATTACCATGATTTCACTTGTGTTAGACTGAGTTACACCAACTGAAATCCATGTGTTATTATTTGCAGAAAATTTCTATCCGTCTCTCTAGTATTATGCAAGGTTTAATACTTGTTTACAGAAAAGGAAAAATAATTTGTTTTTCATCTCACTTATACATTTTGATGAGGAGGGAACATTCAGTATTAGAAGTCTATATTCTGGCACTAGTGTTAATTTGGCAATAGCCTAAGAGCAATTACCATGGTGAGGTTAATGCATGGTATTTGGTGCTGTATATTATGTTTCCAAACGCAGAGAGTATACACAGATGAATAAACTTAGAGTATTTTGTAAAGTGAAGCTATGTAAGAGCAGTTATGGAAACTACTGCATGTAATTAATTGTGAGATGAATTAATGAATGACAAAATGTTTGAACAATATTTGAGCTACAGGATACTAATTAATATAAAGGCACACTGCAGTTCTAAGTTAATAAAAGTTCATTTTAAATGTTAAAAATGTATTTTCATTTTTCTATTGAATGATAAAAAGTTTCACAGTTCAGTAGGTGAAGAAAGGTGATCCTCAGTTGAGCATGCAGAAAGGACATGTCAGTCTACACCATGAAACGCCCTGTTTCTACCTTGCTTTTAATTAGGTTGGCACTGAGCCTACACGTACATACCTGAAAGAAGGTCTGTATCAAGTGACATTGCTCTTTATTTTTCCCCTGCAAAATCAGCATTCAATTTATCACAGCTAGATAAAAAGTGAAAAGAGCATTTTGCCACTTAAGAATTCTTAAATCATTTAAGAGCTAACTTGTGCTGTTAAGCACATTATTTAAAAAATGTGATTAGATTGAATTATTGTTCTCTCTCCATCTTGAAGGTGGGAGAAGATGGTGACAGAATGAAGATTTGACTTTCTGATTGTTTAATGTTTTACATGCTAAGTATATCCAAAAGGAAAATCAAACCAAAATACAAGTGTGTGGTAGTGAACTTTACTCCTTAAGTGACTTTCACTGTGTAACTTCAAATAGAAAGTTACTGAAATTTTATACAATAAAACCTTTATTTAAGCATGTGAAAAAAAAATTTAGAAGTGTTTTGCTGAAGTAGTGTCCATTCCTGAGTCAGGTCCCATGTCAGTGAAATATTGTCAAATTCTAGTAGAGAATATAAATAAAAGAAGTTATTTGCATATATTTATCATTGCTTTAAAAATTAATGAATGCTGCTACCACAGATTCTGTGGTTTGGTTTTTTTTTTTTATAATCATCTTCCCCTTCCCCATTGGGAAGAGCCAATTTATTCAACTGAGCAATCTCTGGGAGTGACATTAATAAATCATACTGTAGAAAAAAGTGGAAATATTCCATTTTCATTTTTTTATTTTCAGTGTTTCTTTTGTTTTGATAATTTATGTTGTTTTCATAAATTATAGAATAAGTAGAAACAGTCACAAAACATTTAGACCAAAACTAAAATTTTTTTATTAATCTTTGGGTTTAATACTAAATTTCAAACAAAACAGATTTTGTCATTTTGCTTCAATTCTGACTATGAAGACAAACTGAAATAAGGAATGCAGCTGTCAAACTGTAGCTATGAATTAGAAAGTTTTGAAATTTCTGATTTCAGCAGGAGCAGTAACAACATCTGAATAATCCTTTCAATATCTTCTGGCGGTGTTACTTCTGGCATAGAGGAAGTAGAGGGTGAAATAAAGGAAACCCATTTAAATATGATGTTATACTGATAATAAAATCCCCACCAACTGTCACAGTACCATTATGCCTTTTTGGATTAGGAATCTATAGGGATAGAGGGCTACGCAGGAGATTATAGTTAAGGTTTCTTCTCTCACTTAACTCATCCCCTGTTGCTGGAATCTGGGTCTTACTTCTGGGGAACTTGCTTTCAAGATGGAGATTGCAGTGGAAGATGCTGCTGGAGCCTGCCCTTTTTCCACCATGTCTTCAGGATTTCTGCTGCATCTCAGCTTCTTCCCTCTGCCTTTATCCTCCAGCTCTGCAGATCCCCTGATCCTTCACCAGATGGGCAGCTGCCTACCCTACCCTGGTGCTTTCCTGAGACAGGGAGGATGGCTGCTGGATGGAGAAGTGTGGTTTGCCTCCATCTCCTCTTCCTCTCAACCCCTGGAATGGAGAAGTTGAGTGAGCCCTGCACCAAGCCAGGGTAGAGACTGAGGGAGATGGGACGTGGATGCAGAGGAAAAGGGTGGCTGGACCAAAGCCATGCAGGACAGCATACAGAAACGGGTGAAAGCAGTTTCGTAATACTGTGCTATTCCTGATATCTGGGAACCGTGACATCATATACTGTCAGACTGGTAAATTTCCATGAAAGAAATTTTGGAATCTCAGAAAACATTGGGATCACTTATTTGTTTTGGATGAATGTTTGCATAGGATATGTTTTCTTCCAGACTGATTTTACCTATCATGAGATATTCTACATTTGAAACTGCAAAAGCAGTATTCATAATCAGTTAATTTTGATGTAGCTGGGTGAATAGGATCAGGCAGGCCTATCTTTGGCCGACCGCATTAGAACAAGTGGCGTGATTCTGCTTTGGGATGTTTTAATATGCATCTGGAAGGTGATAATCTATATTCACATGTTCTCAAATTATGTGTGTGTAACTGAGATGCGGGGAAAAACAAACAAACAAACAAACACTCCATTCTTCGAGATATTCAAAAGCTGTCTGCACATGGTCCTGGGCAAATGCCTCTAGGTGGCCCTGCCTGAGCAGGGGAGTTGGACGAAGATGGCTTCTGGAGGTCCCTTCCAACCTCCATCATTCTGTGATTCACTGAAGATAGCCTGTTGGTGTTAGATAAGGTATAAGCTGCAGAGAGCTGAATTTAGCATAACCAAAATCTGCTTGAACATAAACGAAATCTGTTTCAACACCTTCTCGTTACTTATTGTTCTCGTACAAATGCAAATAAGATTCAAGAAATGCAAATGATTACTGTAATGTCACATCCTAATAGTGTGTACTCAGTAGAATTATTTAGTTACATTTATATAAACTGATTTGAAAAATTAAACTGTCCAGGAGCTTTCAAACAGAAGGATGACTGTTGACCTTGAGGTCACCTGAACCTGTTTTTGGCATTGGAAAATTTGGTAATTACAATTTTTCAAATTCTGTTAATTGTAGTAAATAGGAATGCAGTTTTCTTAAAGGTTTTTAGAAACAGAATGTACCTTTTCTCCAGCTGACAGAGCGTTGCGCATGACTGCCAGAGTACTTTTGCTTGTTTCCTAATACTAATTCCTGATAGAAAGTTCTAATTCCTATATTTCCTACTACTTTGTTATGCCTAATGTTCGTTATTCATTTTCAGAAGTGGTTTGAATTACTGCTTTGGTTGGTTATGATGTTGTGTATATTTTCTAGGTTAGCTCTTCATGAGATCTTCTGTGATGAAAGGTACAGATACAGCTTGAAAGAAACATTGTCAGCTGATCTTTATCAGCAGCTTCTTGCTGTCTCTGCAGGGCTCACCTTGGGACAGCTGTGTTGCAGGGATACAGAAAAATCACTTAGCTTGCAATTATATTTACCAGTGTCTGAATGGAATATAAATATAATAAAGGCACTTCCAATCTGGAAGATTTTGACATTCACTTATAAGCCTTCCTGCTTTCACTTCGAATATTTGCACTTAAGATGATGTTAAAAATGTCACAAAAGATTAATAGTACGTTAATCAATTGAACTGATGCAATCTATAGGGATGCATACAGCCACAGTATGAATATGTGGGGTGAAAAAACACTTCATTGATCTGACACAATGAGATCTTGTGACTTTATGTGCTTGCGTCACGCCACTCTCAGCACGCAGACTGTAGTCCCTGCCAACCCTAGTAAATTTAAACCTGGTTTACAAGTGAGTGGATATTGTTACAGTTTGGGTTCCATTTATCTGTGTGAAATGAGTGAATGGGTCTCAGTAGAATTCCTCACCAGCAAATATTATTAAAAAATACTGACTCAGTTCACAGTAATTATCCCCTGTTGATTGTCTAAATAGAACAGCACACATGAAGAATTAACCGTCCTTTCCATCTCTAAAATAGTGTTTTTGAAAGGAAGCAAAGGAAATTGGCTGGGTGCTTAGGGAAAACTGCAATTGCTTGTGTTGCTTTTGAGATCCAAATTCTCCAAAACCCTTGAACCAGCAAGAAATAAATTCTCTTTGGCAACAAAATGGTAGTAGTGGGGAAAAAAAAGAACCACTCCCAAAATGCATCTGATCTTTATTAAACCAGGCTGCCAGTACCTTAACTCCACCTATGGGGAGGCAGAGGCTGAACACACTGACCAAGAGAGGTATAAGTGACTTGCCACACAACTTGAATGCTCTCCATTCTCTTTCCAAACATCTTTTGGGAATTCTCATTTGAAGGGTTACCAAGAAGAAACGTGACTCCTGAAAGTAAGCCAGTATTTCTATTAAGTATACAACTCAAGATTCTCATTTACAGATGCTTCTAAATAGCCAATAATGTCACAAGCTGCATCTAAAGTGAAGGATGTGTTCACTTTATATCACTCTCCATATCTCTAATCCAGATGCTCAGAAGACCTATTGGAGCACACCACAGCTCCCTTCTTGCCTGTGGTTCCTCTCCATGGAAATGAAGGGCCAGAGATGAAGGAAGTTTGGTACATACTTGGATCTTGCCCAATCTTTCTGTTGATCTTTTACTAGATACTAGATCTGTGAACCTTCCATGTGTTTGAGGGATGTTGCTGGTTACTTGTTATTTCTAATGAAGTAACGTCAAGTAGGGTAAATACAAAGATAGAGCTGACCTCAGAAATCTGCAGTCTAGAAGAGGGACATTGCTATAACGAGATGAAGTTCCTTGCTTTCTTTTAGGTTTCATGCCAGAATTTTCTGACTTGATGGCTTATATTCTATTTGTTATCTACCTGCATGCAATAAATGAGCGTAAATGTGCTTAATCTGTTTTGAATTCCTACATTAAACCTTACTGGCTTTATCACTTAAATTCATGTTTGTTTGCTGGGACAAGAAAATTGGTATTAACTATATGAATAGATTTCAAGATTAGCAGTTCTTTTCTTTCCTACAAAAAATGTGAAATGGTATTTGGTAGAAAATTTTTTGGCCTTCAGGGTTTTCTTTTTTTCTTAGTAATCTTTATTACTTTAGCAGAACTGCTGCTGAATCTCAATTTTGTTTTCAGTAGCATAGTCCTATTCATTGAACTCCTATTTTGGAAGAAATTGCATTAGCATTATTTCTTTGAGAGCTAGAAAACCAATAATTGGCTTTTAAGATTTAAGCATGCTTTTCAATATGGCAAAAATTCATAAATTAATTGACATGTTTCTTAAGATGCCTGTCAAATCTGTGAAGATGAAATTGTCAAGTGAGACTGTCTTACAAAGCATTCCAAGGAACTTTCCATGTTTGCAATTTTTTTTTTTTTTTTGATGAGCATATTGCCTTATCTTTGCTTCTTCTTATGGTTGTCCTGGAACAGCAAGGCAGTTTTCAGTAATATCAGTTGTAGTGTATTAATGGAGATCCCTTCTGGGTGCCATTGCATAGCATGGAGAGGAAGAGTAATAGGGGTGAAGATGCAGAAGTTCTTAAAGAATAGCTCTTACCCTTGCAGAATATTTGGACAACCAGTGAAGCCTCTCTGACTTCCTGCAGTTAACACAACTGAAATCATCAGGAGTAACTATGACAGCTCAAAAAGGCTAAAGTATGGCTGGGTTGTGGACAAGCTGGGTCCTCTTTTTGACAGCCATAAATTTCCAAGTGAGCTCAACTGAAGCACTTAAGGACAAACTGAGGCCAAAACATCTTATCTTGCAGGAACCCTACTTGAACATGCCTAGCTTCTTTATGCCATCTAACCCCTAGCCTTTATTTCTCGCATGTAAATGGCAATGGTAATATTTCCAACACTTCCCCCCCTCAATGTTCTCTGTTTTGATTGTCATTCTAAGTTCTTCACAGATGTGATTGTCTCTTATAGGTTGTGCATAGACTGTCAAGAATCTTACATGCAGCAGGACTTTGATCATGATTGGTATTTCTAGATGCTACTATAGCTATGTAACATAAAATAAAAACTACTGATACTTATGGAAGGTTCCCTAATCCAACAGGGTTTTTTCTGCCACATGATACAGTGTTCACAAAAATATTGCAATGTTGCAGATGTTTACTGCAGGACAAGATTCTGAGAGCAGAGATGGCAGCGTGGGAAAAGGGGGAAAGAGAAAGAGGGTTTTTTTAGCTGAAACACTTTCAAATTAATTCATGTAAGCCTTCTTAAATCCACTTTCTGTGTATCTTGTCCACACATAATCCTATCTGCATAAGTAGTTGATTAAGAAAAATCAATGTTGTCTTATACTGTGTCATCAGAAGGAGGAAGTCATCTAGGATGTTTTCTTCTACATCGCTGTCTCAGGGAAATCTGATCTTCAAAGATGCAACAGTTAGCACATTCCTTTGTGCCAGCAAAATAGTACTGTAACATATAACTGAATTCATTTCCTTGACTTATGTAAAAAGCACTGGAAAATATATTTTATTAGGGAAGGAGACAGTGATTTCATTCCCCTTGGCTACTACCCCACATTTATCAGCTGTATGTCAAAGGCTAATAATTAAGAGACTATATATATAAGATTGATTTCTGTCAGAGTTTTCTAAGTTGCATGCGAGCTGGAGATTTAACAGAAGCTAAATAAACCTTGATTTTTTTTTTTTTTTTTGAGTAATCACTGTGGGCAGGTTTGGGAACTCCACTGCTTTTCATTACTGCAGAAGGGCTAAGAGCTTTGCCCCCCAGGGGTGATTATCCAGTCCATTAGAAAATGCTACAATTTTGCCTAACAGCATCATAAAAATGAATGAAAATGTACATAATAATTTGGTTTCAGTAAATGGCCATCTGCATATCTGGACAAGTAAGTGTCAATGTTTGCAGAGAGGCATTGCAGACCTTTGAAAGCTCTCCTGACACGCATCTGAGATGAAAGATGCTGCAACGCAGAGCTTTAGAGAGGACTGTAGGTCTGTAACATGCAGCAGTTATTGATAGTGGTCTACTGTACACAAATAAAAGTTGATGTTTACAGTGACTCTTGAATAAGTACCACCCATTATTTAAAAGCACTGTTTTGTTCCTTACAGATTTATATACTGTACAGTAGGCCAGGCATTCTGGCAGTGTGCTGTAATACATTGGTATGCATCTAAAGTCTGCCACCTAATTTGGAAGGACTGTCAACCTTAGCATTGCAAGTTGGGTATCAGAGACTTGACCTGTGTGATTGATCAAGAAATCCCTGCAATGGAAGAAGGCTCAGAGGAGGTGGGCAAGGGCGATGTGTCCATAAACCTCAGAATAATGTAGGGTGTGACTGACCACAGCTGTTGCAAAGAAACCTGACTTTGTCCCAACACAAAGGGGACCAGAGGGTGGCCTTTGTTTCAGATAAACAGCTATGTCTGATTGCATCACAGTTGAGTGGATCAACTGGTGGTATAAATGTATACGTGGCTTAGTCCAACACAGAGTATAAAAACTAAACTAGTGAATTTTGAAAATAGGAATGGGCTTGAGCTGATTTAAACTCATGTATTCCTTCCTGGGGACACCCAGCGTTGTGACGGTGAGCATATAACAGAGACCGGTAATAGGGTTCGCACTGGTACTGTGATTGAACTGTGCATTGCAATTGCTATTATTTGCTAAGTGTAACTTACACTTATATTGTGATTTCAGTATATTGCAGTATCATTCTGCTAAGTCAAAAATCCCTTGTAACATCAAATATAATCAAATAAGTAAATTTGATATTAAACATTACACCCTCCATGCATGGAATATCTAAAAGAATCTGGTCAGAAAGTATTGAACTCTAGCAGCTTGGAAAAATCATAGCTCCAGTCTTAGTAGCTTATATTTGAAGACAAGTTTATACCAGAATGTGAATCTTACCACCTGTTTTCTAAACTTTGAGAGGTCTGGATCTGAATTTCATGGCTCAAAGCTGTTACCCCTTATATCAAATGCTCATCAGTCCACCTGCATCAAAACTAAATTAACAAATGAAGTGGCCCAAAGGGACAAGCCAACCTTTGCAGACATGTTGTCAAAGTGGAGGTTAATCGGCCTCTGACACTCTAGCTGAACTGCAGTAGTTCAAGCATGGATCCCTCACTGCATGCATCATTTGTTTGATGCTCAGGCTGTGTGGGCGTAGAGGATGCAGCCTGTTCTGAATCTGCAGCAGTGGGAGGAGGGAAGCCAATAGCCAAAGTACTAAAGACAGTATCTTCTGTTGCTCTCAGACGTTGCTATAAGCCCAGCCCACTAACCCAATTGGATACTACCAACTGGATGAACACTTTTGGTGACCTTTCAGTTCAAGCCTTTCTTGTTGACAAACAAGTTGGTCACCTTTGACATTCCAGAAACTCCCTTAATATAAACCTGTCTTCATGAAAGAAGAACCAGGAGTCTATTAGTTTAATGATATCCATTAGATGAGCACATTTTTCAATGTTTAAAATATGGGGAAGAGGAAGTGTTGTAAAAATTCATATATGCTTGCAAATAAATTTAGCGTGAACTGAGATTATCTTAAACAAGATACCACCAGCATAACAGTCAGATGATAACTATTTAAATCTTGTATTTTGGGAGTGATCAAGAGCTAAAATCTAGTCCTAAAGTAAATTTACTTCTCCTTGCTGTTTTAACAATTGATAAATCCCAGAGAAAAATACATGCTTTGGTAAAGTTACATTGTACATTTGAATTCAATAATAAAGACTCTGTGGTATAGCTTTAAATATATACATGCATGTATAAAAATATGTTTTAAAGACATATATTATTGATGTGCTACATATCTGAAAATACATCACTTAACAGTCCACTGGTAGTCAGTCATTGGCTAATGCCACGTCTGGACCATTGTAAGAAATTCAAGGGCATGGAAAGATTTTGTAAAGTGATGTTACCCACTTAGAGAGACTTTTTAATAGAACCTGATCCAGAGTCCACCATATCTGTGGAAAAACCTTCACCTCACTTTAAGTGAGTTCTGGATAAATGTTCCAATGTTCACACTGAAACAAATTGCTCAGATTTGCTCTTGCCTGGAGGACAAGAAGTTAATTAGATTGGGACAACTGGGATTGTCTACAGCCCTTTCCCTGTGTGTCTCTAGATGTGAAAAAAATGTCAGGTACTTTCAGCTTTGCTATCAGGAGCACTTGGTTGGAAGATCTTTCTTTCAGAGTGATAGGTTTGACATCTGCAGAGAGTAGGTATTTTCCTTCCAAACATCTGGTCCCAATGATGTTATACATCTGCAAAGCTGCATGTTGATCAAGCCCTGATAATTTGGCAGAGCAATGTTATAACATGCTGCTCAATCTGTGAAACTGGAATCCGGCACTGGGAACTGACTTATTTATGGTGCTTGGAAAAGTCGCTCATAAACAAAGGGGCTGATTTAAATTGATTTGACTTTTTAAAATATTGGTGTTAAATCTTCATTGATGTGTATGCTTGTGGTTTTTATTGAGAGACAAGAACACAATAACCTCTCTCATGTTAATAGTGTTTCCAAGTCATTCCTAGAAATTTTGAACTCTGATTTTGCTACTTTAATAATTTTTATAGCCATGACCATATTATTAAACACAACATGGTACAGAGAATTTGAATTATGTAATAAGCTTTCCTTAAAATTCAATTCAGTGACATAATGTACAGGATGGAAAACATTTTCAAGACACATTTTTCAGGAAAAAAAGCTGGAACAAACTAGTTGGTTCTTTCCATAAACGAGGAGAAATATAACAGTATACTCATTGTATGCTGTGTCTGTCAGATTTGGCAACAAAACAATGATGGTCTGCCCAGACCATAGTGATCTTCGAAAGCGGGAAAGCCAAATGAGACTAGGTCCTGAGGAGGGAAAGGGGGATGCTGCAAAGGGGGCTGAAGAAAGAGACTTCAGCCTCTTCTTAGGAAGAAGATTGCCCACAATCTCTGTGAAGGTAGCTTTTCTGAGATGAATTTACCCCAATAAAACTATGCCAGTTTACCTGAACTAACAATCTGGGCTGATGAAGCTTGCATTGCCTTTCGCTGTTCGGCAGTCCTGAATGGAGTGGGAAAGACCTCGTGTCCTCAGGGTCAGACTGGACATACTCCTGCCTTGGGGTTCATGCTCCCACAGCTATCCTGCAGGCATGCTCCATGCATCTCAGTGTTTTTTCATTAAACGGGGATTCGTACGGTGTCAGTCCTCTGACTGGATGGTTTTTGAATGAGGAGGCATCAGTTTAGGACTGTGTCTGCTTAACAGTGTAGGTTTTTACCTGGTGACACCTGTGTAAAGCAGTCTGTGCCTAATGGGAAGACATTTCAGAAACATATCTGTGTCATATTCTTTGGTCATTTGTTCTAATGGTTAATGAATGTCATTATTAAAAATAGCTACAGTATAACTTCCATGTGCCTCCCAGCCATCAAGTCTTGCTTTGGATTTGTCTGTTACTTAAAAAATTACTAGATGTGATTTCATAGAGTCATAGAATCATAGAGTACCAGGTTGGAAGGGACCTCAAGGATCATCTGGTCCAACCTTTCTTTGCAAAAGCACGGTCTAGACAAGATGGCCCAGCACCCTGTCCAGCTGAATCTTAAAAGTGTCCAGTGTTGG
>NW_008795129.1:21387643-21440098 GCF_000699145.1 Aptenodytes forsteri
TGAAACAGCATTGGGCCCAATATCAATCCCTGGGGGACCCCACTTGTGACAGGTTGCTGGTTTGCAAAAGACCTATAACCATCACCCTCTAGGTGCGGCCTGTCAGCCAGTTCCCCACCCACAGCACTTGTCTAGACCATAGCACATCAGTTTCTCTAGGAGGAGGCTGTGGGAAACCATATCAAAAGCCTTGGAGAAATCCAGGTAGACAATGTCACTGCTCACTCCACATCAACTGAGCAGGTTATTTTGTCATAGAAGGCAATCAGGTTTGTCAAGCATGATTTGCCCTTGGTGAATCCGTGCTGGCTTTTCCCAATCACGTGCTTCATTTGACTTGTGATAGCCCCCAGGAGGATTCATTCCATAACTTTCCCAGGGACTGAAGTAAGACTGATGGGCCTATAATTTTCTGGATCCTCCTTTAAGCCCTTCTTGTAGATGGGGGTGACATTAACTTTCTTCCAGTCTTCTGGGACATCCCCCAGTGTCCACGACTTCTCAAAGATTATGGAGAGTGGTCTTGCAACGATGTCAGCCAGCTCTCTTAACATCCTCAGGTGGATATTGTCAGGGCCCATCGATTTGTAGGGGTCAAGCTCCTGTAATAGTTCACATACCATATTTTGACGTGAAGGCACTTAGGCACCATGGTGAAATTACTCTTGATTTATCCTGGTTTAAGTGACAAATATTCCAACCTGCACTACAGTCATTAGTTTTTATAGCTATCAGTACTTTTTCAGAACAGAACATAATCAGAAATTTAACTTTGAACATATTTGATGGAATCACACATGCTAAAAACAGAAATGTGTGGGCTCAGCTCAGTCATGTTCCAAAACATAAGCATGTGTTTCAGCTACTGACTAACTTGAGGGCACAATATTGTTTATACATTGGATTTGACATTTTTACACTTTCATCATGTCAGACTGCATTGATTATATAAGAATCATTAAAAGAATTTCCATATACTTTGAGAGCAATGATATTAATAGCTATTGTTTCTTTCAGTGCAAGTGATTTTGGAATTGTAATTCTGCTGTGTGCATGGTGTTGACATGAAAACAAATAAGCTAATACAGAGACTCATGAATTTGTTTCATATATCCCCAATGTACAGCTCATAAAGAACATTAAACTTAAATATAGAACTTTCAGCTGAATAGAAGCATCCATTTTGAACATAACAATTTTAGTTACAGTAATTGCATTATATTTTAAATCTGTTACAACTCTTGTCACATAAGAAAGAGGAGTGACTTAGAACTTTTTTTTTATTTTGGTGGAAAAACCAGAAAGGCTATTGGAAATTCTTGAGTCAAATATGCGTGCTATTTCTCATTCCCTTGTAATTTTTTTTCTAAATCTATTCAATAATTGGTATACCTGTTTTGGCTTCTCTCTGTCATTGCAGGCTGATATAAAATCCTTGCTTGTGACTTTTTTCTGGAATATAACTGAATTTCAGATTATTAGTTTTTGTATTCAGACTGACAAGTGCTGTAGTCAGCATGATGACTGTAGATGAATACAGATAAACAGATTGCTAATTTAGACCATATAGAGTTTATCTAATTTTCATATATATGAATTTACTGTGGTTTTTTTGTATGAATACTCTCCTGAGATTGCATCCTATGATACCTAAAATGGACAAAACTAAAGTTCCGGATTAAGCTTCAGTAGATGACTGTCAAGTGCTGTAGTCAGCATGATGACTGTAGATGAATACAGATAAACAGATTGCTAATTTAGACCATATAGAGTTTATCTAATTTTCATATATATGAATTTACTGTGGTTTTTTTGTATGAATACTCTCCTGAGATTGCATCCTATGATACCTAAAATGGACAAAACTAAAGTTCCGGATTAAGCTTCAGTAGATCTTTTAAAACTCAACCCTTTCAAAGTCAGAACTCCTGACCTTGAAGCTGTCTGAAATCTGTCAGATTTGTTTTGAATGCCAACACACCACAGCGTGCAGACATGACTCAATCTCATCCTTTGGCTAGTTACTTACAAGTTAGTGCATGCACTAAGGAGTAAAAATCCCCAACTCCCAAGCCCTTCAGGAGAGAAGCTGGGTCTGTCTCTGTTTTCAAGGAGAGTGCCTGGCTGCACACCACGTTGAGTTGGTCTCCACTGTTTGAAGTAACTGAACACAAGGTTGTCTTAAAAGTCATAATTAGTTTGGAAGAAGGGTGACCTCTAACTCCTTGCGTAGATGAAAGAAAGCAGAATGAGGCCCCTCAGCTGTCTTCTCTGTGAAAACATTTGTAGAGGGACATGCATGGGATCTAGGCAGGCTTTGACCTTCTGGGACTAACAGACATTATAGCTCTTTCATTTTATAAAATGTCTATTTTCTAGTGCTTGTCAGTGCAGCTTGGAACATCTGCATGATAGTTGGGCCAAAATGATCTTGTTCTGAGGGACAAAACCACATCTTGGCACAAGGGAAGAATCACAGATCAAGTAGTGTCTCCCCTGTCCTTACCCTAGAACAAGAGTGCTCCGAGGTGTGGTGTGTGGAAATATGCGCATATCGTTCATGTGGAACAGTTGCCAAGAGTAAAGTTTTGTGGTATTTTTCTATGGCTAGTATTAGTAATAGGACAATTCTGCACTTCTTTTTCTTGCTTTGCCTTTTATTTTTCAGAAAAATGTGCAAGTCTGTGATCGTGTAGTGTCCGTACAAACAACTTCAGCATTCACCTCCATATTTCATGCAAGCATGAGTTCAAATCTATATTCTTAGTCTATCCCAATAGTGACAAACCTGTTGCAGACCATGGGCAATCTCAGCAGGTGCAATTTCTAGTTTCCTTTGCATCTCTGCAGTCTTAACAAATAAATCCTGTCTCAAGTGATCTTCTCAACTCTATAAGCAATTAACTGGTCTTTTAAATCTCTTTCAAATATCTTTAAATCTCTTTCTCCACGTTATACTGCTTACCAGCACCTAAGCATTTTCAATGGTTAAAGTAAAGGAACCATAATTATCTCTTCCTTTTCCTTGCTACTTGCAAGAGTCAGACATAATGAGTAGGTTTTACATGCCTGAGTTTGTATGCAAAATTATAAGAATCCAGCTTTGCTGCAAATAAACTAAAGAATGATTTTGTTACTGAAACACACTTGTGGAAGGGAGGTATGTGGATGGGGAACCTGGAGGCTACTCTCTGTATATGGCCAGACATCTCTCTCTCCTCCTCTAAACTCTTCTCTTAATAAGGAGTCAGTTTAGAAGCTTATTATTTTTGACCATATGGTACAGAAAACAACCTGAATGATGAAAGACCTGGGGCCACCCTCATTTCACCAGGAGGTTCTGTTGTCTTGTGAAGGCTTTGTCTTTTTATGTAAAACTTCTCCTTAGTCACTAATGAGGTTCTCACTGCTTCTGATGTCACTGATCTTTTTATTGATGTCAAAATATCTCCTGCAAATTAAGTACTTTCCTAATCATCATGCCATATTATTTGTGCTTTCTCTGAAAGGTTTTTTTTTTTGTTTGTTTTTTGGTTTTTTTCCGTTTTTTTTGTTTTGTGGGTTTTTTTTTTCCTTTTTCGTTTTTTTTGTTTTGTGTTTTTTTTTTTTCCTTTTTCCTGACTTGGTATTCAGATAATTGGGCTGTTGATAAATGTCTGCTATAAAAAAAAAAGTAAAAATTATTAAAATTATTCTTGTCAGCTACCTGTGTATTATAAGCAAATAGCTCCTGCATTTACATACCAATCTGGGCCTTCATTTACTAGTTGGAGACTTGAGTCATCAGAGGTGGCTGGAACCACACTCCCTCCATCCTGGGGATTTTTGCCTGAGATCTGCTCTAGTTGAACCTTCTCTTCAAATTTATCCTTCCTTCAGCTGCACGTGTGGATATAGTACACATCAGGCTTGAACTTTTGAAAATTCTTGTTGGTCAGAAGAGATTCTGCAGTAACTGTTAAATTTGGGGATATCCAGGAATTATGATGTAAATTTTTCTCCTAGGAGTCTGGGGTTTGTTTTCTCATCCTTTGAAGCTGGTGCAGAGCTCATAATTGGTTGCTTTTCCTCTTAATTATGCTTTTAACTATTTTTAAACCTTTTAAATGCTTTGGGGATTTACAGACTAAGAAAAGATCTGTTACTAGAAAATTTTAGTTTAATGCAATGCAGCGTGTGAATCATTAAAAGCTAAAAGACAGGGGATGAGAAGATCAGGTGCCAATTCATTACAACTTGACTGGAGTCCAGGGGCACAGGGCTGGCTTCTAAGTGGGAATCAAGAAGATCTGGTATGTTTGGAAGCAAAACTGAGGTGTTTCAAAGGTTCAGTCATGTAACACACTGTGGGTGCAAAAGAAGGTAATTTCAACAAAAAGAACAGCTTATTCATGATCACAGCCTGGGGTAGTAATGTGGGTGCCCTCAAATGTGATAATTTTTTGAAGATCTAGAGTAGTAAAATATTTTAAAATTAATATGAAAGCAATTTTAAAATTAATATAATTAATTTAGCCATAACATAATTAGCCATAACAGGTCATTGAAGAGTTAAATCTTCAGGATGGTAGATATGAGGGAAAATAATGCTAAATCTGAGGCAAATAAAATTCCTCTCTAAACCAAAAAGAGATTCAGAAAAATCTAAACCATTTCCATAAGTGGACTAAGACAAATATACCAGTTGAAACACCTGAACAGAGAAAATATGTCAAAATGTAGCTTAAACCTTTACTTTGACAGGTAGGTAGGATGTGCGATTGATATATGAATATTTTTTGAGTTTGCAGATAAATCAGATGAAATATCAGCACATTTTATTTAAACTGAGCAGAAAGTGGCCACTTTGGAGTTTTGTGACTATGAACATACATTCAAAAGAAGGTGGATGCTTAAGAAAAAGCCTCAAAGACTTCTTAGTAAATTAAATATTTTAATAGTGTAGAACAAAGAAGAAATCCCCCAAAATGCTAAGCAATTCAGGAGCAGAGAAGGACATTACTTAGGTGGGGCAAATTATTGATAGGCCAAACTCTGAAAAAGCAAATTTTCAAACTCAGATGCTATGGGGACAGAAAATCTCTTCTAAGAGCTTACACAAGTGAACCAACATTATATTGCTGAGGAATTACTATTTTGTCCAGCGCGATACAGAAGTGAATGTATGACAGCATTTTGGGTAGCGCCCAAAGTGCAAGTCGGTCATGTTTTATGGCCTGGCATGTGGGTGCATATTGCTTTTCTGGCCATGGGCTAGTGGAAAAAGTGAACTGAATACATTCCCTCTAAACAAAGGAGGAGTTTAAAGAGCAGAAATCTCTTTTTTTTTCTTTTTGTAATAAATGGAAAGCTTGTCCTTGGTATGTGGAAGGAAAAAGGCTCATGTGTCACAGAGAACATGAACATGGCGTGTGGAAGTGCCACAGAATTTGCCACAAACTGATGCTGTTCTTTTCACAGTGCGATTTTTATCAATTCCTCTGTGCAGATAAATCATCAGTTGCTCAAGGAAAGAACATCCAAATAAATAAAGTCTGCAAAAAAATTACAGAGTATTTTTGTTTCACCATGCTTAAGATTTCCTTGATGTGTTATGTTGGGATTACTTCTGTGTTTTTACTGCAGTATGGGCAATTACTGTCATTCTGCCCAGAATTGTTGCTCTTAATACATCACTTCAGAGGCTAAATTAACAAGTAGTGCTGTAATGGACATTTCTTTTTGAAAAATAATTTGAGCTCAGCCTAAGATTTAATGAACCATGTGCTAGAACGGTATGTTTATTTTCCTATCCGTTTTCCCATCCTACTCATGCTAAGCAAATTATATTTCAAACCCTGAAATTTTAAGTAATACCATCATTTAGCGTTGCAAAATACTCCTGTAATCCTTTGTGATTCTTAGAGCCCAATTAGTCTTTTTCCAACCACAAATGAGGGAAGTTATTAAAATACCTGGTTTAGACTACTCACATCTTTTTCTGTCTTCATTATTTGTTCTTTAAGGGGGGAACCTACACTGGTACAGTCCTTCTGAAGCTCCTACAGGTGGTGTCTTTAAAGAAAAGGGAGCTAAGCTGGAGGTTTGGGGCATGAAGGTGTCAGTGCATAAAATCTGTGTGATACCCAAGCAGTGCACTTGAACTCCCTGTGCTTCAATGCTGCATCATTAAGGTGAGGATATATTACTTTATTTTCCTCTTTCTGTGCTGTCTCAACACATGATTTTAAGCCCTTTGGAGCAAAAACACACTGTGTGTTTGTTATAATAACTAGAATAATTTGGGTATGATCTCATTTACAGTTTGAAGGCTCTACTGTAATTCGAACAGAGAAATAATATTATTAAATCAGTGGAAATGTGCTGAGATATTCTTTCCCAAGTGTTGCCTTGAACCGTGGCTTTTCAAGATGGTTGATGACAACCTGTTTGCACTGACTTGGGGTTTTCAAAATATCAAAATCATTATCTTGGACTGACTGCTTGTGGATAGACCCTAGGGTGCAACTACAACCTCAGCAAGCTTGGGTTATGTCTCTCAACTACCAAGCATTCAGAGTGAGTTCTCTGACAGGTTTTTTTGGTGTTTGTTACTTAGTAAATTTTGTATTTGTAATTTCTGATGATGAAATATTTTTACAGTATTCTACTAAAAGATAGTAAAATAAAATACTGCAACAGCAAATGATCCCACTAGGTTCTCTAGTGACCTCTCTCAAACGCAGTTTGTTATTGCCCTTATAGTGAACTGAATCAAATCCTCAAGCCTAATATTAAAGCCTTTAGATGTTCTGTTGAGATAACTTTGATTTGACTATAATATGTCTGACTTGTCTATCATCATATAAAACATATTTCAACCAGAACTTAAGATTTATAGCCAGTGGATTTTTTTTACTTAATGATGTATATGCAATATTTATTTAAGCTGCCTTGGATTCTGAGATGCCATCAGAATCTGAACACATGGTGCATAATAATTTTAAATTTAAAAGTTGTTAATTGTAGATTACTAGTGTTCTAGGCAAAATATTAATGAGAAGGGGTTTTTTTTAATGTACACCTTTTTCTGAATTCATGCTGCTCTCACTTTAGTGAAGTAATTTTATCAAATACAAAAATTTACAAAAATAAAGAAGTAAAAGCTCTTCGAAAAAGACCCCAAAACCAAAACAAACCCAAACCACTTCTGCTCAATAATTCCTGAAAGTGAATTTAGATCAAGCAGCTTGAGAGCTAAGAAGGTGCAGTTTGGCTCCTGTGTCTTTGTGTTGATGTTCAGAATGTAGATTAGTGTTCTAAACCTCTGTTGTGCATCAGAAGCTTTGATACCTGGTGCTCCTTTGATCTCCAGAAAGCTTCTTACTTGAGGATAACTCATGGAGGTGTCTACAAATGTTATGAGATAGACTCATGTTCCATTATTTTCTTAATGAATGCAACCTTCTTCCCCATGCAGGGATCAGGACTCAGTTGTGCTAGATACTGTACAATGCATATTAAAGTTTCTGCTATGATACCATGCTTGGCAAATGCTAAAATACTGCTGAGAGGAAAATGTATAGTTATGATTTATGGTTTACAGTGACTCACAAAATTGTCAGTCTTAATCAGCTTGAGTTAAGTGCAAACACATGTGTCTTCCTAATGAAGTTGTTAATATTCTAACTGCTCTAGTCTTAGATTGGAATAGATTGGTCCTATCTGTTTAAACAGTTGACGGAAAAGGTCTTTTATTTCTTTTTTTTTTCCTTTAATATGTTTTTCAAGTTTTATAGCAACTCTTCCTTTAATTTAGTAGCTTGCTAAGCTATACAGGACTCTTTCCAAGACATGGCTCTCACGGTTTTTCCAAGACACGGCTCTCATGGTTTTTCAAGGATATGTTAAAGAAGAGATTGTATCTATTTTGACATTTTATTTTGGCTAAAACCCCAATTTAATCTAGTAGGAGTATATCATTATTCAGCCAATGAAAACCCCAAGCAATGACTTGTAGTGAGAAACAACCTATGTTCTGCATAAATCTTAATTATCCACAAAGCATACACAAAGCATTACCCGTGTAGAATCCACACCATTGGCACAAGATAGCACTAGATTCCAAAAGCTGAAAGCTACTTTGCTTTCAAGTCAAACCTATAGGGAGAAGATAATAGGGTTTTATACTGTGGACCTTCTTAACTAGACACAGTGTTAAAGTACTTGAGAAATACAGACCTTCAAGAGAGATTAAAGTGTAACTTTTAGCTGCTATAAGAGTCAGCTTTCTAAATATGGAGTGTGATTTTGTGGCCCCAAACCACACCACCTATCAAAATGGAATTAAATTTAAATGTACTCAAGAATGACTCTTGCAATGTACTTCTCAGTCCCCTCCTCTCCATCTGTAGCTGGTGGGAGTTGAGCTTACTGAGAATTTTGCTGAGAATGCTTAACACCTTGCAGATGTTTAAATTTGAATACCATTTTTAATAGGACATAAATAAAGTAGTGCTGGTTGGCTGTAAAATGTAATATATTTGAAAGCAATGTTGAAAGAGTTGTTTGAGACAAAATGTGGACTTTTTATTTCAGCTGCCTTTAAACTTCTTCTTTAGATGAAATTTCCAAATATTCACAGTTTCTTGCAACTTTTTTTTATAGACTGAGTACAAAGAAATCCTTAATTCTTTTTAAATCAGTAAAAGAAGTGTTTCAGAGGTCATGTGAGTAGAGAACTGATCCTTAAGCTGGAGCAAATTGGTTGGAACTCCTAAGAGGTGGACGTGTCTGTACAGGCATGAGTCTGTAGTGTTAGCATCAGCATGGTAGTGCATGCATCCTCTTTGAACACTTAGCCTCTAGCTCAACAGGGAGGCAAGAAGTGGATGGACAAGGACAAACTGTAAGTGGATCCCCACCTCTGCTTTCAGTATTTTAGGTAGCACAAGAACAACCTCAGAGCATGCTGTCCCTCTCAGAGGCATCCTCTATGTCTCTCTTTCTCCTGTAGAGCATACATGTGGATTGTCCTTTTGGCAAATCCAGGCAGGCTTTTGACAGCTGTTTTGCCATTCGTGTCCTACAATTCATCCCTCCTACTCTTGTGACATCATTCTCTATATATCTATCCAAATAAGAGAGAATACTTTTATTTTGTTATTTTCACAGTGACAGCAGTAACGGCTTGAGAGATGCTGAATATAAACACCAGTTTTGCAAGGGAAGGTTTATATAAATGATGGCTTGATTGCATGTAGTGGCAATAGTAAATACATCACTAACGGGAAGGCATCCTCTTAGGAAAATAATTTTGCAGCACTGTTGTATAGTGCAACCAAGATGCTGTAAAACTTTGCCCTAAGTTAATAATTGGTAATATTGCTGAAGAATGGCGAGCATTTTTAAGGAAGATGGATGTTTGCTGTAAACCAGACATCATTCTATAGCTTGGGAACATGAGCAGTCCCTTAAGTATCTGCAGATATGAAGCTGGGTGAAGAGGAAAGAAATCAGACAGACTACAGCAAATGCTGTATAATGTTGTTGCCCTAGCATAAAATGCTTAGTGCTGTTACAAACTATATTCAAACAAAATGAGAATACAAGACCTTTTACTTGCCTGAAGTTTGAACGAAGGGTGTTTTGTATTTTTTTTTCCTTTTGTCTGATGTCTGGTAGTGTAGGTCTATAAATGCTTTGAAGTAGCAACGGAACAAAAATTTAAAAGTGGGAAGGGAAAAGGAAAAGTGCCGCAATATCTTCCAAGATTAACAATTGATTAAAGGTCCCCACCCCTAGTCTGTCAAAGTGACTGAAAATTATTCTCTTCACTTCATTGGGCCCATTTTACTCAAGCATGCTTTAATGATGTCTGGTAGTGTAGGTCTATAAATGCTTTGAAGTATGCACTGTACTAACATTTTAAAGTTGTGATGTGATAGGTAAAGTTGCGTCATATCTTCCAAGATTAACAATTGATTAAAGGTCCCCACCCCTAGTCTGTCAAAGTGACTGAAAATTATTCTCTTCACTTCATTGGGCCCATTTTACTCAAGCATGCTTTAAGGGCAAAAATGGGTATCTAGCTTCTGTGCTTTATGAGGATATTTCTAATGTTTTAATCAAATCTCTTTTTAATACAGCTAAAAGTCACCTCATTCCATTAGGGTGACTTACTAGCAAACAGAAACATGACCAAGAAAAAAGTGGATTTACAAGTGCATTTAGGGAGAACAATAAAATGCTGACGTTCACAGATCACTCACAGGGCCAGTCAGAGCAAATGCCTCAGAGCAGCTCATTACGCCACCAGAAATGTCTCTAATAGTGCCTATAGCTTTATATTGAAACTTGATTGAATCTATTTCTAAAATGCCTGCCACAGAGAACACAAAGACTTCAATTTCGTAAAGAGACTTTGAAACAACTGTGTTAGATCAAAACCTAATTGAAGCTGGGAAAATTATGTTAACATCATAGACACTGTAAGTCCCAGCTCTCTATTCAAGCTCCAGGGACCAGATTCAGCCGCACGGTTCAAGCCCCAATAATGTGATAATAGAGATAGCAACAAAGGTGCTAGATGACTGCTTAAAAGCAAGCAGTTAATGAGCTCTTGTTACAGGGCAAGGAAAGGGCAAGAACCCCACTTAACCTACAAAGCAAACTGGGGTGCAGGGGTGAAAGACGTGCAAACCACTATATGATTGCACAGAGGACTTCTGTAAGGTTGCAGCTCTTCCTTCCACACACACCGTTGTCAGATTAGTGAGCAAGGCTGTAAAGCAGGCTGAGGCCTGACATTTGCGATGTGCCAGGACATGACAGCTGAGCAAATGTGAAGGGGGAAGTGGCTTTTAATGACTTTGTTCTTGAAGAACATTTTGAGAGGGACAGTTTTCAACTTGCCTTCTCCCGAGACAGTGCAACTCAGTGGGCTCTCCCCATCTTTTTGGACCATAAAATCCACATCTGGTTTATAGTAACTGCCTTTTTGCTTATTATGAGAAAAAGATGTAAAGGACCACAGAAGCAAAAGCTACAGCAAAGCATATGTAGGTCTTAGGAATGTTTTGTTGAAAAATTATTTTCTTTGCCCCAGGGTCTAAAATTATTAGTAGGTTCTAGTGGTTAAAAACAATCCCCATTGTAGCACTTTTAATTTGATTTACAGAATGTGGAGGCATAGTTTCATGGCAATAAAGAAATCAACATATAGTTGTTTCATATCATGGCATTTTCAAAAGTAATTCTATTTTCTCAATGCGAGATAATGTTATTTCATTGTCGTCTCTTCAAATCATCGCCCAGCTCTGTGTCAGGTATGTGGGTGTTGAGACCACTGTTCTCTATTGAGTGCGAGAGATGAAAATACATCTTAGAAATCTTTTTCTACTGTCATTTCCGAAAGTGGCAATGACCAGTGTATGTGGGCTGTATCTCATCATGCTGCCTCAATTCAGTGTCACGCTATTGAATGTCACAATGTCAAAGTGTTCTTCTTAGCACCTACTCCTGTTTCAGGACTATATTTAATAGAAGCTATTCTTCCCTTTATTCAAAGAGATTTGAGTCTCTTTTCTCTGCTGAGAGACATCAAATGCAGAAGCCCTTTTGTTAATCATGAAGGACATTAAAGGTAGGTTGTGCAAAAAACAGAATAGCACTCAGTTCCACATGGGCTGAAACTGGGACCCTGTATAATTTCAAAATTTCCACCATTTCCCTATCATTTCCAGACATGTCACTGTACTATTATCTTTGCCAAGTGCTATTTGATTAGTTTGCAGAAACTAGGGATCAAGTTTCTGGCTCATTGTGGTAACCTGAATTACAATTGATTATCAAAGGCTCTATTTAATTACAGTTAACATTAGGGCATGATGTTTCTATGTACTCAAAAATTTCTGAGCGTTTCTATGCTTAAAGGTATACAAATAAAGGCTAAGAAGGAAAGATTTGTGCATGCCTTCCTGTTCATATTGCCTATAATGGGATCAGCAATGCTTTCATTTCCCTCTTTAGAAGGTATCTACGTTCAGGAACTTGTTCTTTGTAATACACCTTTAATATAATTCTTCTATTCTTAGGTAGCAATTTCATTGACAGGGCTGACTGTCACAATATTCCATACATTTGTGAAATTATTTCGTCTTAACACAACTAAGCTCTCTGAAATTAAAATGATGGTATGAGACACTCACAATAAGACTAAAATGCACAGAAAACACAACTGATTGATAACTACTGCTGTAGAAAGAAGCCTCCATGGAGCTACCCTTTAACTTGATGTCTCAAAATGGTTTTGATTTCCTGCACCGACTTGTACAAAACCATCTTTAATGAACACAAAGAAAAATGCCTAAAAAGATTTTAAAAGATTCAAAAGATTTTATGATACTTGATGTGTCAATAAATTTTTCATCAAACCACCATAAAACCATAATTTGAAATACAGCTCAAAGTTCATCTTCTATGTTTTGACTTTTTGCCATTTCAATGGTATTTTTTTCAGCAAACTAAAGGTTAAAGCTCTTATTAAATTTGAATTCCATAAAAGGACCTTAATCATAGTGCTGCTACTTTGATACTGTAATATAAATAATCACCACTGTGACGAATTTCACATTGCTGCTCACTGAATGTTGCAGTTACTTATTCCAGATAACTTGTTCTTATTATATCCTGCTAACTTATTATTGTCATAATCTGGTGCTATCTAAGCACAAGCCCCATCAGTCTTATTGTATTTCACAGGGATGTCCAAGGGCCATATAAATCTTTTTTTGATATGTTAAGCTGGAGTTTAGGTGGCCTCCAGCATGTATATTTTTGATCTATGGGCAACCATAAATCCCATTAAAGACGATGCACATACTAGATATCTGTCACTTACACTAAAATAATGAACAATTAAATAGGTTGTTCCTTAGTGATAGGTGAAAAAGGCCAAGGACTTGTCATCATGTAAATGCTGGGATTGGAATTTAATAGCTTGCAATCTCCTCTTTCCTTCCCACCCCCCCCTTCCACCCCTCAATGGAATAGGTTTCAGTGGTAACCAGAGAAAAATCAGAGAAGCAAAAATATAAGTGGAAAACAACCAGAGGAATAATGAGCAACTCAATTTTTGTCATGGCCTTAGGAGAAAATCAACAGATGGAATTTCTTTTTTAGAGAATTTTTGGAAGAAAAGTATGGTTGGAATCACAAACAACAAAACTGGCTTATGTTTCCCGGACCTCCTATATTCAGCAAAATAAGTGTTTGTATTCATAGATTTTAAGTCAACTGAAAGGGATCAGATAAATACAATTTGCTTTAACAAAATATTTTCCAAACAAAACCAACTTGCACAGATTGCTTATAACTCAACTAAGCCCTTGAGTTGAAATGTGTCTCTTCTTAGTGTGAAACTCCAGGCTCCCTGAAACAAACCCAGCTTTATTAATTTTTTTTATCTTGGATTAATGTTTTAGTTCAACAGTTATCTCCCAGTGAGCAGGGCTTTCTATATTTATTGCATAAAATACAAATTTGGATTATTAACAGATGGTGTTAAAATGAAAAGAGTTTGTTTCATTTGTTTTGTACTTCAGTTCCCTAAAGACATTTATTTTAGGGTCAGGAACCTTCTTGATATGACTATTATACGGCTGTATTATATGACTATGTGCTCTTTTTCATCTCTTAAGACAGGAGAAAATCTTTTCTAAATTTCCTCTTTGCAGGAAGAGTGCTTCTTCTTTTGTGCCAATTTATTTTTAAGTTTACTTACTGCGATTGTCTCAAACCAGACTCTTATCTCACAGGCAAAAAGGAGTAAAATTTTATGCTCAGGGAGTTTGACTTTCACAGTCTATCTCTGTATGTTTATTGTATGGATGGTATAAGGGCCACAGATACCCCTTATTGTCTGTTCCCTCATTTCCAAGTGCTTCAGTTAGTGTCGTGATAGTATGGGCAGTTTTGTTTCTTAGAAACTCTAGCTATATACTTTTTATACAAAGACTTTTAGTTTTCAGAATACTGAAAACACAGGATGAACAAATCAAAACGAGGACAAGACTGGACTTGCATTGGACAAGACAGTAGACAATGTTTGTGTTACTTTTTAATTGGATTTGCGCTTATTTCCATTAGAAAAAATGCTTTTCTGCTTCAGAAGCCCTTTTCCTGTTTGTTCCCAGGGGACTTCTCTGCCTTTTACATCACGTAAGTGCTACTCAGAACAGTTCTGTGGTACTCTGACAATGCTTTGGTGAATTTAATTTGTTGTTTCCATGTCTTGCCTCCATTGCTCTTTCAGGGATGGTTCTGGATGCCAGAAAGTGGACACTTGATTTCTAAGACTACTCAGTACGAATGTGTCTGATAATCGACATTGTAGTGGTTTGCAGCTCCAAATTAAACAAGCAGGCATCAGAGTGTGCAGCTACCCAAATATCTACCTGGTATTAAATAAAAGAGAAAGTAGGAGGCCAGATTCCTCTGTCGTCTGACTCTGATCATATCAGCCACACTGACAGAAGGGACAGATATTTTGGGTGATTTTTGTGGAGAGTATGGGAGCAGCTTGCTGAACTCAGTGAAATCAATGCAGTATTCTCAGCCATTTCAGTGGCTTTCAAATTTTCAGAGATTTGTCCTGAAGTTTCTGATCCCTCAACTTTCAATCCCTTTCTCAGTCAATGTGAAAAAAAGGCAACTGGGATGTCCTGTACAAGATAAAATGAGATATGAGGCGGCTGATTGTAAGTGATGCTGACCCTGTGTTGGGCAATTGGAGCTATTGTTTGTGCGTGTGGGAGCTATGGACGCATGTGATGTTATCAGGTTAAAACTTTATAGTCTTCCCCTTCAAGTGAGCTGTGGTTTGGCACTGAGAGATATTATCGGGTTTGGAGGCAAAATAAAGAGTCACAGTACCTGAATTCACTGTCAGTCTGGGATACCTGGA
The DNA here is from genome assembly GCF_000699145.1 of Aptenodytes forsteri. Taxonomy (NCBI): domain Eukaryota; kingdom Metazoa; phylum Chordata; class Aves; order Sphenisciformes; family Spheniscidae; genus Aptenodytes; species Aptenodytes forsteri. The sequence goes on from NW_008795129.1 coordinate 21,402,588, forward strand.
GGAAAACTGTAATTCTCTTTATGTTTTGCCATGGTTCTACCATTGCTTCCTCCTCTTAAAGAGTAGAAATTAATTAGTTGATTTAAACCCATGCTTCTTCCTTTGCCTCCTGGGCCTGACAATTTTAAGCACCCAGGTGGTGTCTGACATCAATCAGGGTTCCTTCTGGAGAAGATTTCTGCATCGGGGGGAGTTCAAAAGCTCGTTTTGAAGGACATTTTCTTGTTGAGGTTCTTTGAAATTCTGAGGAATTAAAGTGATGAAAGGTGGCTCCAGTCTGTGAAAGGAGGCAGATGATTGTTTCAAGTGCCCTTATTTTTGTGATCCATGGCTTTTCAGCTTCTGCATTGACTAGGTATTGCTATAAAATTTATTTATTAAAAATGCAATGCAAAGAAAATACTTTTTTTCAAGTTATGAAATGCTGATAATAAAACCTATTAAAGATGAGAAAAATAACAGTTTTCTGATCTAAGTATATTCTGTGGATGATGGGTTGATGTTCCAGTCAGTCCTTTGTTATTGGAACTCACTTCTTTCCTGCAGGAAGAAAAGCCGCAAACCACAGATTTGTTAAACTGTCTTTCTTGGTTGCAGTAAAAGCTGTTTACAGGCTATTTTTTATGAGGAGAAAATGAGGGAGAGTAGGATTTTTCTTATTAACTGGTAATAACTATCAATATCTCCTGTTTTTCATGCAAAGTACTGTTTATAAAAAAACTCAGTAAGGTGGCAAGGGAAAGGAAAAAAAAGAGAAGAGCAAAGAAAGGGACGTAATTTCTGAAATAAGCGCAAACTTATTTCAGCCCAAGCCCTGTATTTTTTCATATCCTCTATTGGAAAAAGAAATGGAGGGGAAACAGAAGGAAAATCCCTTAGCACTTTCAAGATGTTCTTCAAAACCTTTCTTCTACAGTCAATAGAAATGTATCTCAGTTAGGGAAAAACATAGTTATCTGTAAGCCAGGAAAATAAACAAAGTATATTTAGTATAGTATATATTTAATATAGCAAGTATAAATTAGTAAGTATAGTTAATTTGCTGCTTCTTAAGATGCTGTCTTTAAGATGCTGTCTTTCACCATACTATTATATTTCCTTTATTTAGTATTCATTAGGAAGCAACTAAATGCTCTTTTTGTTATCTGTTGATGGTACTGTGTCCAGATTTCAGATTCTCTTACTGTGTTTGGTCCAAGTCTAATTAATTTGAAACTAAATTGTGCTACATGCTTCTCTCCTGTGCCCAAGCCTAAGGTATTACCTGGCAGAGCTCCCCTGAACTACAGTTGTGCTCCAAGACAGAGATTTTCAAAAGCTGAGAGGCCACAGTTAAATTGTACCTCTCAGGACTTTGAAACTTATTTCAGTTTCTATTTCCAGTGTAAATGGGACTTCTCAAAGAATTCCACAAAAAATAGGGAAGTATTTGCCCTTATTTATTCCAGAATGGCCAAATAGCTGGGTGCTCATTTGGGAAATCAAGCTTCATGGTCTTGGTCTGCTAAATTTTGGAGAGACTTTGATCTTACCCTGTCTAGAAAATGGCCCTTAGTATGTAATGATCTATAGTAAACCTGAACAGTGCCACTGCTAACTCCCAGCTCCAATTTGTTGTTTCTCCATTTGGGCAAACAGTTGCATACTGTTGTACTGATCTGCTAACCCTTAACTTCAGCATCTCCCTCCAGAACAATTATGTTTTCTGAAATTAACTATGCAACATTTTTCTTTGCAACTTATTCTGATCAGAAATCTCATCCCAGATCAGAAAAATCCTCCTGAGCAAAAAAACCTGTGTTGAAACCAATATATGTCTAGAAGCCATGCTGCATTAGAAAAAAAAAGACATTTTGGTGAGAAAATCACTTATTGGAAATGTTCCTATCAGTTCTAGAAATAGCCTGGTTTTATTTATGGGATCTGAACCATTTGGGAGATGAACTCTGATAAATCTGGTCCTTAAGATGGCTGTTCTACACAAAGTTCATAGCCGAACACCAGGAAAAAAAATCTACCTTTCCTACAAGGCACACAAACCAACACATGTGTCCCTGTGTAGAAGCTGTGCACTATTCTCATGACCCATTAAGAATAACTTCAAATTTACTTCACTGCTTATTTTCAAAATTCTGTTGATATTTGATCCTCAGAGATTTATTCCAATTTCTGTTTGGATTTGATCAGCCCAAATTCATTAAAGTTACTTCAGATTTTTTCAGATTTTGGAGCAGGTTGTTTGTAGGAAGTCCTGTTGGATTGTTTGTCCAGTGCTGTCTGTACTGATGTATTGCAGATATTTATGAAAAGCAGAAACCCCTCATATTTCATCTGCACTTGCTTGTTTTTTAGTCTTGCTCCTCACACCTCTTCAGTGTTTTCCTCAGAGCTGTACCTCCTGTATGCACATCAGTGCATGTGCTCTGTACTTTAAAGTCTTCTGCTGTTTATTTGGTTTTATGGACATTTCTGGTAGTGTTTATTTTTTTCTTAGTTAAAAAATCCGTTACAATTTCTTCCATTTATCTTAAAGATCCTTCACAGTATTGTGCTGTATCGAATGCATAGTATGTATCTGGTGTCTTACAAATCTATCTGAACTTAAGAAACCATGCTGTGTTTAAATGAACAAGTATTGCTGTGTTTTAAAATAACTTTTAAGATCCTTTGAAGCAGGTGTGAGGGTTTTGTTACTGAAAATTCCTTCCCTGTGTGATACAGCTACTCTACAAATACAACATCTTACAGTATGGCCAGTTTCATCCTATGAATTTTCATAACTCTTTAGGTCTGGGCTACTGTGAGCATTATTATCTCTCGAGCCAATCACATATTTCTCAATATTTTATCCAAGTTGGCTATCTGATATTGCTAGTCCTCTGAAGGTTTCTGCCCTTAGACCTGAGTTATTTTCTGTCTGTGTGCTTCCAGTCTCATCACTAGACTCATCTTGCTTTCTGTAGGTGGCGGCAAGTATATTGTTCTGCTGATGCTCTTTCATTTCTCTAAAAATGTTTGTTCTGGACCTAACTCAAGGAATGTGCAAATAAGTGTTTTACTGCAGAGCAAATACTTAGCAAACACGTTGAGTTCTGGGTATGAGAAGAACACACGATTTTTCTGAAATACATATTCAGAGAACAGAATAGCAATACATCTGTTGCTTGAGAGAAATCACTGCGTCAGTTTAGTGGTTATGATGAGAGAGAGCTTCCTGTGGCAAGGGAGCTACATACTATCCCAGATTTCTAGTCTGAAACTACCAGCACATCAGGGCCTTAGGGCATCTTGTTGCCTCTGTAATGGCTCATACCGGCTCTCTACACAATCTCCAGAACAGCAAAGATAAGAGGAGAAAGGATGAGAAATAGGATGGGAGGAATGAAGTGCAGAAAAGGTAGGTGTGGATAAGGAATAACATGCACTTAGGCATTCTTTGCTGGTAAAATTGCACTGAAGCAGCTGCTAAAACTTAGCACAATGCTGAGCAGCCCTAAATCAGCTCTAAATTTCAAGTAATGCAAGTTGTTCCCTAGGTTCAGCAATGTTCTGTATATTCTGTCCTATACATATTGCTCAGAGCATTTAAGAAGCAACAAATTCTGTCTCTTTCCTCGTCTTTGAAGGTACCAACCTATCTCTTGAGTAATGCGGTGAGAGATCTGCATGACAAACAGTTGTACTCCATTACCCTTCCCATTACCATCCAAACAGGCCCTCACATTTTTCAAAACATATTTATCCTCAGATGTCCTCTGCTGGAAGTTACGTCCTGTTCAAAGGATCTTCTTATTCCATCACATTCCCTTTAGAAAAATATGAGGCTGGTTACCTTTCCTGAACCAAATCCCTTCCGTTGTTCTCTGTCTTTGCACTCAGGGTTGCAAACCCACGTATATGTCTAACTGTATGTCAAGATCCAGGACCTTCTCACAGTGACCTTCTGCAAACCCTGTCCCATGGACACCATGCTGTGACATGGCAGGTTTCCATAGTTTTGTCCAAACATTCAGCACTCTCCTTTTCATCTGCCTGATTCAACCGACCTCATGGAGTTACTCCTGTTTCTACTTCTGTCAGTGAATGGAGGATCAACACTCGCCCCTGTGGTTTCATTATGTAGGTTACTTTAAACTCAGTCAACTGATGGCACTCATAAAACAATCATGGTAATAGAAGAAATTGTTCCACTCTCAAGAATTAAATGAAAAACTAGATAGTGGTCTGTGCAAATCTGAGCTGGTAATATCAAGTTGGGAACACTGTTCACGTAGGCTTGCAAAAAGTTACTCTGACATCAGTTGAAACAGGAATTTCAACAAGTCTTCACATAGAAAGTAGGATTTTAATTTCAGAAGTAAACAAATTTGAATTGGTTTGACTCTGATCTAAAGAAACCAAACTGGAAAGAGTAGATGGTCCTACTGGGACTTGGTAACATTTCACAGCAAATGAGGATGTGACTCACGCTGTTCATGAGGGCTGGACCGTGTAACCTGCAAGTCTCTCAAGTCTCACTCCAGGCTCTCCTTCAGGCACGCACTACATAACAGTGCCAGTGCTGCTGTCTAAAGCAGGGAGTTTTTCTTATCTCTGTTCTCTTTCTTCCCTTGTTGTCTATACAGCATCAGCACTGTGGTGCCACTGCGGTGTGCAGGGGAGGGAGGATTCAGGTTGTAAGTATAAACTGTGGTCCATTGTATTTAATGTGCAAGGCAGTAAGGACCGCTTAGAAAGAAAAAGGAGAAGTACAAGATCATGTTTGTAAAAAAAAAAGCTTCTACCTAGTGTCAAGCAATATAAGATTTTCTTTTTTGTTCTCAGCTGCGGGGAATGCCTCGGGAAGCAGAGCACTCAAGCTTTTAATTTACTTTCCCCTTGACTCTATGTACATTGCAGTGGAAGCAGACTACAGAGCCTCACTGTTGGTCTCTCTTACAATTGTTCTTGTCTGAAGGAATTATACTTTACTGCTAACTGCAATATGCTGCTGCTTTGCTGTCTATTATCCCCATGAATAAATGAACAGGAAGAAGTTGAAAATAGGCCTCATTTTCATCATGTATAAAATCTACCTGCACCCTTCCTGCAGTACGTTAATTAACTGAACTCTTACCTTACTGCCCATGAGTAAGCAATTTCCTTGTTTATTTTGCAATGAAAAGAAAGGACATGGAGAAATATAGGACTAACTTACAGTGTTGTGCAAAATGGCAGAAAATGGCCAGCTTCTACCCATACAATATGCTTCTCTATATCCCCAGTGCAAAATACTCATCCTGTAGCACACTTGCAATGAAGTTTGCCGGCAGGAGCAGCTGTTTCTTCTGCCTGTCTACGACTGCTTTACTATTGTAACTACTTAAACACTTTTCAGTAACTGAAAGAGCTCTGGAGGCTGATCAGAAAAAGTCAGAGCAGAAATAGTCTCACAAACAGAGATTTTAATCCTATTTTGCGCCATAATATCTAAAACCATATCTTCAGAAATTGTTTTCCAGAGAAAAAGCAAAAGCTTCTTTTCTTTGAGAGAAGCTTTGGATTTATAGGGAAGGGAATGAAGTTGCTTCCGTCACATGACAGTTGAACCCACACTGGGCTACTGCGTATTCTGAAGGTGCTCTGCAAAACTTTCACCTGGGTTAGAAGAAGTGGATATCTTATTTCCTTTGTTTCTCTTTTCCCCATATCTTAGTTTCAAATCTGCTGACCAGTCTGGATTTTGTAGCTTTTGGCTTCCAAACTTTCCAAACTTAGGCCTAAACTTTTTTTGCTTTCTGCTGTACTTTTACTTCCTCTTTGGGCTTCTAGGCATATCTCTCTCTCTATATATATCTCTCTATATCTAAACTCTGTTCAGAACTGATGGATAAGGGGTAGAGAGGGCTGCTGTTAATTCCTTTCTCTCAGGAGAAACACATTTTCTGTCCAATTCACATGATGTGCTTCCTCTGCTCCTTGGAGTTAATGCCGTAGGTTACTTGCATGCAGATTTCCAGAACTTGCTTGTGAAAGGCTGCATCTCACCTGGACAGGAAAAAGTCAGGGACCATACTGTGAAATAAATCATAAATGGCCGTGGTATTCTTTTTTATACTGTATGTGCAGGCAGGTTTCAAAGGAGAGCAAATGGGCCTGAGAATAGTTCATATGACCAAAAAAGCATGTGTGAAACTTTTCCTCCTTAAGGCAGTATCTTAGCAAAACCGATCTAAAAGACCAAAAATTATTGGTAAGATTTTGGATAGAAATTGTGTGCTGTATACAGTAAGCTACACAAGCCTAGTGCCTTTAGATGTCAAAATGTGCTCATCTCGGTTTTATATACTTGTCTGCATTCTAGTATTATATAGTATGCTATGTAATATTCATACATATATGTTTTTATATATAAACCTTACACAATAAAATACATGCATATGTATGTATAAATTTGCTTTTAGACAGGTTAGAGGGAGAGATGAGAAATAAAGCAAACAGAACACAGAACAGTCGTATATAGAAAGAGGAGTCACTTGTAAATAAACAGGAGGCTGGGAGACAGCCCCAAGCATCCAGGTGAACGCTACAGGTCTGCCAGCCAGAAAATCTTGGGGGGATCTCTCAAGCTCTGCATGTGAGAAGATTTGTGTTGTAGTGAAACTCGGAGCTTTCAGAGCCAGGAAGATGAAACAAAAGCTGTGGTGGCAGAGCAGAAAACAGAGTGTTTCAATGGTAAATCACATTTGGGTCCTTGGAGTCTGAGAAAACAATAATTAACAAAGATCATCACTGTATTTATACTGTTAAAGTAATATTTCTTGAAGTCTCTGAGAATATTTTGTATTTGAACAATTCCCTGAGATGTTTAGCCTGAAAATGAAAGAAAAACAGTTTAGCGTGAAATATAGACTTCTGTGTTGAATGCGACCCAGGATTCTACTGATAGTGTCAGACTGGTAAGCACCTCCTGTTCACTGCTGATTTAAAAGCGTTTGTCACACTTAACGCCAGTAAAATGTACCTAGAGAGCCTGTTATCTATGAGCCTGTCTTCAGCACTTGTTCTGACACTATGCTTGGAAGATGCAATGATAGCAATCATGCAGTTCATCATATTTATGAGACATCTTTGGCACTGAATATTACCTGTAAATTCTACTATCAGGGGAAAGCACACTGAGCAACAACTAAAGAGCAAACACCATAAAATGCTAAAATCTTCTAGGGACAGAGTGCGATCGCATCATTCCTGGAGTGCAGGCATGTAAAGTAGCTCCCACCTGGAAAACAACGATAACCTTGAACTGGACAATATACTGGAAAAGGGTTATAGAAAATATCAGTGGGAGCCAAGTGCAAGAAAGCTGGGCTGAGCAAACAACATTCAGGCAGTCTTGAAAGTGTTGGTTTTAATTTTGTGGTTTCTATGTGGTGGCATGAGGGGCCTAACCTTCTGTACAAATGAAAACAGCTTCTTAGGGATTTAAGTTCAGTTGAGAGAGCAGCTCTCCTAGATGAGACCGTGCCAAGTGCCAGTATGTGAGACTCAGTTTGCATTTTTGTTATGAATAGTTAGCTTCCGTGGATGTTTTCTGCAGTTAATTACATTCATGTTTTGTTCACCTCACTTACAGTAATTATTTATTGCTGAAAAGCTGTTAATGAATTTATACATTTAATGGATAGTAACAATTAGAGATAGCGATCAAGATCAGAAGGTATTTAAGCAGCGAGGCTTTTCAGTGTTTGAACTCTGCTTCCTTTGCTTTTTGCTACCATTTTGTTGCATAATATGATTAACACCTTGACTCACTTGCATGCTTTTCCAAAGCACATGAAGAAAGAGAGATAATGTGAAAGGCAGCACAAACGAAGGGAGAAGAAAGCTAGGATCACAGGACCTATGTTGGAAGGCATCTCCACTGTTATCATATTGAGTCAATGCTATTGCAGAGATAGCGCCTAGTGTCTCTTCAGAAGTGCACCAGGATCCAGCCTAAAATTTGTTAGGTTTTTTGTGTTGACTTTTCTTGTAGAAGAGACTTCTGGAACTACACCCTGTTTTAATGATTAAAAACTTTGTCATATCTGAATAAATTGCTCAGTTTACATTCATGGCCAGTTTATAGGCATTTGTTTCTGTGAAAATGGTCATCTTTTTCATCATCTTCTAATGCATTTTGCCAACCTATTAGTCTATATGGCTCAACACACATAGCTCATACTGTATTTATTTGTTGCTTATCCATGCTTAAATTACCACTTTACACATTTATGTACTGGTACCACAGCATATATACCTAACCTAGGTACGTGGTACCTAATCACACACTATTTCCCTCATAGTATCCTGTCACATTAATTGTATGAGAAAGATTGAATTCAGTGGCTTCAGAGAAAATTAGGTATTATCTAATTTTTGAGTGCTTTACTTTGGAAACCAAATAACCAGAAAATAAAGAGACTTTTAATATATATGATTTATTGGAGTTCTTTGTGGTATCAAAGAAGCTTAGAATAAATTTGGGTTGATACTATATTTGTTATGCACCATTACTATAAAATATGGGCATGCATTAGTTATAAAAGTTGAGGTATTTTTATTTTCAAATCCATATGCTCTGAAGGTGATGATCCAACCTTCTTAATGTAAAAGTATTCATTTTAATGAGCCAAGAACAAGGTGAAAATGGAATCGTTATACACACTTTTTGAAAGCAGAAAATCAATGAACTTGTGACAGCAGTATTCAAAATAATATCATAGCAATTTGCCTGTGCATTATTGCCAGTTTGTTTTACTTTTCTAGTCCCAATGTGCTCATTAATTTATTTTCTCTTTGCAGTATTCTCTCTTGGACTGATACAATAATCTTGCGCTCTGAGAGAAAAAATACAGGTGACAACGTTACATTTTTAAAGGCAAAAAGTCTTTGCAAGGTAAGTACGTTTTTGCTATGCTCTTGTAGGAGTTAACAGAGGCATATTTACCAATGTGTTGCAGATCTGTGCTGTCACGGACAGAGCCCTGTAGATGCCTCTTTAATGATCTACCATAAGATGTATGCGTGTTGTCCTCTAAACAAGTTAGCTCTTTTTTATTTCCTTTGCCCCTAAACAGTGCTAATTTTCATCCCGCACCAGTTTCTGAAACTTTAAGGGTCTTATGCAATTTAGTGATGTCTGTTACTTTACTTACAGCCTCTTGTAATTTGGTATTGTCATCAGATTTGATGAATATGAAAAGTATGGTATTAGTGTGTATTATTTATTTATGAATAAATAAATATGAAGTTATTTATGGAGTTATCATACAGTTTTGTTCCCTAAAAAGCAGCTCTGGAAGCATCCTTAACTTTTCAGCTTGAAAATTATGACTGTTTTTTGTCTGTGGGCTATTAACCTTGGTTGTATATCTTCCCTATATTTTATCCAAATTTCTTTTCAAATGAATCTCACATATCATTTTATACTGCTGTTAATACTGCTGTGTGCCTAGGAGCTCAGACGCTTTAATAAAACATACCTGTACTTGGCCTATTTCTTTCTTCTTATACTGGCATTCATTAAAAACAACTCCACTGAACTCTGTAGTGTTACTCCTGCTCTAAAACAAGAAAGCAAATTAGGCCAATACGTTTGCTGCATCCCTTCACATACTTTTCATTTTCAGAGCGCTGTGCAAATATAATCAAGTAATTTAAATAAATATGGGAATGCTTATGAAAGATGACTAGATGTGTGAAAATATCTTTTTTGTATTTTTTTTAGACAAAGACAGGATTTTGTATAAGATTTCTCACGCACCCAGATTTTGAACAGGTTTGGAGACACACTGGAGTGGCATTTTCTGTAACGTGATTATGTGTCCTTTAGGAAGCTTGGGCTCTAGTGAGAAATCCAGGGGAGTGTTGCAGCTAGAAATCGATAGCCAAGGCAACGCTTCAGATCTGCAGAGCTGAAATGTTGAATTTTTGCACCTAGCAAACTGGGAAACATGTATGTCAACAGTAGAGATTTCTGTTAACATCAGTATTATTGCTCTCTGCAACTGCGAATTAAGAACTGAGTAGATTTATGATATCATGATAGCAATACAACTTAAACTATTGAAGATTAAGAGGGAGATGGCCTGAAATAGGAGTAAGCATTCAGTTTAGCAAATGCTCTGAAACTTGGCTACATCATATCTGAAAACCTGAAGAAAAAATAACATCAAAAGCTGACAAACATCTTGGCATAGAGATGAGTAAGTTTTAGCAGGAAGTATTGTGGCCCAGTCTGTCCGCGCTCAGAATAAAACTGTTGTCTCCCCTTGATTGCAGAGGCGTGGTGTGCATCAGACACAGCAACGGTTGTGAAAATGCCAGAGTACCATATAGGTAGTTCATTGTGGAAGTGCTTAATCATTTAGCTGCATTAGAGAAGAGGGTTAGATAACCAAAAGCTAATTGGAGGGTAGCCATTCAGCCTTATATAAACTGCATGTGGACAGACGCAGCTTTTGCAGGTGCGAGAAATCACCGAGGAAATTTAGCTTTTGCTAGGGAGGTAGCTGGTGACTCACCTTCTAAATTGGTGGAGATGAGGGAAGCTTTCCAAAAGGAATGAGGAATGGCTCAAGCTATTCCTATATTTCATCAGGAATTTAGGAATGAGCCCTGTGAGGCAGAAAATATCCCCAAACCCCCCATATTTGCTGCGTGAAAAGATTTTTTTGAAGTGGAAATGGATTTTTTTTCCCATTTAAATGAGATTAATGTCAAAAAGTATATGACAGTTTGAGTTTTGTGTGGCTTTCAAGTAGCTATTTTGCAGCCATCTCCAGAATGTCAGCTTTAGAAAGCTACAGATGAAAAATGAAAATTGCCATGTACAATTCTTTGGGATAAAAAACAGATACTGCCTTAACTGTACTACTCTATCAGTTTAAGAAAGCAAAATAGGGACCTGGGCTAATGAGAGCTAGCAGAGCATTTCTGAAATGTTTACAGAAGTTTCCTTCCAAAAAATTTTCACCATCTGATGTCCAGTGTAAGCGGTAACAGTGACTTCTGGAGAAGATGCTAGTGCTTGTCCTTTGATTGAAACACTAATAAGCTTTGTGATTAAGACCCTCGGCATGTAACAGGGGTTGGCTCATCTTTTCCTGGTGTTCCTCTGCACCATTTGTTTATTAACACAGTTACTTTGCTGCAGAATATGGGGCTTGGACCCTAAGTGTGCTGGATACCTGGTTCTCACTGAGTCTGGGACAGATCGGTGACCAAATAACTTTTGGAGTTTGAGTCCAAAAACCTGTTACTGGCAATCAACAAAGTGCTGCCAGTGCTGGGTGGAAATGTAGGCTAATGTTGGGTTGTTACCAGGCCTGGAATACTGGTGGCATTCCCAAGCATCCCTGGGGGAAGTAAAACTCAGTGTTTGGGAAACACTGTGCATTGCTGCTTAGTCTTGTCACTGCATCTATAAATGAATCTTGATAATGACCTTTTGAGACTGTGCGTTTTAGGAAAGGTTTTGAGGTTGGTTTGTCATTTATTAATATTCTACCCTTCAGCAGAAATTATGACAGATGGAAAAGCAGTTGCAACAGAACTTGCCCTTGTATTTAAACATCACGAATGTATGCTATAATCTCTATAATACAGGCTGTATTCGGAGACCTATTAGGGTTTGATTTATGAATTAGAAGTTAGAAAATAATTCATTTCAACAACATTCAGTTTATAGACCTGGATGGTTCATTATAGTGAACACTGTTGCGTTCATTATGCATCACAGAGGAACATCATTTATTTAGGACAGGTGTTTTTTTAACCAACTCACATACTAAAATATTTTACTAACCTCTAAAATGCCTTGAAACTGGAGATGTAGTCAGATTTATTTCTGAAGAAGAAAGTAACCAAGTTAAGTTCAAATTAGTTCAGTGTGCTGAGTAAACACATAAATCTGTATAAAATCTGAGTACAAATACTGCCTAGAAGGTGATCCCAGACGCTTTATTAGGGGCAGCTCTAGGTAAGTATGGGGGAGTCAAAGTACATAAAAACGTCTCATTAAGTATCTTGATGAATTTGAGCCGACCAAAGGACTTCACTGTTGTCCCCCTATTTCCTAGCATTGTTTTCTGTGGCAGAAATAGACTTTACTACTTATGCCCATGAGAGGAAAACTCAGGTCAGAGAGTAAGTGACTGATGGATAGGTCTTGGCATCCCTTTTTCAAATAATTTCTAAATTGGAAAAAAATTGCTAATGTTTCACAGAGGGACAAAGAATGTTGATCCCTGAACTGTTTGCAGACCAAAAATTCAGAAAAAGAAGTTTCATTTTGGGGCAACTGAGACTTTTTATTTGAAGATTTCAAAATGTTTCATGTTGATTTCGACCACGTAACTTGTATGTAACAATAATAATGAAAAAACCTGTCCCAAAATGTCAAGAGAGAAGATAATTTCAAACCAGAGAGGAAAATTTTTTCATTTCCAAATGCCTAAATGGAAAATACAGAGTGGATGAATGGAAACTATTGTTTTCTTGCAAATTCTTTTTTTTTTTGGCAGACTTGGCTTCTTTTTTGATAAAAATTATTTTAACTGAGAATTTCCTAGGCTGACTGTACTGACAAGCATCGAACTTCCTCAGCGAGCTGCATGGTGCCTGTGTTGGTGTGGTCTCGAGAGCCGGCTGAATGCCTGGCAGGAAGGTTGGTGGCAGGAGGATGCTCAGATGTGCTGTTCCCCGGTGGTGTAACAGCCTGTCTGACGTGCCCATGAAGATACAAGTTTGAAGAGGATTTGAGAATCTAGATTAGGGACCGGGTAATTCTTCTGCTGAACACTGAATCTGAGCTTTAGGGAACACTTGGAACTTTGGGGGAAATTTGAAGATATGGTCATGCTGCAGGCTCAAAATATGTGCAGGGATTATTGGGGAGTTGGTTGCAACAATCCCCTGCACTCCTGTGAGAAGTGGAGAGCAGGCATAATTTCTGATGCATGCACAATGTCATTCATTATTTTTTTCCATTTCTTCTCTGTTCATCAATTGCACATTAAATGTTCTACTTACGAGTCAATGCAGAGCGAACATGTTAAAGCTAAAAAGCATGCCAAAAGTTTTTTTTTTTTGTTTTAGAAGCTTGATCCATTACAGCAATAAATCTTCACTGCTTTCTGAGCTATGAATTCTCCTGCATTATGGCCTGAATAATACTCATCATAGTGGGCTTGACTCAAATCCCTTATATCGGTATAAAGTAAGAATTATTCTATGAACTTGAACAAGAGGGGAATTGGGTTTGGTTGTGTGGTTTGTTTTTTCTTTCCTCAGAAGTAATACAGATTAATTTAACAGCTTTTATATCTTCAGAGTCTTGTTAATGTTGCTCCACAATGATGGAGGGCAAGTGTATTATTATTATTATTATTTTATCATTATTATTATTATTATTATTAATATTATTATCTGTTATTAGTGCTATCTTCTTTGATATTAGAGCTATCTTCTTTTTTCATAAAGTTTTGCCTAATAAAACAAGATGTGAGGTTTGCAAAAGGGACTGTGATTTTTTGTCTGTTTTTATTACAGAATAATTAAGGATCAAGTTTTCATTTTCTTGTTAGAAGAAATCAGTTTATAATAAAGGCAGAAGTTGCTAAAAATGTGTGTCTGAGAAAGCCAGCAACTGTTATCCACGTGGGCCAGTAAACATGAGAAAACACCCTGGCCTCTTGTTATGTCATTGAAAAATACAATACAGGTCACTATACATCTTTTAAACAGGCATAGTTTTACTGGATTTAGGTTCTCTTTTTAATTATTGAACAGTACTCTTATGTCCTGTAGCTATGGGAGCAGAGGTGGGCAACCTCCCCTACTTTTATGCCACGTGTATACAGTGTTCCTTTTTCTTTTTTGCCTGTTTGAAGCTCTAGAGAGGGCAGATTGTAACTTTATTCTTATGTGAGATGGAGATAGAAACGATAAGTGAAAATAGAAATCTCTCTCTCCCGGTGCGCTGGGGAGTGCCAGAAGCAGCCTGGTGCTCTCTCTGGAGCAGGCTTTCTCTGAGTGCTCCTTTGGACATCATCCAGACTGCTGCTTTTGGGGCAGATTTCAGTTAGCACAAGGCAACCCCAAGTGGTCAAACAATAAAATCTGCCTGAGCTCATTCTTTTTGTTTGCACCGTTAATGCTCCTGTGCAGCCAATTTCTTACCTTTCTCTTAGTGCAAAGAGATTTGATTTCTCCTTGTTCCTACTATCTGAAGTGAAACAAATCACCTAGCCCATCCCCACCCGGCTTTCATGGGCTGCGTTTGTCATTACTGCTTCCATGCCTTTTGTCTGGCTGCTTTGGAAAGAAACTTTAAATCATTCTGTTTCAGAGGCAGGAATGTCAAAGCTGCATTTTTGCCTGCTCTATGGACTTTGTGTGATTTCCTGTGTCAGAGTCTGATGGTTGCAACTTCACCTGTCATCTGCTTGGTGAGCTGCACGGAGGGAGGGATGCTCTGTCTTACCACTTTTTCTTTGTCTCAGACCCTCATGGATCAAGTGAAAAAGAGACATCTTATTTCTGTGATCCTTGATGTTCTTGAATATCAATGAGCTGGAAAGATTAAAGCAAATTATAGCACTCACTCTGGCACAACTGTGTTGTGGATAAGGAGCACGTCCTTGGAGCCGCATTGCCCCAAGAGCTGACAGAGATCAGACCATGACCACAAAAATGCCAGCGTGGTCTTTGATTCCCTTCTTGTACCGCAGCATGAGCCATCAGCTGGTGTTTTACTGAGTACAGATTGCTTCCCCTCACCGTGGCCTCGCTGTCCCATTTATAAGCCTGGCGCAAACTTCATAGTTGCCTGTGAGTCTGAGCTGAATGCAGGATGAAGGCTTAATAACCCCGCTGAACCCTTTGGTTCTTCTGGTTCACCAATGTAAGAAAAAAAAAGGTGATCTTAAACATCCTATTCCTGTATAAACACACAGCTGAGTTGCAGCCTCTTCATCTCTCATGTAAAACAGGCTATATAAGTGTCATGGAGGGAAACAGTCACTTTAACCATAAAGATCTGAAAGATGGATGGCATTAAAAATATCAGTGGTAGGAGATGCTGTGCAATAGTGTAGGCTTTTAAAAGTTGGAACAACTTGTACAGCTGGGGCTAAGTGCAAAGAGGCTAAGTTTCAAGGTTTTAAAATTTTGCTGCGAGGACTGAACACGGACCTAGCAATGCCAGTGAAAAATAAAGTGATTTTTTTCACTGAGGAAAGCACAAAGTGCTTCCTAGCAGCTCGGCCTATGGGTGTGTGTACTAAGTTCTCTCTA
The DNA here is from genome assembly GCF_000699145.1 of Aptenodytes forsteri. Classification (NCBI taxonomy): domain Eukaryota; kingdom Metazoa; phylum Chordata; class Aves; order Sphenisciformes; family Spheniscidae; genus Aptenodytes; species Aptenodytes forsteri. The sequence continues at coordinate 21,417,909 of NW_008795129.1, forward strand.
GACACAGCAAATTTGCCATTACTTGAGTGGTTAAGTGTTCAGGAGCAGCCTGTGTCTCAGGCTGCAGCACGGGGAAGAACCCATGCATGGGAAAATGAGGGAGACAGGGTTAGGTTCCATTAATGACCTGGTTATTAAGGAAATTGAAGCTAATCCACCATATTGGATTTGCCCAGTCTTTGTTGTCTGTTATTTAATCCTCGCAGAATAGTGCACTCATCCACTTCTTCCCTGTAAAAAAAAAAAAAAAAATTCCACTTTTTTTTGCATAATTTGTTCTAGAAATCTAACTTAAGTCTAAAAAATGAGGTGATGAAAAAGCATGCAAGGATACAGAGAAGAGGCCTTTTTTTCCCTTATGTCTGTGATCAAAGCAACACAGTCAGTATATCTGCTATAAAATTCTCCCCAAAGCAGTTGAGACCACTTTCTTTCCCATTGCAGATGTCAAGGATATTTGTTTCCAGTGAGTCCGATCTATATTTTTTATGAGAGTGGAGTAATTGATTTTAATTAACCTCTGCTCTATTTGGAGCATTAATTAGCTCATAAGCTATTTTCCAATGAATCCATCCTTTTCTAAATGTCTTATGTCATCAATAACAAGGAAATTGCTTGTTTTCAAATTATTAATCTAATTTCTTATAACTTACCTTTCTTATAACTAAGAATCTTTATTCTCCTGTCTGCATAGACTGAAACATACTCAAATGAAGGTCTGCTTTGGCTCTTTTAAAATTATTTTTAAATGCCTAGTGGCCATATTTAAAAATCCATAAGATAAAAATATGTTATAAAAATGCCTTATATGATGTCTCTGGTGGCACCACTAACATATAGCTTACAGAAAAGCTTTGAGCTAACAAGGTCATTTCTCAATGCAGTGTTTTGAAAGGTTTTAAAAAGGCTGCAAGACTATTGTTAACTCTCTTTTTAAGAAAAAAAATCCACTACACTTGAATATTTTCAGGATTATTTGCAGAGAGATTTTTTTCAGATGGTTTCTGTTGGTATTCACAAGATTAGATATTCATTACTCCTGACTGGGTGGTTCTGTCACAGCTCTTTCCTCAGCAGAATCTGTATCCTTACAGAGAAAAGTGGGGAGCATTGTATTTTCAGTAGATGTTCTTGAAAGCCCTCTCTATTAAAAAATGAAGTTAACATTTGCTACTGGTTAAGCAATAAACAGTTTGCATGAAAGGGATTAGGTCAAAATTCCTGAAGGAGAAAGTTTCAAAGGTTTAAACTGATTAATGCTTGAATTTAGTCCCCAGAGCTGTGTAAATGTGACCTGCAAGCATAACTGAGCATCAATGATTGTTGCAAGATTTGACAGGAGTGTGATTTTTCAATGCTTAGCACAAGTGTGATGCTCTTTTTAGTTGATGGCATTCTTCGGGTTGCATTTTCCACAACTGTGTCATTCCTCCCTTATTGTATTTTATTTTCTCTTGGGAGGAAGGAGACTCAAGTCTTTAATTATCAGCTGATGGGGTAGCTCACCTATGAAAGTCTCTGTATTGCCATAGTCCTGACTGGGGAGATAATCTTGCTCCTATACAGGCATCAGTGTATTTTTCACGCAGTTCACTGCAAACGAGAACGGACCTGTTTTTACTGATAGAGGATAATTCTACCAAACGAGATTTCATTTACTCCTGGATTTCACCACTATGATTTTGGGCTCAAAGGAATTACCAGTTACAAATCCACTTTAAAACAGAAATGTCAAATACGCAGAAAACTGTTTCTTCACTTTTGTGTCCACCAGGGTGTGATCTGATGCCTTTTTATATCAAAGATCACGGTCTAAACCCAGATGTCAGAGGTCTCTTTGGCTGAGTGTCATCTTACGTGAACAAAATTTGCCTTCTGACAGAGAGGTATTTGGCCTACCTTGATCTATCAGTATCCAGTAGATAATGACAAGGACTTTGAGAAGACAGTTCTCCCTATTCTAGAAAAGACTGTCGACACTAGTGGGCTGTAATGTCCTCCAAGGGTGTCCATCTCTCTTAACTGATAAAAGACAGACTTTAGACAGTGAGCCTGGACTGAGAGCCTCCCTTACAGATGACTAAAATTAATGGAAATCCTATTTTAGGAGGCCCAGACTGCAGTTCAGGAGCTCTCTGCTAAGTGATGTGCCCCTTTTCTCTATGGATTGACAATTTAATGGGTTCACGAGTGTCCCGACGTAAGCAGGCAGGCACTGGTCATGCTGCTCTGGGTCATGCTGGGGGTCCATGTGGTGCTGATGTCTGAACAGCTCTAGCCTGGCTCTAAGCAATCCTGACATACTGATGCAATTGGACCTTTTATAATAGACATCTTTATTCTGAAAACCCAGCTGACGGGGTAAGGAGGAGGACGGGAGGGATCATTGATACTTGCCCTATGTAAAATAGCATTATGGTTAAAGAACTTGTCAAAGCAATGCCTGACCTTCCTCGGCAGGGGACAGAGTCAAACCCACACTAATTTTCCAGGAGCGTGTGCTAACCATGTGGCTTCTGCTTATATCGGCTTTCTTCTGCATTCCGTTTTCCATTGACTACCAAAAAAACCCAAAGCAATTTGTATTTGAGATTATTAAAGAACAGTAGCAAACATTCAATACACAGAGTCTTTCCATTGAACCAAAAAAACCCAAAGCAATTTGTATTTGAGATTATTAAAGAACAGTAGCAAACATTCAATACACAGAGTCTGAGGCAACATAGAGGATTGACATGAACTTTTTTGAAAGGTGAAGCTGTAATCATTATATTCCCTGCATTCAATTTATACTATTGCCAGTAGCAATCTGAATTCTGTTAATTGGTAGTAATTTTATGTTCCTCTGTGAATTTTGCTGGTGGTAATTTTCTTACTGGATTGTGATAATCTAAAGACTGTACTTGTGTGTGGGAAAAAATTCTTTTTAAAAGTTGCACTACCACATAATCTTACTTAGTTTGGAGGTATTGTTAATTGGTTTATTTTAAAGTAGTGCTTTTCAACATATTTCAATTAACATACTAACATTTTCAACTACTTTTCCTCCTCCTTGTTTTATTTCATCTCTTTATGATCACTCGATTTCAGTGACTTGTTTCTCATGTTTCATGGGTCCATAATCATATCATGCAGCCCACCTTTTTTCTCACCTCGCTCTCTATTATCTCAGAACTAATTTTATTCTTCTTCTCTTAGTGATTCAAAGTATGAGGCTTCAACAGATTTAAAAAAAAAGGGGCGGGGGGAGGTGACCTAAAAGAAAACGGTACTTCCACAGGCAATTGCAGAGGAAGGTTTGGAGTATCTTTCAAATTTGCTTTTGCAATTTTTTAAAGGTTAAAGTTAAAGAAGCACTGGGCTAAACATCACGCAAAAGCTCATAAGGCTTTGCTATTCACGTGAATATAGTTTTGAGTCTACTCACTGTAATGCTGCCAGTTTGTTCACTTCCTAATGCACCTGTGAATCCCAGCCGATTAGGCTGAAGGCATCATCACCATGACGTGTGGTACCCAGGCATTCAAATCCCAGACAGAACTGCCATTTTTCAGCAGTTGTTATAATAAGCAGAGACTTGGAAGCAAATTTTTCCAACTCCCTGAAGTTTGAACATCAGCATCCTTTCCCCTCTTCCCTTTAGCATCTGAAATGGGAAGTTTAATATTTGAGGCTCTTCACTTCTGGTGGCTGTGCTGTGGTTCCTAAGGGAAAGCTACATGTTCAGTGGCACTTTTCCGCCAGATTCTGAAGAATAAATTATGGCTGTCAGCATTTGGGGACTGAGGCATTTTTGATTCATTGCAGGATGACAGAGAAGCTGTTACCTGTGTCTGAGTCATTTCACAGCTCAGTGAGGTCACAAGTAGCTATCCTGAACGTTGTTATTCAAATCACACCACAGAGCACTAGATTAGATGCCAAGGATGCCTATTAAGGAAACAGTGAGATACCTTCACAATCAGAAGCTCAGGCTAAGCTGTAACACAAGGTGTGAGAGAGCACAAGGAAAATTGCACAAATAGCCAGTTACAGCCAGTATGGGTCTCTTCCCTGTTAATCTGAAAGGACTAAACTCATTGCAAATTAAAGATTAAATGCATTTCGTTTGTGGTGACATAAGTTCAATGAGCAGAAATAATGAAAGTTTCATCAAACACTGTTTCTCTCTGTAGAAAAGAGCTTAATCTGTAATGAAATGTTGCCAGAATATCCAGTAGGACGGTCCAGCAGTTCAGTAACTAATGCTGAAGTCCAGAAGCAAAAGTACTTTATTTTCTCTCTGTCCCTGGGGGGATAAGGTACATGATTTGTTCTTTTCATTTCTACAGATCATCAGTTGTATATGCAATTAGATGTCCTTGTCTGCTTGTGTCTGATCTTGAGTAAAATTTGTGTAAGTTTCACTGTTGTTTACAATGAATTTAAAATAGACACTAAAGCCCAGCAAAATCTTTGGGTTTTAAAGCACTTTAGCTGCTTTCTCTGGAAATGGAAGGATTGAATTCTGTCATTTGGTATAATCTTTTTCAGCTATTTTGGAGTTTTTTGATACAATACTATTGTCTGTTTTTCTCACAGTGTAGTAAATCATGGGTGGCCCTGAAGTCATGCTTTTGTTACAAAGAAGTAAACACTTTTCTGTAGGAATAATTCAAAACAAAATATATAGTTTTGTTGACTGACTCAGTGAATTTTGAGTAGATGCAGTGGGCTGGGTATATATATATAAAAGATGTTGATAATGGGTGATCGCTGCATGCAGAACTGAAGCTGATTTAGAGATAGAAGAGAGACACTACTAATAAAGAATATTGAAACTAGAAACAGATCCATGTTGTAGTTTAAAGTCTTTTGACATTTACGCTGTTCATCATCATGGTGACTATGTTTTCAAATAAATTGTATCTGAATTAGGGGTGTAGGTTATATTAAAACAATTCAAAGTGAAAGGAACAATACACTTCTAGTAGCATCACACCCACGTTGTGAATGCATCGGTCTTGGAGGAGCAGCAACTTTTCGAAATCTGATGCAAAGACAGTTCATACCTCTGAGGTTCATCTCAGGTTCTCTGCATATTCAGCTCTAATTTCAGTTTGGTGTGGTTGTTTTTTTTTGTTTGTTTGTTTGTTTTAATTTATATAAGCTAGAAGCAGTTTTTACATGAAATCTAAATTCTTCATCTCACTGAGTGGTTCTACCAGCCAAAGCTCTAATAATGTTTATGCCCTAACCCACCTCTAAGAAGGTCTGAACTAAGAAAATGTGGCAAACAGCTGTGCAAGTTTAATTGGTTGCAACTACATGTTTGCCTTCAGATTCATTTGTGGACTCAGACAGATGTACTATATCTGCATGTGAAATAAAGTTTAAGAAATTAACTTCAAGAGCAAGCTGTAGGGTCAGGAGAGAGAAAATTAATTGATATGGGCCAATTGAGTTGGAAGAACTTAAAGACCTGGAGAAGAAACACTGATTCATGTTTCAGCCTGAATAAAGCCCATTTTCTTGGGATAAAAATGTTTTCTCATGAACTTCATAAGAGCGGACAAACCAGAATGCCCACAGCTCAATACTGAAATGGTACAGTTCATGCTATAAAGTGGGAGAAGGGGGAGATGATGATGCTTATAGGCAGGTAATGACCAATACAGAAAATATAAGGAAAGCACAAATAGAAGGTTAAAGAGCTTTTCAGATGGAAGTGTAATACTTCAGCTGGAAAAATAGTATTAACGCATTGCCTTTGTTTAGGCTTTAAGGAAAGGTAAAATCATATGAAATCTAAGTTTAATAACAAGTCTAACTACTAATTAGAGCAACTGTGAAAATCTCAGTTGGGAGAGCAGAAGGAAACAAAAACATGACTAGCTAATGAAACGTAACAGCGAAGCTGAAATGCAAGAAGGTGTCCCAGATGGAGCATTGTTTCTTTCCCTGCTCGTTGCATCTGGTGCTGCAGACACACATCAAGATAAAATGTAGTGAATTAAAGTCGAGCATTTGTCTGGCAGTCGGCACGATCTGATTGCAAAGACTGATTAGGGATTAAATCCTTCTGACAACTGAACCACTTAGTAACAGAAGTTTCATAAGGTAGAAGGCTCAAGGCAATTGGACTGCGGAACAATTAGTTTTTCTTTTGGTAGAAAAACAAAAATAAAAAAAGCACTGAAAAGCCCCAGTGTATTCATTGCAGGTAATTAATTTTTCTTTTCCTTATTTGAAAACTTACCTTTCTTGCAGAATTAAGCATTGACCTTAAAAATAAAGCATTTGGAGGCAGGGGAAGGAAGCAGGCGGGCAGACAAGGAGTGTGTTGAGTTCTAACTGGCTTCAAAACGCGTTGAAATTATTTCTGTGAGAAAAGTTTTGCCACTTCTTAGCACAGCAGTTATTGGAAGGAGCTCAGAGGTGGATTTTATAATAGTTGATACTTAGAAAAATATGACATCTACTGAACTCTGATGTACAGAGTGGAGAGAGAAACTGGAACCAGTCTGGAGCTGAAAAACTTCTTGATAGGACAGTTTGAGGTTCAGATTCATAGCTAGATCCTCTTTTTAGGCTTGAACTAAGTATGGTAATTCACAATAATTTCTCCTTTTTAAAGATTCCTTGATCTTCTCACCTTTCCTCTCAGGAAGTTATGCACAGAAACTCAGAAGAAATGGAAGGAAATTGCTTTTCAAATATGAAAGCATCAGTGATATTAGAAGTCATATATGTATTATTAGCAAATTTCTGAAAACAAACACTACAGTTTAAATCATGCTTGTTTGTCAGTGTGTTCTCAGTTTATTTTTCCCTTAGGTCCGATTAAGTCTGAGCTAATTAATCTGGATTTACGCCAGCATTACCAAAATAAAGTGGTTGTTTAGCATAACAAAGCTGGTAATTAGTATATTCTAGAGATAATGTTAGCATCAGCAGCAGTGAATACCTCTGTGGGATGTACAGCCAAATTGGGACTATCTGGAGACACCTCCGGTCAACAACATTATCTTGACTAGCTCTATTACCTTGAAGCTCTTCTGGTGGTAACTGCTTGAACATCCACAAGTTCTTCAGATCCCTAACGGCAGCAGCTTTTCTTGAACAAGCTTGGCCAGCTACAGATAATCAGCCGATTGTGCTTCTCGGCAGTCAGACTGGTATTGATTAGGTAGCCAAAAGTTTCCATCAAAACAGCCTGATTATCTCTGTCCCCAGTGAGCTCGCTTTCCTCCTCCGTTATTGCTCTGAGTGCCCCGGCAGCACTTGGCTCTGTTTTCAGCCTCCCTTCTGCACAGTCTGAATTGCAGCAGCAGCACAATGGGTCTATGCTGAAAGTAACACTTGGAGTCATGTGCTGAGGTCACGGTCTCACTAGTCATTTAAGAGATTAAAGACATATTTTCTAACTCATAGTGTCAAATGAAATGCAAGTCTAGAACAAGCCATGCTGGGTAACCATCCAGCTTGTTACCAATGGCCTGGCCAGACCTGCTCAATGCTGGTGGAACAAATAGATCGGCGTGCATTCAGCAGCCATTTCTTTGGGGCTGCTTTTTTTTTTTTTAAAGGTAACAATGCTGCCCACAGAAATTTGGAAACATTGACTTCCAGAGGTGAACTGCCCCAAAGGCACCTTAAGAGCTACAGTGAAGGGGTGAAGTGATGGACGCCTTCTAGATCCTCTGCAGCCAAGTCCTTACTCTTCAGCAGCTTCAAAGTGTCTTGACGGCATTCAGTTAGGGCAGGGTCAGTAGACATGAAGTAGAGAGGGTAGATGTTTTCCGGGCAGTGGAGCTGGGATAAGCAGGTGGTATCTGCATGTGTATATTCCTTCAGATTCTACTCATGTCTCAAAGAACAGTTAAGAACCCAAACATTAATTATTGAACACAGATTAACGTTTCCTTTGAATAAACAACTTAAACCAAGTCATCCAGGAAGTATCAGCTGGCAGTATCTCAGGGGGTTTTCTACAAGAGTTCTTGAGGGTCATATACCTACTGTCTACACGTAAGGAAAGCACAGGGGGTACAAATTTTGTGCTTGCCAACACTTTTAATTTTTTCTGGGTTCTCTGAATTGGCTGAGGTCTGACTTGGAGGTAATTTTACTTTCTTTCACTAGCTAGTATTTGAGTGTCTGGCTTTTTCAGTTTAGCATAATTTTTAGTTAGCAAATATATGACAAATTTCCTCCTGGACTGGCTGAAACTTGGCTTGACCTTGGTTAACCATTTGCTATTTCCCAAGACATAAAATATAATTTAATCATGAATTTTATAGTGACAATTGCCAAGAGGATCTCATGTAATTAATTATTTAGTAGCATAAAGGTTTTCTGTGCAAGTGAGAGAGATGATTTAAAAAACGTAGTTCCTCTGACCCCTGCATCAGATTAGAGTATTTGAGGGACTGACATAAGAAAACTCTTTTTTGCCACCTTCTTTCTTAGCAGACTAAGGATGCCATCGTCTTCATCTCTTGCTGTAAGATTTCTGGGGTCTCACATCTCACAGGGGAAATGAAAACTCTATTATAGTTTCCATGTTATAGCTGGATAGTGATAGATATTAGGAAAATTTTCTAAGAGTAAGGCAAGTAAAATTCTGCAATAGATTGCCCAGGGAAGTTGTGGAGTTTCTGTTAGCTGAGAGGTCTAAGGACAATTTAGACAAACATAGGCAAATTCTTTGTTCAGTTCAAGTGATCTGGCATTACACATAATTCCCAAATCCGAAACACTGTGTGGCAACATCATCAGTTGGCATAAATCCGAGGACTCCATTATGTCCTCAAAATTTCAGACATGCCTGTTCTTAAAATTACTTTAACTGTCTACTCATTGCAGTTATTTTCACATCCCTTAGTCCATCTACAAATCTCATGTTTTACAGTCTATAGGTATGGAGAAAGGCAATACAAAGTTTCTGTAATTCATGAATGTGAAGTTAAGCTGGAAAATAAGCAAAATGACATTGTGGAAATTGTCATTTTGAGAAAAACAGCATATTGTTGTCAGAGAACAAGTGTGAGAATCAGAAAACCTGCATCACAAAAGTTCCTTTGACTTGCTGCATGATGTTGGATAAATAATTTTAATGCTTTTATTCTGTTCCTACTCCCACTTTTTGTCTGTTTGTTTACAATGCTACCTGGGACTTTTTCTCTTCTTTGTCTCTACAGTGCTTTGCACAGCACAGTCTTAGCCTGTAGCTGGAATTCCCGAGTTTCACTGGAAATGATAAATATTAATTGCAGTGAGGACAATCTCTTGCCGTGCAAGTACGCAGTACCAAGCAAAAGGCATCCCATTAGGCTGAAGCACTGCTTAAGTTTAATGACAATATAAACTGTTAGATATCCCACGCCAAAAACCAATATTCTCCAAGCAATGTATTCAGTCAGGGAAACATTCACACAAAACAGTGTCCCTGCCATGGTTTTTGCATATGTGCTTCAGCAAATGACTTGCTAAAGCTGAACTTCATAGGGGAAAACTATTTTCTTGCAAGTTGAAAGTGTGAGTGTCAGTGCACTGAATAAGAGTGCCCGGCAATTTGAGGCACTGCAGTTTTCACTCTAACTACAGTATAGATCAAGGTCTCATCAGATAAAATGGAGAAAGGGAGAATCTGGCTGACTGTCCTTGGAAGTTTCTCACTAGTAAGGCCTATTAATCTCTAAAGGAGAACCATAGCACTAAAGATACCTAGGTAGGGTCTGGGCAAATAAAGAGAAAATGTACTGTAAAGAGTAATTTTTTACTGGAAGAGAGATGACCAGGACAGTTCCCATTCTCAGTGTGTAGTCTGTTCTTTTATATATTTCTGTAAATAAAAGGGATGTTTTTATCTATAATTTATATTTAACTATAGCACATAAGAAATATTTGTTTCTACTTTATATGTACTGCAAGAATAATGTGCTGTTTTTCACTACAGCTATTACATTATTGATATTTCTAGGGCAGATTGTGCCACCCAGCAAAATTTACTTATAACATACTCAAACTAACCCAATAACATCAAACAAAACCTCACAAATAAGCCAACAACATCAAACAGAACCTCACAAATAACCAAAAACACAACAGCTTTAAAGTTTCAGTCGACAGCAGAACTTGGTCATTTTCCAATTCTTCCTATAGGTAGGCTTGTGGACATGGCTTTAATATGAGTAAGTGCTGTAGATATGGGAAGAACTGTACTTTATAAAGGACAGGATGAGTGCACAGTATTGAATTCACTTTCAAAATATATACACATTGCAAAGTGTTTACAATTCTGCCTTTCAGTTTGATTGCAGAACTTTTACAGGGGAAAGTTCAGCTGGTTATGCTGGACCAGTAGCTGAATTCTGTTCTCTCAAGTTGGTATCAGTTTGTTTTTTTTCTGAATTTGTGGTATTATCAATTGTTACAGGTTTACCAATATAATTACCTGTAATAATAACGCAATGTAATAAAATAATAGTAGCCTCAGATCCTAGCTGAAAGACCCATTGAGCTGAGCTGACCCCAAAATGACAAACTGAAATTTCTATCATGGATTGTTCTACATGCTCTAGGTTGGCACTTAGCAATGTGTGATTACTGCCAATTTCTGCTGTGGGAAAAGTTCAATAGGTGCAGTTGTGTAAAGATTTACTTCATCTAGCACTGCATTTGTTAGTGTAAGAGTTAAAGACCCTGATCACAAGGGTCTTTAAGAAATCACAAATCTGAAGGAATTTTTTGTTCTTGAAATGTGAAATATCAACACCTTAAAAATATGTTATTGGTCCATTTTTCCATCTCTCTTGCCATTAGCACTGAAATAATGGGATAAATTTTTCTGATAATTTCTTTCAGTTTCTCAATTCTAAAAGTGAAACATTAATCTTAGTCTTAAGAACTGTTAGATTCCAAGATGTGATGCATTTTGGCTTTATTGGCCAGCAAACCAATAGACAATAGCACAATACACAATAGCATCTAAAATAGTGCCATTGTTGAACAGGCACTAAACGATGTGAACTAAAGTGCACAAGCAGATGGCGAGATGTTAGTGTGAAAAAACCCCATCCTCAGACCCGCTTAAAGGTTCATTTTCTCATGTAAAAAGCACCACTTGCAAAAGAGACACCTGATTTCCCAAGAAAGACCACTTTAAAATCACTGTTCATGAAAAAATAACTTTTTTTTTTTTCCACATGAAAGAGACAAAATTTTAAGGAAACTTTTGTGAATTCTGAGACAGTTGTGAATGCCCCAGGGAACAGACAATTGTGAATGCCCTGGGGAACGGAGCCCCAAAAGCGACACAGCAGTGAGCCAAATTCATGTTGTTCATATACTTGGAAATAGAGAAGCACCACTTAGTTCTGTGCCAGGGTTCAAGCTGCAATATAGGAATCTGGAAGCTTTGACACATATTTTAGCAGGCAAAATGAAGCAAAATGGTTTATCTTTCACAGACGCTCCGATTCGCAGCTCTACACTGTATTTCTGGCAGTGCAGTGAGTCACTTCTTCCCAGTTGTTGTATTCTTTAAGATGCTGATCCAGCCTGGTGTCATGAAGGGCAATACTAAATAGATTATATTTCCAGGAAAGTACATGCAAATATCGAGCATGTTAGCTGCATGCAAAAGCAAGGTGAAGACAACAACAAGCATTCCAGGTAATTAGAAACTGTGCAGTGGAGAGGGGATGAAGTGATCAGCAGATGGCATTTTTCTTATTACTTCTTTCAGACTGTGGTGCTGAGGTCAAAGTTTTGACCTCATGTTGGGTCCCCTTTGACTGTAAAGCCAAGTCTAAATGACAATCATTGCCAAGAAAATTCCATAACGGGCAGTATGGAAAAGACCAGGGAGTAAAGAAATACACTTTTCCAGTACCACTGCTCTTGTTCTTAGAGTTAATAACCTTGCTAAGAGCTAGTAAATGTAACAAAAATATTCTGTGGTAGATTCCTCCAGTGCCCCATGAATGTAGGTAGCTCCTATATTTTTAATCATGTCTCTTGGCATGCATAAAATGGAAACCTCTATCCTTGAAAAGGACAATAATTTAAACTGAATACTGGATGTTGCAAATGGAATTATTCATATCCATGTCTTTCTTACATTCCTAAAATAAATTAACACAATTAAGGTATTTGTTTTGGGGGGAAAAAAAAAAGCCAACAAAAACTAACCCATAATGCTTTCTTGAAGCAGTGACTTTATGTTGTGTGAAATTTACCAAGATATTCTCAGTCCAGTGAAACTCTTAACCCTTGTTAGTGTCAGTGAGATTTTATGATGATTGCTGAGTGACTTTTTCTGGCTTAGCTGTCTTAAAGCCTTTCTGCCAATATAGAGGTTTGAAACAAATACATTTAACTTTGCATTAAATGTGTTTCCTTCAGAATAATGCTTTCTCTGGTTAATCCTCCCTGCAAACATCCACCAAATTGGTAATGTATATGACATATTCCTATTTATTCTTAATAAATCCATAGTCAAGACCGGAGGCTACAAAAGAAGAAAAGAATGTTATTGTTAACTAGGAGAATATGTTTTGATATTGTGTGGGCTCATTTTTAGTCTATGCATTTTTGTGTAGACTAAAAACTACACAGATGTGTTATGGGCCAAACAGCTTAGGGCTAAAATGAGAATTACCCAATATCAAGCTGGGATAGGCCTTGTGAAGGGTATGGAAATATATTGGAATACTTTCTGAAATAAATAGGAAGTAAGGAGGAAGGAGTGGGGCTGCTGTGTGGCAGGGAAGGGTTGCACGTGGTTCTTAACAACTTGCCTCAGTGCTCAGCAAGGTTGGTGACTCTGTAAAGATAATGGCAATGAGCATATGGGCAAAGAGAAGACAGGTGGTGGGGATGAGGAAATCATCAGAGACTATCCTGGAAAAAACATGCCAAGAATTCACTGCAATCAGATTTGAGGTACTGTCCCCAAAATTACAACCTGCAATACTGAGGAAGATCCCAGCCCATTCTGGTTTCATAAATTTATAAATAGATATAATAGCAGATAAAATAAAACAGAGTAATGAAAAAATATAAACTACAGATGGATGAATGGCTTTTTGTTCAACATCTCACTGACCAACCCTCACTCACAAGAGGGGGAGAACCCTGTGTCTTGCACTGTGGTTTTTCAGTATTCATCTTGCTGGAATGTGTCTTTTCATCAGATTTCTGCTTCTGAATTATAATACTATTAATATACAGTTAACTATGTTTAAATATCTTGCTTGTAGAGGGAATAAAGTAAAAGTAGTTTCTTTTTATTATAAACTCATGAAATTCTGTCTGTGATGCTTTGTCTCATTTGCTGACAGTATCAATCACATCTTCATTTTATGTTTTTATGCAGCTATTTACAGTATCCCATCAAAAAAAATCAAGTGTCTGATCAAATGGGAGATCCAAAGGAAAGAAAGAATACAATATGGGATGTTGATTTAAAGGCAATTGAGACTATATGAACAAAATTGTATTACGTTGACTACCCTCAGTCCCAAGAAATTTATGTTTACTTGCAGAGAAGTGGGAGTTCTGGGTAATTTCCATCCTAATATTCTGAAAACAGAAGCGTGGAGCAGGACTCTGCTTTAAGAACAAGAAATATTTTATTACGCTTCTGTTTAGGAGTGCATATTGGAGCAGGAAGCTAAAAAAAATGAAATACATACATTATTAAAGAATTTGAGGGAGAAGTGATAAGGCCCAAACCAGTCATTTGATTTGAATTATACGGAAGACAAAGATTTGGAAACAGATTTGTAGAAGAAAACAGCTTAAATGTAGAAGTAAAATGGGAAAAAGAGAAAAAATGTAATGTAAGTCTACAAAAAGTGTATTGTTAGAATCATCTTATAATTTTCTTTTATATTAATGTTGATAATCCAAAAAAAGGAAATTGAAGAAATTGCAGTAAATTGAACTGTTCTTCACTGTAGTAGTTGATACAGTATCACTTGTGAAATTACATGGGTAGGATAGGACGTAGTACAAATTTTATAAAGTGGTAAGTAAATAAGTGGCTGTGAGGAACCAGCAACAGGCAATGTTGAAAGGGAAAGTACAGGACTAAAGATAAGATGATTAGTGTATTTCCTCAATAAATATTTTTAGGCTCCTGGCAAAAGAAATGAGAATAGGCTAATAAATTCCTTGTTAGCCTGTAATAGAAGATGAAAAGAGACAGGCAAAGAAAAATAAGTCCAGGTTACTAAGAGCAAATGCCATGAAGAATAACACAAACATGATGATACAGGTTGAGTTGCAAAGTAAGATACAACTACCAGGAAAGATTAAGAAATCACTTCAGGTGTGCTTTAATAGTAAAAAGATGACCAATGAAAATGTTGATCTAGTCAATGAAGAACAAAAGCTATCAGTCCATGACATCAAAAAGGGCGATATTTCAACACTCTTTCTGCATCAGTTAACTGCAAGCAATTAAGATAATTACATTTGAAAAGGTCTGGAGGATAAGAGTGTTTCAGGAGAAGAGAAATGCAAATACAGTTTCGGTCTTTAAAAATATAGCAAGAGGAGAAAAGAATGATAGATTCTAAGAAAATAAATTCCAAGAATATATGATAAACTTTAATTTCTATAACAGTCCAAAACAAACAATCACATACTCTTTGAGAAATACCTGGCAGGTAACCATTTGTGTCATAGGCTGTGTGAATTCTCCAAGAACAAACTATGTCAGCCAAACAAATGTATCTCTCTGGCAAGGTAACAGACATTATGAGCAGAGCAGAACCAGGAGACGTCACGAATTTTGACTTAAGGGTTTGTCAGTAATTTTTGACTTAAGAGTTTGTCAGTAATTTACATGACATTTTCCTAAGTACAGAAAATGTCTGCATGTTTACTGTAGGATGGATACAAAACAGGCTAAAAGACTTTTCCTGGGTAGGTTTTATTCATTGGGTCAGGGTCAAAATGTACCAAGTAGTGTTCTGCAGAAGTCAGATTTCAGTGTGTTCATTAATGATGTAAATGACGGAACAGATAGTGTGCTTACTGAACTTACAGGCATTGCAGAGGAATGTGGACGGACTAAGACTGTATTAGAGAACAGGATTAGAACTTAAAACCTTTATAGTCTGAAGAAATGGTCTGAATCAGCTAGGACAGAGTTCAGCAAGGACAGTCCTATGTACTACATACAAACAAGAATATCAACTGTGTAATTACAGAATGGGAACTACTGAGAGGGCATGGAGTAAGAACAAGTCACAGGCTGAACATGAGTTAATAACAACATATTTCTGCAAAAGGAGTCACGCATAATGGGGTGTAAAAGCAAGAGAATGGCCTGCAAGATCATAGGCTCTCCTTCCAACCTCTTAATCACAAACAAGATCCCACCTGTTCTGGTTTTGGCCACTGCAGTTTGAGAAAGGTGGAGAAAGTCTACAGAAAAGTGGGGGGGTTGATTAGTAGTGTAGAAACTATAATCTGTGAGGGGAAAGGAAAAAAAAAAAGGAAGAACCGGGTTTGGCTAGCCTGAGGAAGAGAAGACTTAAAGCAAACAGAGGCATCTGCCAATATATAACCCCCCCCAAACCTAGTAAAGAAACAACTCACACAGTCTTCATGTTGCAAGGTGGACAGGAATAGTCTGTTCTCCCTGTTCATGCTGAATAGGATTGAAATTCTAGCAAGAAAGACTGAATCTGATGTTCAGAAAAAGCCCTTTTCTAATGGTGAGGATATGGCAGCTTTGGTATAGACTTTATGGGCAAGGTATTGTGTTGTCAGTGCTGCTGAGCTGAAGAAACATTTATCACTAATGACAGTCATGACTGATCCTGTCTTGGTGCAGGGGCATGGGCTCTATGACCTCTTAAGGTTTCTGCCAACCACACATTGCTGTGATTGTGTGACTGCATTTAAAGATTTGTGAACGTTTTCCAATTGCTGTATTCTTTTGCCTTTCTGCTTGTCAAAATGAAAAATAGCCCATTCTGGTCCAGAACTGTTCCAGATGAAACTGTCAGCCAGAAAGCTCAATGCCACAGGAAAGCTGCTTTGCACATACATCCTTCAGGAGATTGGTTGAGCAGCCAGCCTACCAGTCCCAAAGCTTCAGAAAGTATGAAAAGGACTTATAGAAGACAGTCACAACTTCATTGAAATAACGTGTTCATCTTATTCTCAGCATTTCCAAAGTACTCTGTGGTCAGTAAGATCTGAATAAATGGGCTGTTATTATTCTACACGTGTGTGGCATAGCTTCAAAATGCACAAAGGTTTCACTATGCACAAAAATGGGAGCTCAGGTATCATGGAGAAACAACTGGGAGCTGGTGCATTCATTACAGATGTGGGCTTTGTTTTTCTGACATTGTCACTATATAGGCATAAAAGATTTCAAGGACCAAATACAAATACTTTACACTACAGAAAGAAGAATAAACCAATTGCCAGAAAACATTTTGTTCTCCAAACCAATCAACCTAATGTAATGGATTGAAATATTTTTGAAAATGTTGTTTGGTCTATACCACTTAGAAAACAGTTTATAAAAATAGAAAAAAGCAAGAAGAAAATGTGCAAGTTCCTTGATATCCCAAGTTTCACTAAGCCTTAAAATTTTAGACAATGTCATACTTCTGTGTCTATATGTTTTTTACATTCCACATCGCAGTATCCAATGATCAATCTACTCAAACCCAAGAAACTTGTGATTCCAAAGTGAACATAACCCAGCTTTCTTTTGCTTTCTTATCATTCTTCAGTTTAATTTCTGAGGGTAAAAAGATTTTCCCATTTCTCTGCCACTTCTTGGACTCTCATATTAGCAGTATATTTGTCAGGTAGAAAATTTTGGTTTTGTCACTGGACTTGCAAAATTCATTTGGAGGCTGCACATGCACATGAATTGACTCTGGGATGAGTATAACGACTTCCTTCCCTATTTCACCCTTGACTTGCACCATTGTCTTTAAAAAAATAATTAATTACTCTGCTTCTGTTCCCTATTGGCAAAGCTGAGAGAGTGCTTCACCAATAGAGGTGGCTCAGTGACATTATGGCATGTTATTTAACGAGTAAAAATTCTGCTACAGTTTTGTACAAGCTGCACTATTTGGACTCTAACTTAAATTATGGTTCGCTCTGGCATCCATTGCCAAACTTCTTCATAAAATTTAAGGTAAGATGAATGAGTTGGGAAATAACTGCTGTAATCGTACTTTGAGTGCTGGTAGCAGGTTCTCAATTTGAGTTACAAAAATATGCAAGGAAGCAAAATTTCTGGAGAAAATCGACAAGTCTTTATTTCAATAATTTGTTTCAATAAAAGTTATTATTTCAGCAACTTACTTCAGAGTTTGAGTTTAGTATTTTGTTCTTGCCTTGTGAATATTTGGAATTAGCTTTGCTTCTCTCATTAGAGGGAAGAAATGTTTGAATGTACGTTTATGGAACTGTCAAATGTAAAGTAGAAAATACCCTGAACAATTATATCTGTTGAATTTATCTTACTGTCTAGCATAAGTCATGGATCATTCTTTACTGACTGGCTATCCAGAAAGACTGAATCCCAAATACAGATTTGAGTTTTGAGGGTAATATATTTATTAAGGAACATATGCTTGCAGTAAAACATTACTCATCAGGTTTTTTAATTACATTCTATTATGTCCTATGACTTCATGTAAAAATCTTTGCAGATAGGCACAGATTATTATCATGCAATAGTTCATGACCTATTAAAAAAAATTCTCTAATGTTATATAATAGGCATAATGTGAGAATTAAATTATACCCTTATGATATGCTTTTACATCAGCTCTGAAATGAAGACATGCCAGGAAGGGAAAAATTAGTAGTAAAGAGAAAATAAGATCTAAGACAATAGCTTCTGTTCATTTAGCATTGTATTCAAGATAATTGAGTGTCTGTTTGTAGGACCTTGTTCGACCATAGTATCTTCAGTTTATCTTCACTATTATGCTAGGACACTCAGACACTTATACGGGTATGAAAGCTGCAGCCCATTTAGAAGGAAGAAATTTTCAAATAATCCAACTACTCCAGTATCGTGGGAGAAAGATGAAAGATGTTGGCACTTCATAAGGCA
Source organism: Aptenodytes forsteri (assembly GCF_000699145.1). Classification (NCBI taxonomy): domain Eukaryota; kingdom Metazoa; phylum Chordata; class Aves; order Sphenisciformes; family Spheniscidae; genus Aptenodytes; species Aptenodytes forsteri. The sequence goes on from NW_008795129.1 coordinate 21,436,006, forward strand.
ATGTCTTTACTTCAGCAGCCAGAGAACAAATGTCCCTTTCCAGCATTTAAGAACATATCTGCCTGGCAGTGATTATTAGCAGCAGGCAGTCTCACAAAATACAATTTCTTGTGATGGCACTGAAATTTGAGGGCTGCATTTTCCTCAGCACCTGCCTTACAGAATTCTGTCAACTATGTAGTCTGCAAAGTGATTTCTTTCAATTATTTTTCAAAAAGATCCCATAATCTTCATTATAGTTTGTGGACATCTGGCATTTTATAAACAGGAATAGCTCCTTGAATGATAAGAATTTTCTGATACCATTCCCAAGATGTCCTAGGTTTTTAAAAAAGGGAAAGATGAAAAATTTGAACTTGTGCATCTGGAAGTGAATGCTACAGTGGTCAAAACTGGTGATGATAAGTCAAACATCCATAGTCATACTTCTGTAAATATACAAAGAATGGTTGATTAGAACCTCAGTGGGCCATAGGTTTTCCAAGGTAGCTTTCTGTGTTGATATAATATTAAAGTGGGGTTTGTTTGATTTCACTTCTTTTACAGTAAAGCAAAATAATAAAACAATATATAGTATGAAAAGATGAGGCAGAATTTTGTACTAGGAGTGCAATCTTTCTCCAACCGCTCTATTAGCAGGTTAGGATAACAAGCATATCGTGATTAATAACCAGAAAAGAAGTTTCTGGGGATTAGGTACTTCACAAATAATTCTAAATAGCTCCATGCAGCAGGTTTCAAGTTAATACTATTTTGATCGACATCTCCAGGAGCCATAAACCAGCTTCAGTCCATTGCCTTTTGTGAAATAACCCTGATTTATACTAGCTGAGAATACTTCCTTTGCATTGTCGAAATAGTTACTGCATAGTTTCATTGCACTAGCTATGAAAAAACAAGAAGCAGCAGCCAAGGCTTATTTATAGTTGTGTTAAAGATGTAGCAGTGCAGTAATGGAATGCGTTTTGGAATAAACTGAGCTGCAGGGGCTTACATTCAGTTTGCAGAAGGGGCAGCATTTTGGGGCTAGGGGTGTTGAGCAAACGGAGACCCTGCTACCGGAAATTAGTACCGTAGTTCCTAGTGAACGTCCACTTCTCATTCTGGCTTTTCATCAGGGCTGGATTTTCCTGAGGGAAAGAGGAAAACATATGTAGAATAATAAGGAAATTGGTTACTTCTTATTTCAGAGCTTTAGTGGACTATTAGAAGAAAGTGGCAGAACTTGCTTGTCTTTTGTTAGTATCACTGCTCTTTTCAAAATGGGTTTCATATATTCAGACTCCTGCAGCCCTATATGATCCAGTCGTTCTCCATAAAAAGGGACACATGCATCCAGACTTCATGTTGTGAACCATGCTAGATTAATCAATTTACCTTCTTGTAAAACTAGACCAATTAGTCACCTTCAAAGCATCAGACTCAACTGTGTGCATAATGGTATGTAATGCGTAGTGACAGGACACGATTTACTGCAGTGAAGTCAAATGCAATTACCTGACTAAAACCAGCAGGTGTTATTGCCCTGAACTGATGTAGTGAGCCACAAAAATTTCATTTACTCCACCCTTTCACAATTTTATAAAACTCCACAAAACCATAAAAAGTGTTAATAAAAATAACAATAGTGACGGAGCACTCAAAATATTTACAGAACGATACCGTTCCTTATTCTTTCCTAAAATAACATATGTGTGTCTATTAAATTCACTGATCTGTAGGACTGCTCTCAGTGTTTTGGCTGTCCCATTCTGCTGCTGCCGTCTCCATGCTGCTTCTCACATAGCCACAGTGTCCAGCCAGAGCAACCATTGAAGCACCCCTGAAGGTCTCAAAGACAAGAGAGAGGATGAACTCCCCTTGGTGTTCTCAAGCATGAACAGAAGGTCCATATGAGCGAGACTTATGTCTAGACTTATGTCCTAAAAGCTACCAAATTATTTTGCGGTTTTCCTGGGTCCTCTAGGTTCACTCCCTTTTCTTTAGACTTTTTTCTGCTATGCCAGATATAATGGGATCTCTTCTTGATATGCAAGACTGTCTTGGAATTTGTGCATGGCCTCTCTTAGAGCTTCAGCCATTAGGCACCATATTTATACTTTGTTTCAACTGGGAGATTATTGTCACTTCTCAGTGTTAGTTTGCTAAGGTTTCTGAACATTTTTACAAGAAATCAAGACAAAATCAAGACTAAAATGCTCTAAACCTCCTCCCCTAGCTGCTTTGTCAGCGTTAAGCATTCTTTGTCTATTAAGCATCATTCTCTAAGGAGTCCTGCACATGCTTCTCCTGTCTCTCTTGTGCAGCCAGTATTCTTATTCCTTTGCTGATCTAATAGTAGAAATAAACATGCAAGACCTATACTTCTCTTCCAAGTTCTTTATGGACGTGAGTCTCTCTGACTTTTTTCTTAATCTGCCTTGACTGTGTTTTTCTGTGCCCAGTTTGACTTGTGACACCTGTGAATTCCAAACAAGAGAATAAAGACCTTAGTCTCTGTTGGTAAATATAGGTCCCTCTATGCTAAGGCTTCCACCTGAATATGTCAGCAATGACCTCTGTTATTCTGTCTTCAGAAGACATTGAGAGATGGGTTCTACATTAACTATTTTTTTTTCCGCTGATATAGCACTGCCTTAGTTGTGTAAGAATGGTCTATAAATGCCACGTGGATATGTTCTCAGTACAAAACATAGTAAGCTTCTAAGGTATTTGAATTAATGCATGCCAAAAAATGAACTTTAGTAGCCAAACTGAATAAAATTAAATCCATGTCATCTTAAGGTAATTATCAAGTATTAATGAAGTCTTATAAATGTAGTTAAATCAAAGCTCATAGGTTTTAAGAACTTCTTGAGAGACTTGAGGTATGGTACAGATGGTACAGATGCCACTTCTCAGTTTTTCTTTTAACTCACAATTCATTGTGCATAATTTAGTCATATTCAACTCTATTTTGATAGAGATAAATACAAATTTGAGGTCTTTTCTGGGCGGGATGTTCATTGCCTGGTCCTTGTGTATTATTTTATGTGTCTCTCTCATAATTATAAGGATTTATCTACTCTCAGAATTCTTCCAAAACAGCTCTTCAGGCATAGTTCCAGCATAGGTTATACTAAATAGGAAAAAGACACTTTAAAACTGAATTAAAGAGCCTAGCATGGTAATTATTCTTGACTAGCTATTTTGGTAAACTTCCAAATGCAGACAAATCCTAGGAGTTCAATTAAATACAACCACTGAATACGTTTATTGGAGTTGTTCCGTTACAGTAACCACTGAATACTTTTTTCTGGAATTGCTCCATTACAGTAATAATGGTTGTTAATTTCAGGACTGTATATGTCTTGTTTTATTTCTTATCTGTCAGCCAAACCTCACTCTGTATTAGACTGTCCCTTCAGTATCGAACGCAAGGCTCCTCTAATGCCATCTAGAAGTAGGATGAGATTTACCTATTTTCCAAACAAGCGGTTTTGTGGCCCACCAATTACAGGCTGTATGGAGAAACAAAACTGGGGTATCTGTGAAGTCTGGGGCACTGGCACAGGGCTCAGCTCCAATGCGTACAGGTCAGTCACTGCTTTTGTCTTTTGCATCTGGATTTCTCCTTCTTGAGGATTCTTGTTCACATGCCCTCCCAAGGATTAGTTGCCCTGAAATCCTTGTGCAAGCAGAATGTGAAATAGACACAAATACACAAATCTGTACAGAATCGGTAAAATCATACTAGAAATCTACTATGAATTTGAGAAAGGTTGTTACAATTTAGAGAAACAATTTGCCATTACATTTTGACTTGTATTCAGTCATATTCAGACGTACAAAGATCACATTGACAGAAAGAGTGATGAAATGAGAGATGGTAGAGGATACTACCATGCTTATAAAAGACTTTTCTGAGTCTTAGACATCTCCTGGAACCTTGAAGTGTACCTTGATAGGCTTTCAGTTTTGGCTCATGACTGCATCTGTATCAATAGTGGATTCACCAGTTTGGGGATAATAGTTTTCCTTTAAAAAAGCAAGAAATAGATTTTCAACTAAACAGACACTTCTATATTTTGACTCTTCATTTCAAAAGTTTCTA